>NC_060267.1:83727879-84053216 GCF_021613505.1 Equus quagga
AAAAAGAATGACGACTCCCTTTTCTGCCTTTATTTTCCATTATGTGATTCTCTTTTCAACTGCCACAGTTCTCCCGCTTTTTCCAGTTAGTTCCTTCCTCAACCCAGACTAGGCTTCTGTGGATAGATGTCTCTGCTTTAGCTACACTGCCCTCTGCAGGTATGTAGCGGGATTAGGCTTTATTCATTTCTAGGAAGAAGTAGAAAGGCAAAGGATGGTGGGGGCATCTCTACCAGGAGGGAGTGAGGCATCACCTATGGTCTGTCTTCGTTTAGCCCATGAGGAAAAGTCACTAACCAGTCAATTTTTCCTTTAGGAATAGGTACAGTCAAATTTAGAGAAATTTAAATAGAATTCTGAGCAGCAATGTGTTCTGTCTGGATATGCAAGTGTTATCCTAGACTCAAGTCAATTGGATTCACAAGACAAAAAGAAATTCTGTGAGTTGGAGATAATTTTCGTGAGGTGAAAGGTAGCATCATCCCTGACCCTTTCATTCCCACCTCTGCACCTCCTGAAATTACCAACTATGTTCCCCTTATACTATCCCTTATATTCAGATGGCACATGTTTGCCTGGTGTTAATCTATATTGTGCACCAGTGTTGAATAGCTCCAAAAGCCTTACTCATTATCTCCAGGTCATCCAACTTCTTTTAAACCTGAAGCACAATTTGCTTTTGGTAAAATGACTCAAATCTTAAGTGTATAGCTTTTTACTGATGATTTGTTTATCTATTTCCTGTTGATGAACTTTTGGGTTGTTTTTACTTTCTCCCATTATGAATAAAGCTGCTATGAATTTTTTGTACAAGTTTTTTTTATACATTTGGGTTAGTTGTATACATAATTTTATTAGGAATTGCCAAACTGTTTTCCAAAGTGATTGCATAATTTTACATTCTTTTTTATTTATTTTTATTTTATTTAATTTTATTTATTTTAATATTTTTATTGCAGTAACATTGGATTATAACATTATAAAGCTTTCAGATGTACATTGTAATATATTTTGAATTCTGCATAGATTACATCATGCTCACCACCCAAAAACTAATTACAGACCATCACCACACATGCGCCTAATCACCCCTTTTGCCCTCCCCCCACCCCCTTTCCCTATGGTAACCACCAATCCAGTCTCTGTTGCTGTGTGTTTTTTTGGCTTTGTTTTTATCTTCTACTTATGAGTGAGATCATATGGTATTTGACTTTCTCCCTCTGACTTATTTCACTTAGCATAATACCCTCAAGGTCCATCCATGGTGTCACAAATGGCCAGATTTCATCATTTCTTATGGCTGAGTAGTATTCCATTGTGTATATATACCACATCTTCTTTATCCATTCGTCCCTTGATGGGCACCTAGGTTGCTTCCAAGTCTTGGCTATTGTGAATAATGCTGCAATGAACATAGAGGTGCATGTATCTTTATGCATTTTTGTTTTCAAGTTCTTTGGATAAATACCCAGCAGTGGAATAGCTGGATCATATGGTAGATCTATTCTTAATTTTCAGAGGATACTCCATACTGCTTTCCATAGAGGATGCACCAGTTTGCACTCCCACCAGCAGTGTATGAGGGTTCCCTTCTCTCCACATCCTCTCCAACACTTGTTGTTTCCTGTCTTGTTAATTATAGCCATTCTGACTGGAGTGAGGTGATATCTCATGGTAGTTTTGATTTGCATTTCCCTGATAGCTAATGATGTTGAGCATCTTTTCATATGCCTGTTGGTCATCTGTATATCTTCTTTGGAGAAATCTCTGTTCAGATCTTTTGCCCATTTTTCAATTGGGTTGTTGGTTTTTTTGTTGTTGCGCTGTATGAGTTCTTTGTATATTTTGGATATTAACCCCTCATCTGATATGTGGTTTGCAAATATCTTCTCCAAATTGTTAGGTTGTTTTTTCATTTTGTTGATGGTTTCCTTTGCTGTGAAGATGATTTCTAGTTTAATGTAGTACCATTTGTTCATTTTTCCTTCTGTTTCCCTTGCCCGGTCAGACATGGTACTTGAAAATATGCTGCTAAGACGGATGTCAAAGAGAGTACTGCCTATGTTTTCTTCTAGAAGTTTCATGGTTTCTTGTCTTACATTTAAGTCTTTAATCCATTTTGAGTTGATGTTTGTGCATGGTGTAAGATAATGGTTTACTTTCATTCTTTTGCATGTGACTGCCCAGTTTTCCTAACACCATTTGTTGAAGAGACTCTCCTTTCTCTTGGCTTCCTTGTTGAATATTAGCTGTCCATAAATATGTGGGTTTATTTCTGGGCTCTCAATTCTGTTCCATTGATCTGTGTGTCTGTTTTGTGCCAGTACCATGCTGTTTTGGTTGCTATGGCTTTGTAGTATATTTTGAAATCAGGGAGTGTGATACCTCCAGCTTTGTTCTTTTTTCTCAGGATTCCTTTGGCTATTTGGGGTCTTTTGTTGTTTCATGTAAATTTAGGATTCTTCTATTTCTGTGAAAAATGTTGGAACTTTAATGGGGATTGCATTGAATCTAAGATTCCTTTAGGAAGTATGGTCTTTTTTTTTTTTTTTTTTGAGGAAGATTAGCCCTTAGCTAACATCTGCTGCCAATCCTCCTCTTTTTGCTGAGGAAGACTGGTCCTAAGCTAACATCTGTGCCCATGTTCCTCTACTTTATATGTGGGATGCCTACCACAGCATGGCTTGCCAAGCGGTGCCATGTCTGCACCTGGGAAGTATGATTTTTCCCCATTGTGATATTATTAGGTTGCAGTTATAGCCTATTGCCACTAGAAGGGGGTCAAGAGCCACGTATTCTGAGCCCTCTGCCTTCAGCCGAGATGGGGCGGCACAGCCCGGGTCCTGGGGGTGGGGGGGTGCTTTCTCTTATGTGCAGACCTGGGTTTCCCGATAAGCTCTCGCTATCTGGTCTTCTGGGGTCTTGGCTTGATGAGGTCATCCCATGCAAAAACTTTCGCTCTGTTAGAGGGCTTCCCTCTAGGCTGCAAGGGTGCTAGGGATTCCTGGTGATCCTGCAGATGTGTGACCCCTCCCCACTCCTTCTTTCATGGAGCCTCCCATGGCAATGATCCCAGTCTTTAGGGGAGGGAGAGAAGTTCTCTCTTACCCTGTTCCAGCTCCTCTGAGGGGGGCTCCAGCCTCTCAACCCTCCGTCGTTTGGCTGCTGTGAGTCTCGGAGGATTCCTGTGCCATTAGGATATTTTTTGTTGGAATATGGTTGCTCCTTTTTGTTGTATGTTCGAGGGGAGAGAGTCCCAGGCAAGCTCACTCTGCCATAATGCTGATGTCACTCCTATTGAGACTTTTTGTGTGGTCTAATATGTGACCTATCCTGGAGAATATCCCATGTGCATTCAAAAAGAATGTGTATTCTGTGGTTTTTGGATGGAATGTTCTGTATATATCTACTAAGGCCATCTGGTCTAATGTGTCATTTAAGGCCAATGTTTCCTTATTGATCTTCTGTTTGGATGATCCATCTATTGACATAATTGGAGTGTTAAAGTCCCTACTATTATTGTTCTGTTGTCTATTTCTCCTTTTGTATGTTAATAACTGCTTTATATATTTAGGTGCTCCTATGTTGGGTGCATAGATATTTACAAGTGTGGTATACTCTTGTTGGATTGTTCCCTTTATCATTATATAGTGCCCTTCTTTGTCTATTGTTACAGTTTTTGTTTTAAAGTCTATTTTTTTCTGATATAAGTATTGCCATCCCAGCTTTTTCGGTTGCCATTTGCATGGAATATCCTTTTCCATCCCTTCACTTTCAGTTTGTGAATGTTTTTAGGTCTGAAGTGTGTCTCTTGTATGCAGCATATATGGATATCATTTTTCATCAAGTCCACCACCCTTTGCTTTTTGATTGGAGCATTTAGTATGTTGACATTTAAAGTAGCTATTGATAAGAATGTACTTATGGCCATTTTATTACTTTTTTTCTGGGTGTTTTACTAGTTCTTCTCCATTCCTTCTTCTCTTGATCTCTTCCCTTGTGGTTTTATGGCTTTCTTTAATATTATGTTTGGATTCCTTTCTCTTAATTTTTTGGGTACTTATTATAGGTTTTTGGTTTGTGATTACCATGAGCTTCATATAATAACCTATGTACACAGCAATCTATTTTAAGTTTATGGTCTCTTGAGTTTGACCTCTTGCTAAAGGTTCTTCCCCTTACTCCCCTCCTCCCACATTTTATGTTTTTGACATCTTCTCTAACCTCTTTTTTTGTGCCTGTGGATCTGTTACCCTCTTATCACAGAAATAGATAATTTTGGTACTTTTGAGCTTCATCTTATCTTCATAGGTGGTTATCTGCTACCTTTACTGTAGATTTACTTTACCAGTGATTTTATTGTTTTTCTTTGGTAGTTTTCTTATTCCTATTTGTGGTCTTCTCTTTTCCACTTAAATAAGTCCCTTTAGCACTTCTTGTATGGATGGTTTTTGGAGATAAACTCTTTTAGTTTTTGCTTGTCTGGGAAACTCTTTATCTCTCCTTCCTTTCTGAATGATAACCTTGTCAGGTAGGTTTTTTCCTTTCAGCACTTTAAATATATCATGCCACTCCTTTCCAGTCTGTAAAGTTTCTGTTGAGAAGTCAGCTGATAGCCTTATGGTGTTTCATTTATGTGTCACTTGTTGCCTTTCTCTTGGTGCTTTTAGGATTCTCTCTTTACCTTTAATTCTTTACATTTTAATTACAACATGTCTTGCTGTGGGCCTGTTTGTGTTTATCTTGTTTGGTGCTCTCTGTGCTTCCTGGATATCTGTTTCCTTCCTTAGGTTAGGAAAGTTTTCAGCTGTTATTTTTTCAGATTATCTGCCCATTTGTCTCTCTTATCCTTCTGGGACACCTATAACACGGATGTTAGTACACTTGGTGTTATCCCAGAGGTACCTTAGACTGTCCTTGTTCTTTTAAATTCTTTTTTCTTTTATCCATTCAGCTTGGGTGATTTCCTCTAGTCTTTCATTCAGCTCACTTATCTGTTCTTCCGTATCATCTACTCTGCTATTGAGTCCCTCTAGTGAATTTTTAAATTTCCAGCATTGTAGTCTTCATTCTGATTGTTTCTTTTTTATATTTTCCAGTTTTTTGTTGAAGTTCTCACACAGTTCATCCATTCTTCTCTCAAGATCAGTGAGCATCCTTATGACTATTAGTTTGTACTGATTTTGTGTGGATTGCTTATCTCTATTTTGTTTAGTTCTTTTTCTGTTTTTTTTTTCCTGTTCCTTTACTTGGAATATATTCCTTTGTCTTTTCATTTTGTCTTTTTCTCTGTGCTTATATCTATGTATTAGGAGGGTCATCTTTGTCTCCTGATCTTTGAGGGTGGCTTAATGTAAGAGATGCTTTATGAGGCCCAGCAGTGTTCTTCTCTCTCATCACCAGCTCTGAATATTCTAGGAGGATTCCCTGTGTGGGGTCTTTGCTTCCTTCTTTTGTGGCAGTGTTGTTCTTGTTGCCCAGGGAGGCTAGGCTGTCCTCGTGGCTGGCTGGTTGTAATGCTTAGCTGTGCATGTCTGCTATGATCCCTTCAGTCACTTTATCAGATATCAGGTGCACCCTCACCATTGCTGCAAGGTCAAATGGCACATTCCTGCTGCTATTTTTCTGTTAAGTGAGTAGGCCCCCAGAATGGGGCTCACTCTGCTAGGCTCAGGGCCTTAGAATTGCTGTAGGCCTCTGGCCTGCAAGGCTTTTCAGCTCTCTCAGGATTTCAGTTGAATGGGGCCATCCCCAGGCATGGGAGCACCCAATTGTTTCAGGCTTTGGAAGGTTGGGCCAATCCACTATGTGGCTGTTTGAGAAGCACAAGTCTGATGAAGTTGACACTGCCCCCCCCATGCCCATAGGGCCCACATACTCCATCAACATAGTCCTCCCAGTGCACACGTCCCAACCCACTGAAGTGGACCAAGTTGCCCCATTGCAGAGGCCCCACACACTCCACCAATGCAGGCCCACCCCTTGCGTATGCCCTGCCTCACAAAGGGGGACCCACTTGCCTGCTGCAGAGGTTCCAGGCACCCTATCTATGTGGCCGACAAGTTGCCTGAGGGCTTGCTGTTGGGTGGGGCCCATCCCTAGGGTGAGCTGCCAGCCCTGACTGAGCTGGATTAAATTGGTGCTCTAGTGGGTGGGGCAGACCCCTGTGCTAATAGGCCAAAGGAAGAACTTTATGGTGTCTGCCAGCATCTGAGTCAGCATACCTGTACTAGGTTACAATAGTGGCTTTTGCTAATGTCTCATTCCCTGGGGAGGTGGTCCCAGCCTGGGGTGGGTCTTACCTCTCACTGAGATGTGCCCAGAGCCAATCAAGTGAGTCTCTTTTCACCAAAGGCCTGTGCACCTTTTTTTCTGGTGATTTTAGGTTGCTTTCTGAAACAGGTGAATTTGTGTGTGGGCCATTTAAAAACTGGTTTTCCCCTCCCCTCATGTCCAATAGCTGTTCTGGGGGTATACCCCATTGTAGTTAATAGCCAAAAAACCCAGATATTATGACAGTTGTCTTCATTGTGCTAAGTTCCAAAGCTGCTTATAGTGGTAATGCTCCCTCACTCAGATCCCCCACTCCTTCAGGGAAGGTTTCATACCTTAAGACTGCTCCCTGTTAGCCATGAAGTACTATAGTTAGAAGGTGGCATTTTTCTCTCCTGAAAGGAATTTCTGCCACTTCCACCTCAGTCAGCACTGTCCCTTGTTGTGGGGGTTCTTTTTATGCAGTTTTCAGTTCTCTCTCATGGGTAATTGCTACTACAAAAAACTCTGCAACAAGAGGGCTTGTACCATTGAAGTGTTTTAAATCCAATTTTTTTTATAGTCAGTATATTCATCGATATCTTGTGAATGGACATATTATCTAAATATTTTCAAACATTTTGACATGTTGATTATTTATATATTCTTGGTTACCATAAAAATCTCTACAATGAACATACTCATGTCATCAAAGTGTTTAAAATAATTTCTTTAGAGGCAGTGTATTCTTTCACACATTTTGAATGAGTCTATTACATTGGAATTTTCATGCACTTAAAAAAATCTTATATCTATATTAATGTATATATTAATATATTAACTCATTTATCAATTAAATGCTTACCCTTTAGTTGTAAGTGATGAAACATCTTTAAATCTCAGTTTCCTCGTGTGTAATATTGGACACAAATAGCCACAGTCTCATGAAGATTTAGTGAGATAATGCATTTAAAACACTTGGAAGAGAGACAAACATGATGTAAACACTCAGGAGTAGTTGTTGATCCTCATCAATCCCAGTGTCATCTTCTCTTACCTGCTATTCCTGAATGTTCTCAAAATCAATTAATTCACATGCTTAAAATATCATGTCCTTTACTGCCAAATTGTCAGACTAATTTCATGATTTTGCAAGATTTAATAAAGGAATATTGATTTGTGCACTGAATGATTTGAGTGAGTCAGTAATTTAAACTAATAATAATCAATATTTATTGAAAATTTATTACATGTCAAGCCTGTGCTAAGCATCTCATTAAATCCCATGATAAGAGGTTATGAGGCATGTGTTGTTATCAGGAGACTGAGGTTAAGAGAGGGGAAGTGGTTTGCTCAAGGTCACTGAGGAAGTGAATAGCAATCAGGATTTGAACCCCATGCCGACTCACTCTGAAGCTCATGCTCTCAACCCTTATGCTTCACCTCCTGTTTTGGTATATGTATTGTCTATCACAATCGTGTACAGGTATTGTCTTCCTCACTGTGATAATTTCCTGCATGAACTACCCTTCTATCCCCCTTAATGACAAACGTTCTTCTCCCATGTTCAGAATCTGTCCTTGTAATTGCAAGAGAGGTGAGCTATCTTTCTGTAATGTACAGATGGTGGAGTTTGAAAAATTGGATATTCATGATTAACTGGCCAAAATCAGGTGGAAAAAAATTGGCCGTGCATGGCTGGGGTGTGTCTGGTGTGTGGAGTTGTGGTTGTGCAACAGACAATGCTTTGGACATAAGACTTTTGATGGGGGTTTGATTTGTCCTCCATCACCTGCTCACAAACAGATTCTTGATGTTATATGAATAACAAGTGAGACACCATGTCAGTCACAGATCAGTATTCAAAACTAAGTCATTTGTGAAAGAGCTGCCTTAATTAATTAATTATGCCTTAGTTACTTAATGCCTTAGTTAATTAATGAGGTTGGGTGCTCCTGGTTGTAGACACGTGGATCACCCATTCTGATAATGAGAAAAAAGGGAAGAAAGTTTTAGATCTGAGAATCAGGAAAAAAAGTTCTAAAGCACCAGGTGAGTGGATGAGACTGGGAATACAAGAGTTTTTGTTTTCTTTTCTACTGATGGAGTTTTGTGTCCACCAAAAACAGTTGGAGTAGATGGCTTAGAGGTCAAACTGGATGGACTTAAAACCAAAAGCCAGATGGAAGTTTTAGTTGGACCCTATGATTTCTTAATCCAAGAAATATTTCAAACTATCAGGGAGGAAATAGCAAGTACCAAACTGGGTTGGAGTAGCCAGGCAGGTGGCCAGCTTACTGAAGCTCATCTTCATATTCAGATGCTTTTCTTTCCTTTCCAGTTTCTCCAGAAGCTGATCTGTGCTACATCTGCTAATCAGCTCCAAGTTGCTTCTCAGACAAAGCTCAACTCTCTCATGTTTCTTCCATGAAATGCTGGGCTGATTAACAAGGAGAGGAATAGGAAAGAAAGGAGGAACTGATACGTTGTCCTAAAGGGATAACACATTTCCCTTCACTGGCCTCAATCCCCGTTTTTTCCTAACATCTGGTCCCCAGCGTGATGCTCTCCTAGCTCTGCATCTCAGAAGGCAGAGGTGCCCTGACTCCGGTGGCAAGGACTCTCTTGATTGTGGAAGCCCAGGCAGCTTCTCATGAGTCTGCTTTGCTGGCCTCTGGGGTCCTTGTTAGGTGGAGGGAGTTGTGGTGTGATGGCCTCTGAGAGGAGTTTGTCCTGTGATCTCTCTAAGCAGAGAATGTAGAATGTGAATCACAGTTAGCAGAGCCAACTCCAAGCGGGTAAGGGGACCCCTGAGGCTTCCTGTTCAGAAGTTTGGGCTAATCTCAGATCTTCTTAACCTCACTGCAACATCTCAAGGGCGTGCTACAGTTTCGCCAATTATGGGTTATCAAGGATGGACAAATATTTATGTGGGTGAATATTTTTATGATTGGTGATTCAGATGTGGACTGGGGTGTACTCTAGAATTGAGCCGGTCATAACTCAATATGAGGAGGTTGCAGTTTTCAGGGGATTAAGTGGGGATGAATCAATGGTGTGTACGTGCATTCCAGTGTCTGCGGAGGCATGTGAATTAGATTTTTTCTCTGTGGGATTAGGTTAATGTTAGTTTGTGCGTGTTTAAAGCACAGGGTCAGGCAGAGGTTATTGTCATATTTAGCAAAGGGGCTTTGGAAAAAGAATGTACGTGTTTTCAGTTTTTAGGCTCAGAGCAGTGTGCTGAGGGTTGGTGTTGAGCAAGGAAAGATTTATTAGATTCCTGGCCTTGCGACTCAGTTGCTTTTAAAAAGTTTCTTAGCCTCTAGAAGCTTCAGTTTCTTCACTTGAAAAGTGAGGATAACAACTTTTCCTGGCACTGAAACAAGAGAGAAAATGTCCTTTTGAATTTTATAGAGAGAATATTGTGTATTATGGTGAACCTCATCCACAGCAATATTATCGGAAATATGAACACATTCTGCTGTTGCCCTCAGTGTAAACCGCCGTCTCACATAACACGTGTGTCTTTTTCCTTAGCCTTGAGTGTAATTTTTAAATTTTAATTTCTATATTAATAGTAAGTTCTACATATACAGAAAGGCCTGGGTTTGAGTCCTGCCTCCTCCACTTACTATTAATGTGACTTTCTTTCTTTCTATTCATTCATTCAAGTATCTATCTATTTATTTATTTATTTCTAGCTTTATTGTGATATAATTGACATATAACATCGTGTAAGTTTAAGGTGTACAATGCAATGATTTGATGCATGTATATATTGCAAAATGATTACAACAATAATGTTAGTTAATACATCAATCACCTCATAGAATTACAACATTTTTTCTGTGGTGAGAACTTTTAAAATCTACTCTCTTAGCAACTTTCAAATATACACTACAAGAGAAATATACAAAGTCCTGTTAGCTATAGTCACCATGCTATAGATTACATCCCCAGAACTTGTTCATCTTATAACTGGAAGGTTTTACCCTTTGACCACATTCACCCATTTCTCCCAACCCTCACTCCTCGCTTCTGACAACCACCAATCTACTCTTTCTTTCTATGAGGCTGTTTTTTAAGATTCCACATATAGGTGAGAATATACAGTATATGTCTTTTTCTGTCTGACTTATTTCATTTAGTATAATGTCCTCAAGCTTCATCCATGGTGTTGCATATGACAAGACTTCTTTCTTTTTTATGGCTGAATATATATATATGTATATCTCGAGATATATTTCCTATTTTCTCTATTCATTCATTCATTCACCAGTGGGCACCTAGGTTGTTTCTACATCTTGGTTATTATAAATAAAACCATAATGAATATAGGGGTGAAGATATCTCCTTGAGCTAGTTATTTCATTTCCTTTGGATATATACCAAGAAGTGGTATTGCTGGATCCTATGGTAGTTCTATATTTAACTTTTTGAGGACACTCCATACTGCTTTCCATAGTGGCTGCATCAATTTCCATTCTCACCAATAGTGCACAAGGGTTCGTTTTCTCCACATCTTTGCCTGCACTTGTCTATCTCGTGGGTGTGCAGTAGGTTCCCATTGTGATTTAATTTGAGTTTCCCTGGTTATTAATGAAACTCAGCATCTTTTCATATAATTATTGGTCAGTTGGATTTCTTTCTTTTTGGTGAAGCGTTTAATTCTTTTTCATAGTTTTTCTCATCCTGGCTCTGTCTGTCTTTTCCTCACTGATTTCTGGGGATCTATATGTATTCTTTTATTCCCCCCTGCTTCCCATCTGCTTTTTTTTCTCGTTAATTTTTTTTATCATGGTCATAATAGCTTATAACATACTGAGATTTCAGTTGTACATTATCGTTTGTCATATACCATATAAGTGAAGTATGCCCCTTCCCTTGTATGGTATACTTCACAGGAGTACCCCCATGTGCCCACCCTCCACCCCCCTTCCCCCAGCAACCACTAATTTGTTCTCTTTGTCCGTAAGTTTGTTTATATTCTACATATAAATGAAATCACATGGTGTTTGTCTTTCTCTGTCTGGCTTATTTCGCTTAACATGATTGCCTCAAGGTTCATCCCTGTGGTTGTGAATGGGACAATTTTGTCTTTTTTATGGCTGAGTAGTATTCCATTGTATATATATACACCACATTTTCTTTATCCAGTGGGCACTTGTGTTGCTTCCACGTCTTGGTTATTGTGAACAATACTTCAATGAATATAGGGGTGCATAAGTCTCTTTGAATTGTTGATTTCCAGTTCTTTGGGTAAATACCCAGTAGTGTGATAGCTGGATCATATGGTATTCCTATTTTTAATTTTTTGGGAGATCTCCATGCTGTTTTCCACAGTGGCTACACCAGTTTACATTCCCACCAGCAGTGGATGAGGGTTTCCTTTTCTCCACAACCTCTCCAACATTTGCTGTTTTTTGTCTTGGTGATTATAGCCATTCTAATGGGTGTAAGATGGTATCGAAGTGTAGTTTTGATTTGTGTTTCCCTGATGATTAGTGATGTTGAGCATCTTTTCATGTGCAATAGGCATCTGTATGTCTTCTTTGGAAAAATGTCTACTCATGTCTTCTGCTCACTTTTTGATTGAGTTGTTTGTTTTTTTGTAGTTCATTTGTGTGAGCTCTTTATATATTATAGAGATTAACCCCTTATCAGATATATGATTTGCAAATATTTTCTACCAGTTGGTGGGTTGTTTTTTCATTTTGATCTTGGTTTCCTTTGCCTTCCAGAAGTTCTTTAGTCTGATGAAGTCCCACTTGTTTATTTTTTCTTTTGTTTCCCTTGTCTGAGTAGACATGGTAACTCGAAAAGATCCTTTTAAGTTTGATATCAAAGAGTGTACTGCCTATATTCTCTTCCGGAAGTTTTATAGTTTCAGGTCTTACCTTCAAGTCTTTGGTCCTATATGTATTCTTAATTTGAGCCTTTTGTTGGTTTTATGAATTTCAAATAACTTTCATCATCTGTCATTTGTCTTTTTACTCTATGACGTCTTTCGATAAACAGAAGTATTTAATTTTAACATAGTCCAATTACTATTCTTTTCTTTTATGGTTAGTGCTTTCTGTCTGTGTTTGATTTGAGAAATATTTTCCTACCTCGAGGAGACAAAGATATTCACCTATATTATTTTCTAAAATATTCATAGTTTTTGGTTTTCATATGTAAGTTTATAATTCAGCAGGAGTTAGTTTTTGAGTATGCTAAGTGGTTGGGGTCCAATTTCATTTTTCCATGAGGATTCTCAACTGTCATTTCCATTTATGAAAAGATGTTCTCTAGTGCCTCATTCATAAATCAAGTGTGTATCAATGTGTGCCTATGTTTCTGGGCTCTCTGTCTTGTGGCTTTTGTCATGTTTGCCTAGTCCTTCACCAATATCCATATAGTCTTAATTACCACAGGTCTATAGTAGGTCACGATGTCTGGTAAACTAGTGATTCTCAAAATATTCTTTCTAAATCAGTACATCAGCATCACCCAGGGAATTGTTAGAAATTCAGGTTCTTAGACCTCACTCAGATTTACTCAAGATACATAGTCACAGGTCCATGGCTATGCCCAGTCTTGAAGAAAAATCTTTTATTTATTTATTTATTTTTGAGGAAGATTGCCCCGAGCTAACATCTGCTGCCAATCCTCCTCTTTTTGCTGAGGAAGACTGACCTTGAGCCGACATCCTTGCCCATCTTCCTCCACTTTATATGTGGGACGCCTACCACAGCATGGCTTGACAAGCAGTGCCTTGTCTGTACCTGGGATCCAAACCAGCAAACCCTGGGCTGCTGAAGAGGAATGTGTGCACTTAACCGCTGCGCCACTGGGCCGCCCAGAGAAAAATGTTAATATCAGTCTTTTCTCTACCAAGGTCAATGTTAATTGTAATAAATGACAACTATAGGTTGTGTGGAGGTGAGATTGTTTCTTGAATGGAGTGTTTCCTCTTTATCTGGTTCTTCTTCAAAATGAGAATCAAGACATTGAATGGGCCATCCCTGTGGTCATCTGACCTCCTTTTTATCCCCCTTCCTTACCATGACATGATATTATTGCTGTTCAAACAAAACAAAACTCAATGATATGAACAACAGAGCAAGAGATTACCTTAAATTTTTCTCAGTGATGGTAGTTTTAATTCTACAAAAAATACATGTCCCCTTTTAACAAATTCAAGTATTACAAATGTGTACAAACTAAAAAGCAAATGTAATCTCCTTGCCTAGAAGTACCTTCTAGAATTAATCATTTTTAATGTGAGTTTTTTACTGGCTATATAGTCTCACCTATGCACACACACATTCACTTATACATATTTTTTGCCCTAATAGGTTTATTTTTAAGCATTTTATTTTGCAACTTGCTCTTCATTCATAGTGGCTTTTAAGGTCAGTGATAGAGATATACTTTATTATGTGTAACTATGACATATTATTTCTCTATATGGAAAAAAATAAACCATTATTTATCTATTTTCCTCTTGATGGGCGTTAGGTTGTTTCTCTCACTAATACAAACAATGCTGCAATTAATGAATGTCTGTGTGTGTAGCTTTATACATTTGATATAGTTATACTCTAGGCATGAATCCCAGAAATGCAAATATTGACCATAGGGACTGGTCAAAAAATTTTAAAATGCAGTTTCTCACATAAAGACCAAATTAGTTTTCTCTAGGGGGTGCTGATTAAAATGCAGATATACAGGCTGCTAGTGAGACCGACTGAATAATATCTCTAGGAATAGTATAGAAGAATAGTAAATGATAAAAATATTAAGATATAAAATATAGTAAAGTCTAAAATCACTGAGAAATGAATAGAGAGGAAAAGATGAAAGCAAAAGTGAACAGAATAAAGTCCTTGCTGGTAGCACTGGACAACTCTACACCCCAGAGCAGCCCAATATGCCTCTGTCTGTCTGGATGCTCCTAGCTATATCTGCCTTCAATGTTCGTGTATGGCTTTTAACTCTCACTTTAAAAGACATTGAGAATAATTCTAAGCACATTCAGTAAATCTTTCCCTGGGAAGCAGATTGATAGTGACGGTGGAAGTAGGGGAACTTCTGAAAGAAACTGAAGCTGAGAGAGGGCTCAAGAGGAGTGAGTGCCTGTGAGGGGCAAATACCAGATGACCAGGGTAGAGACTCAGAGCAACTCAGCCCCACCCTGTACACTGGCCTGATCAGTGGGGCAATTATGAGCCAGGAACATTCCTGGCTTTAGTGCAAGTTTCAAATTTATGGGAGTTTCAATCTCTGTCTCTGTCTCCCTCTGTAAGTTACTGTAATGACTTTCAAAAAGCTAGGAAAACTGATTACAGAAGTTCATTAAAATAAGAAGATACTAGGGAATCAAAAGTCATTGAACAGATACAAATTTGTTCCAGGAAATTTTGTGGAAAACAAAGGTTTCAAAAGCACTTAGAGGAAATGAAAAAGATGTGGTTTCCTGGAGAAGAGGAAGATGGGAAGAGAGAGGCAGATACACGAAAACTGGAAGCCAAGGTTTCAGTAGACCTTGAGCCAATTACTGAATCATAATAAGGTCTTGATGCATCCCATATAAAGAAATGGATGGATACAATCCACCATCCATGATACAAATGAATTATACCTGCTGACTCACAGAGTTTGTTGTGTGTATCAGGAAGCAGCAGAAACAGGGTGCAGAGGAGCAAAGATGCTTATGAATAGGCTGACAGAGGTTCCGATTAGAATTTCCTCCTGCCCATCACCTTCCCCATGCCCCTTTTCATGTCTTTGTTTCTCAGACTGTAGATAAAAGGGTTTATCGTGAAGGACAGAACCATGTAGACAATTGTCAATACATGATCCATAACAGTGTAGTTGGACAAAGGCTGTAAATAGACATAGAAGATGTTTCCATTAAACAGGATCACCACAGTAAAGTGGGAACTCTGGGTGGAGAAAACTTTGCATTTCCCAGCAGCTGAGGGGATCTTGAGAACTGTGATGAGGATTTATATATAAGAGAAAGCAATGTGTAGACAGGGAATCACCAAAAAAAAAAAAAAAAAACCCAAAAAAACCCCCCCCAAAAAACCAGTCCTTCTGTGTTTATTCTGATATCACTGACAACTGTGGAGGAGCAGGACAATTTCAGCAGAGGGTTGATGTCACAGAGGAAGTGGTGGATAACAGAGTCACAGAAGGTGTGAAGGTTCAGCAGAAGTGTGAGTTGGAGTGAGTGTAGGTGAGGAAATGAACAGAAGAACAACAATAGGACGCAGCAGCAGTGGCTCATGATGGTAACACAGTGGAAGGGGTCACAGATGGCCTATTGATCTATCGATCTGTCTATCATGTATCTATTTATCTATCTAATGTATCTATCATCTATCAATTATCTGTATCTATCATCTGTCAATTATCTATCAGATAGTTATCTGTTTTCTATCAATTATGTATATTTACCTTTCTTTCAATTATATCTATCTACCTATCTATCTATTATCTATCTATCTATCTATCATCTATCTATTTACCTGTCATCAGTTCCACATTTTATAAAGAAAAATAAAGCCACATAAAGTAATAGAGACTGACAGAGGTAGGGTGGGGGAATTAATTTATTTCAGATAAGGTGGTTTTGTTTTCCTCTGTCTGCATGAAGACAAATTTTCAGTTATGTCATGCAAAGCTTTACCTCTGAGCTTCTTTGCCAAAAAAGGGGCTTGATGAAATAATCAACAGGGGAATCAGAGGAATAATGAACCCAGGCCAAAAAAGTTTAACTGATGTGTTTGTTTTATTTTCAGAGACACTTATTTAGAAGCTCATACTCTTTAGTCAGTGTCAAACTAGCACTATCAGTAGATGTAAATCCTTATTTTTAAATTTACTTAATTTTCTTCTAATTCCCTGAACCAAATAATGTTTCCACATCTTGGACACCCAACCATTAAGCAAGCATACGTCCTTCCACACCATCATCCATTTGTTTATTTACCTACGTATGTATTCTTGAAAAAAATATCTATTATTGCTTTGTTTATGTGTTTTTCTTCTGCTTACTTCAATAATACTGTGATATATATCTCATTCTGTTTTTTCTCCTTATATGCAAATTTTTAGATCTATCTATGTTTTGGTTCTTTACTTTCACTCCATCATATTCGTGCAGCACACTTGGACTTAATATGTTTCCCTAGATGTCCTCTAAGTCTTTGCCATCATGAGTAATGTTGATTAAAATATCCTCATGCCATACAAAGTCTTTTAAATTACTCATCCAGACATTGAGAATGGGCACATTGGATAGGCACGTTTTCAATAGCAGTTCAAGGAATGACCATTTATTTGTTCATTCCTTCATGCAACAATTTCATACCTTGTTTCCAGCTGGTTCACATCAGGCAGGTTATTAAATATCTTTAAACTTCAGTTTTCTCATCTGTGAATAGGGTATACTATTATTTACCCTAGAAGATTTTTTATGAGATTTTCATGATACTTAAAGCATTAATTTGTTCCAGGGACAGAGCAAATAATTGATATCACTATCTTCTCCTGCCTGTCATCATCATTGCCAATGACTTTTTCCTGAAACAGGTATTTGTATATGTTCTTAAGAGTAATGAATCTGAATATTAAAATGACCTTAGCCCTCACACTGTAATGCTCTTATGGTCAAATTAACCTTATTATGAACTTACAAAGCTTTTTTAGATGGAATATTTGTCTGTTCTTTGAGTAATCAGAGAGTTAATCAGTAATTAAGCACATACCTTATATGGGCAGTACCTTGTTTAATCCTCACGACACCCTTATGAAGCATAAGCTATTTTTATTCTCTTTTTTTTTTTTTCTGATGAGGAAACAGATACAGAGACTTAAAACAATTTGCTAAAGTCACACATCAAGTAAATAGCAGAAACAAGATTCAAATTCAGGACTAATTCTGAATCTCAAGATTTAACCACTGTGCATCCTCTCATATTTTTGTAAAGCTATAGAAATATGTCTGGAACAATCATGCACAGGATCTATTATTTTTTCCAATTTGATCATTTTCTATTTTAACACACACCCCCCCACACACAATTTTTCCTTATATATTTTCCTCTCACACTAAGAACAAACCTTTGTTGTTACAAGGGGATGTCTATTTTTTCTGGGTTGAACAGATTTTAGAATTTGAAAATTCTAATATACCTGATTCACTAGCAACAATAAAGGGAGATTTGTCTCGGATGGCTGGGGCATTACGTGTGTGTGGAGTTGAGACTGTGGTAGGAGGTGTACTGGACTTGGAAGCAGAAGTGGGGGCGGGTTTGGACCTGATCTCCATTACTCGGTCACTGAGTGATCTTAGATATTCTAAAGAGCTAATGGAATATGTCATGTATAAGTGCAGTTTGTGAAACACACATCAGTGCAAGTAAACAATTTGTGAAGAAAATGCCTGGAGAGTGTGAGATGAAGAAGATTTGAAGTGATCAAGTAAGGTTGGATCCTCCTGTGTCTCATCTATGCTGAGTACTTGGGAAAATGGAAGGAACTTTTGGAATGAGAATCTGAGGGAATAATTATAAAAGCCTGGAATGTGTCGGGGTTGGGGGAATTTTTATCATGTGTGCCTTTTCTACTAAGTTTCCCACATCCACTTATTGGTAATTTGCTTCTTCAAAAACTGTAGGATGACACACGCTGGCCCAGTGATCAAATAGGGTGGTCATAAAATACAAAGCTAGACTTAAATGTTAGGCTGAACTCTGTGATATACTGTGCCTGTGTGACTGTTGGAACTGCCAAGGAGGCAGAAATAAGTACCTGATGGAGGTGGATGGTCAGGTGGGCAGCCAGTACTGATGTTCACTTTCCATATCCATATACCTCCTCATCTTTCCCAGTTTTTAAGAAATCTGTTCCCCTTCCTGAACTGCTTCTCCAAATTGGTTAAGTTCACATGTCAGTCAAAGCTGACCTTTTTGACCTTCTAGTCAGTGATAAGCAAGAAGAGTTGGGAGGAAGGAGGAAAGAGAAGATAGATAGATTGCTTTAGTTTCTAGAGGGATAAAGCATTTTCCTGATACTGCCTCACATCTCTGTCTCTTTCTCAACCTCTGTCCCTCATAATTATTCTGTTTTTCTCTTCTTACCATTGTAGAAGGCAGAGATGCCCAGACTCATTGTGGCAGGAACTACCTTGGTTGGGGAAACTCTGTCAGCTTATCATGGATTTGAGCTCTGCTCTCCTGACTCCTTCAGATCCTTGCTGGGCTGAGGGAGCTATGGAGTGCTCATTCCAACCTCACCCCTCAAGAGAGTTTTCTCTGTGACCTCTCTAGGTAGAAAAACCACAATGGGAAGCAGAATTGAGTGGAGCTGCCCTCAAGGAGGCAGGGAATTCCTGAAGCCTCCTTATGAAGATTGAGGCTATATTCGGAGCCTTTCAAACTTACCATAACATCTCCAGGGCATGCTTTAGTTTCCTCAACTGTGGGTAATCAAGGGTGATGGAAAAGTGTGTGTGTGTGAGAGTGTGTGTATGTGTGTGTGTGTATGGTGAACAGGGAGTGTTGCAGTTTGAGTTCTCCAGGAAGGAAGCTTTGAGATGGAGATTAGCCTAAAAGATGTGTATTAGGGAGTGCTGTTGGGATAAACATCTGTGGAAGGAGAGGAAGGAAGAAGAGTTGGGCAGAGGGAGAATTTGGGTTGTGGTACTGTCCCAAAGAAGGTCTCAGTGGACTCTACTGGGAACTCTGGAGCTAGGATGTCAAGGGAGATGGTTCTTTATACACCCATGTTGGTCATTGGATGTAGGCTATCCCTGTAAGGAAGGATGCTTTTCAAAGTAGTATCTTTTAGTGGAGGCCATCTCCAAAGAAAGCTTAAAGCTGAGGACTGTCTTACAAGGCAGCCCTTGATCAGCTACAGTGTAGCCATTACCCACTTTTGACCTACACTTACACAGAGAGCTGACCTACCTGTAAACCATGCTCAGCCTTTTCCCTACTCCTTCAGCTGGTTATAGGGAATATTCTATGATCCCTCTCCTAGATCACTGGATTCCCAAAAATGATACTGATGTAGAGGATCCCCTGCATCTTTGTAGTGTTTGCTTTCTACCCTCAGGTTTGTCTGTGTCTTTCTAAGGCTCCAACTTGACAGCAACTTCTTGGTTACCTGGTCCAACCATAGTGCCATTCATATAGTGGGATGTTGAGATTGTCTCCATCTTTGAAACTAAATTATGATGGAATTCAACAAATTCAGCATATCCCTTGGGAAAAACATACTGTTTTCCATTCAAAGTGCATGCAAACTTTTTCGGATCCTTTTATGTGGAAGTAGGAGTAGAAAAGAATGAATTCACCAGATCAATGGCTGCAAACCATGCACCTGTGGCCACATCCTAGTCTTCTGAAGAAAATATACCACATCTGGCAAGATGGCTGAGATTGAGGATACTCCTTGGCTGAATTTTCAGTGGTCCACTGTCATGTTCCAGGACCTGCCTGGTTTTTGGAGGGACTTGACTGGTGAGTTAAGAAGAGATATGACAGGGGCATTCACCCTGGCATGCTTTCTCTGCCATTATCCTGGGATAAGATATTGTTTTTCATTTATTATCCTGGCTGGGGGATGGGCAGTTTCAGAGGCTTCCCACAGGCCAGGGATCCAAAGTTGGGGTTGTGTCAACTGCCAAGCATATCTTTGTAATGATATATTTGGAGACTAGTGAAATGATCTCACAGAAGGTCTGCAGATTAACTGGACATACTGTGTAACAGATTTGGGCCATACTTCATTTAATACCTTGTCCCCATATGCATCCTCTCTCATGATGGGGCCATGATGACATTTTCCCATGTAAAGTTACACAAGTAAATGGCCATAGGTACCTCTGGGGAAGGACAGTGGGAATCATTATGGGTACACTTTCTGTGGAGTTGCATGGCCCATCCTCCTTGGGACCTGGCCTCTCCATCATCAGTGAATTCTGGGTCTTAAAACTATCTCAGGTCTAAAAACTGGGCAAGGAATTAGAATGTTTATTGGAGTGACTACACTTAGTCTCTCCATCATTCATCCTTGATCTCCTTTGTTCATAGAGATGGAGCAGTACCGCTTATTGGTTGCTGATCTACTTGTCCCTAAGAACACCATCTCCATAATTCTTCCAGGTAAGGATTCCTGTACTGCCACTCTGACCTCACCATTTGTGATGGTTAATTTAATGTGTTAACTTGACTGGGCTAAAGTACCCAGTTATTTAACCAAAGACTAATTTAGGTGTTGCGGTGGAGGTATTTTGCAGATTGGTTAACATCTACAATAAGTTGACTTTAAGTAAAGGAGATTACCCTCGATAATGTAAGTAATGGAGTATAAAGTAAGTAAATAAAGTAAAAATATATTATTTTATAAAGTAGAAAATAGTGTAAGCAAAACAAGTAATGTTAAATAAAGGAGATTACCCTTATCTAATCAAAGACTTTAAGAGCATAAGCAAAAACTGAGGCTTCTTGGAAAAGAAGAAATTCTGTCTCAAGACTGCCTGAGTTTCTAGCCTGCTGGCCTATCCTATGGATTTTGAATCCCAGATCGCAGCATCAACTCCTGCCTGAGTTCCCAGCCTGCAGGTCTGCCCTGTGAATTTTAGACTTGCCAGCTCCCACAACTGCATGTGCCAATTCTTAAAATCTCTCTCATACATATATAAATATATAAAAATATATAAACATATAAAAATATACACATACATGTATCTATGTATATAATAGGAGATATCTGTGTATCTATATATCTACCTACCTCCTATTCTTCTCTTGTTTGGAGAACCCTGACTGATACCCTGCTTATTACAAAAGTTGGATCTATTTGGTTTCTTATGATTTAGGTTTGTCCCTTGGACTCTGTCATTCTCATTGCTATCAGTGAGCTGAGTTATGTGATGGCATGTCCTACCATCAGTCTAACTTACAGAGGAAAGAAGAACCACTATCAAAAGTGTAAAATGAAGAGTAAGAGTCTTGTCGTTCTGTTTCCATCCATTGTGTGCTTTTAGTTAGTTACAGTCATAAATTAAAATTAGGTGAAGACTTGGGTTAGTGTGTTCTACAGTAGTAGTTACTGGAACAATTATTAAAGTGAATATTTCATTTGCCAAATTGATTAGGATATTAGTGCCTTAGGTCAACTGGTTTTCAGGAAACTGGCTGGGTTTAGTGCTTTAACATACAGTATCTCATTTAATCCTCACAATAACCTCAATAGCAAGGTACTATTACCACCCACCATAGATCTGAGGAAATAGAACTTCAGTCC
Organism: Equus quagga; assembly: GCF_021613505.1. Taxonomy (NCBI): domain Eukaryota; kingdom Metazoa; phylum Chordata; class Mammalia; order Perissodactyla; family Equidae; genus Equus; species Equus quagga. The sequence continues at coordinate 83,749,438 of NC_060267.1, forward strand.
CTGGCTTAGGGCACCCAGTCGCAGAGCTAGTTCTGGTCTCAGGTCAGTCTGTGTCTAATACCCTTGGGATCAACCTCACCACTTGATACTTCCTGAACAAGCCTCAACCCCTGCTCTGCAGTGTATCTCAGAGGAGTGGGCAGACCTGCAAGCTCTCAGGAGGCAGTGGAACATATGGTCTATTGGAGATCAGGGTCAGTGATGTGGGGGTCTGTGAGGGCCAGGCTTTACCCTATCTGGGCCAGTCTGTGATGTGTGGAGAGGCCAACTCCATGCTATGCTTACTTCAAAAGCCAAGGTAACCACAGTCATTTCTGCCTTCCATGACATCAACATCAGCATCGAGGACACCTTCTCCTGGGACTCCTGGCTCGGCCCCTCTAGTCCCTTCTCAGGTTACCTCCCAAGGGGAAGGCAAGAAATCGGGCAATTAGATCATGCATGCTCCTTCTCTAATCAGAAGCTCTGGGCTGTTTTCCTCTGGGTATTAAGCTTGGTAAGTGGGGATCTTCTTGCCCATTTTTTCTTCTGCTCAAAAATGGGCATGAAACGTTCAAAAGACCCTTAGGTCACAAGAACTTCTTCTTTCCTTGGATACCAGCTCTCCTGAACAGAAAGTGGAGACTCAGGAAACAGCCTTGATCACAGTTGTCTGAGCTCACCAAGGATTGTCTCAGGTCAGAGGAAGGTGGAGAATCACCGCTTGGCACTGATGTGTGGTGCAAGAATGTGTATACACGTGGGTTTCTTGTTTCATTTCTTTTAACTGGGAAAGACTTGCCCTGAGCTAACATCTGTTGCCAATCTTCCTCTTTTTCTTTTTCCTCCCCAAAGCCCCAATACACAGTTATATATTCTACCTGGAAGTCCTTCTAGTTCTTCTGTGTAAGTCTCCACCACAGCATGGCTACTGACAGATGAGTGGTGTGGTTCTACACCTGGGAACTGAACCTAGGACACTGGAGCAGAGCGTGCTGAATTTTAAGCACTAGGCCATCAGCGCTGGCTCTGTGTGTATTTTTTGTGTTGTTTGTATAACCCAGTGTATTTAGTAGACAATTGACTCACATACTGACTCTCTTCGTGTAGGAAGGGTTTAGATAGATTATGGAGGGCTGGAAAACTCTTCTTAGTAGTGTGTGTGTGTGTGTGTGTGTGTACACGCATGTGCTGTTTAGGTTTATGTTTGTGTGTTGTGTTTGAGTGCATGGCTGCATGTGTGTCTGTGTGTATATAGTATGTGCCTTTTCATGTGGGTTTTGTTTTGTCTGGATGACTAGGTGTGTTGTTTATGTATTGTGTTGCATGTGACAGTGTTTTATTTATCAGTTGTATGTAAATTTGTGTGAAGATAACACAAACCTTCACTTCTTTTTCACCTGGAATGAATATAGGTCCTAAAGAGAATGAGTATAGGTCTGAGGTCTATGATTGTGTGTATGTGTGTGTGGCTTCAAGTGTGTTTTTATGTATAAAACACTCACACTCTGACTATTTTAACATAGAATGGGTATAGAAGAGAGGAAATTAAAACCATGGTAGGACAATACATATGTGTGTGTGTGTGTTGGATAAATAGACTCATATCTACATTCTCCCTTTATGTCTTATCTTCTCTTATTTCAGACAGAGACAGGCAGCTCCATGCAGGGTCCTCCTCAAGCCAAGTTGTAAACCATTTGTCCATGTGGGCTGAAGGCCCCACAGTGCTCTGAGGGCCCTTGTCTACTTTGGCCTTCAACAATGCCATATTTCTACTGTTGGGAACACAGTAGTGCTTAAGTGCTTAGGTTCTGGTGTCACACACATCTTAATTCAAATCTCCTATTTTTGACACTTCATAGCTTTGTGACCTTGGGCTCAACCTCTGTGAGGCTCAGAAGCCCGAACTGTTATATGTGATGAGAGTATTTAACCCAGTGTGTGGCATGTTATAAGCATGTACTAAATGAGTCTTAGCATCATAGTATTCCTTAAATGCATGAAATTCTCAACTTGCTAGCCATTTATTAACTGCTCAAGGCAGAGTATTTTGTGCAAACGCAGAGGAATCATCCAAAGAGCCCCTTTCAAACTCCAGCTGACAGGTTCCCTTCTTCCTTCCTGAGCGTGTATCCAGCTGCCTCTTTCACATAGAGGGTGGCTTGCATCAAGATTCTATTCCTCCTGATCCAGTCATTGAATGTGAAGATCCTACTTGACACATAACTTCTGGGTTTCCCCCCAGAGATTCTTAAGTTCCAAGGAGAAGTCTGATCCGATAAATGCCAGTGGGCAGCCAAGTCTCAACAGAAGGTTAAGTCACTGCCCTCCTCCTGGTCCCCGCTGACTGAGCTGACCTGCTTGGCTGAGCTTCTCTCTGTTCTTTGAAGAGGCACTTCTATCAGATACCGATGCCTTACAGTGATGTCTCTCACTGGATTCCCTCTCTAGGGCCTCTGTATGTGACCTCTAACTCTTTAACTCCCAGTGAAGGAGTTGTAGGCACTCAATAAATGTTTACTAATTAATGTAATTAAATGCATGTAAAAGTCCTTTGCACATTAGAAAGTGTAGTGTAAGTAGGTGACCATGCTTTCTGGTTATCCCAGGAAAGTTGTGCTGTAGATCTGTTGTCCTGGTATGATTATTATATAACTTCTCTTTCACTCTTAGAAGTGTCCTGGCTTGTATAATAAAATATAGAGTCATCATATGTGTAAGTATGAATGTTGTTGATAATCAAGCCAGTGGCTGGGGTAATTTGGAAGCCCTGAAACAATTTCAAACAAGGTCTGAGATTTCCTCCAAATGAAAGAGGGGCAAGACTAGTGGAATGGTGAAGAATAGGACCTCTGTTCACACAAACATAGATTAGAATTGTGACTGCATCAGGTATTACTATTGTGACTTTGGCCTAATTATGTAACCACCATAAGATTGTGTCCTGAAACCTAAATTTACCATTATTAATTCCTATGTCCTAGTAGGAAGTCATTAAATATTAACCTTGCTCAATGCTAAGGTAAATTTTGGGAATTAGTCATAGTTAATCAGATGACTATGAATTCTAACAGACATCTCACATCCTACATTATCAGCAAGTTCTTAGGGCTCTGGGAAGGTCCCTGGGTAAATTCTCAAGCCTCTGATTGCCTACGCACGCTTATATTGGAGAGAGAGGAAGAAAAGGAAAAGGGGGAAGGGAGAGGGAGATGGAGACGTAGAATAACTGAGTTGGGTGGTGTGAAGAAGAAATTATATTTTTAAGATCATTGCCATCAGGAAATTACTCCCTAGGGCCCATGGTCTGGGCCTGTCCCCTTTCCCAGGGAGTGGGAAAGTCCAGAAGGTTAACAATTTTTCTAGGCCAGCATCTGGGTCTTGTCTGATGCCCATCACTTTTCTGTTCTATTGAGTTCCTGGAGTTTGATGCCAGATTTATCTGTTGAACATGTCCTACTATAATAAGAGCTAGCATTGTTGAGTACCTACTGTGTGCAAGACAGTGTTCTAAATTTATTACATACATTCACTCATTTAATACTGTCAACATCCCCATAACTAGGTAATAATATTATTTTCATTTTATGGAGGAAGAACCGAGGTACATAGAGAAAGTGCTCAAGGCAATCCGGGTAGTAAATTGTTGGCATACAATGCAAGCCTCTTGGCTACAAAGCCCCAGCTCTTGGTGAGTACTCTATAATGTGCTCATAGAATGTGAGCTCCAAGAGGGAAGCGGATCAGATATTTTGTTTTCTGTTCTATGCGCAGTGCCAAGAGCACCATCCGGGACATGGTTGAATAAGTGTAGAAATTAACACTGATCTCCTTTGAGGGGAATCTTGTTTGCCTTTGGAAATCTGATGCACTCTGTGACTAGAATGTAGCAGGCAGAAGAATCAGACAGCAAAATGTGCAGTTTGTTTGAATTTTGACACAGTTTCCAGGAAAAAAAGCTTGTGACTGTAATGCACACATGGTGATGATAACTGCCATATCTCAGTCCCTGACATTTCCTACCCCCTTTATCCCCAGCAGAAACTGAGAAGAGAATGAGAAGCGAGAACCAAAGCAGCGTGTCTGAATTCTTCCTCCTGGGGCTCCCAATCCGGCCAGAGGAGCAGAGTGTGTTCCTTGCCCTGTTCCTGGGCATGTACCTGACCACAGTGCTGGGGAACCTGCTCATAATCCTGCTGATCAGGCTGGATTCTCACCTCCACACTCCCATGTACTTCTTCGTCAGCCACTTGGCCCTCTCTGATGTCTCTTTCTCATCTGTCACTGTCCCAAAGATGCTCATGAACATGCAGACTCAGCAGTTATTCATCTCCTATGTGGGGTGTGTTTCCCAGATGTATTTTTTCATACTTTTTGTTTGTCTTGACAATTTCCTTCTTGCAGTCATGGCATATGACAGGTATGTGGCCGTCTGTCACCCACTCCACTACACTGCTGTCATGAGGAAGGAGCTGTGTGTCTTATTGGTGGCTGGATCCTGGTTCTTATCTTGTGCCCATGCCCTGTTGCATACAGTCCTTTTCTCTCACCTGTCCTTCTGTGCCGACAATACCATTCCCCACTTCTTCTGTGATCTCACTGTGCTCTTGAAGTTGACCTGCTCAGACACCTCCCTCAATGAGCTAGTTATCTTCATTGAGGGGGGAGTGTTTGCCTTCTTATCATTCACTACTATTTTGGGCTCTTATATCTGCATTGGGGTCACCATCCTGAGGGTTCCCTCCATCAAAAGGATCTGTAAAGCCTTGTCTACCTGTGGATCCCACCTGTTTGTGGTGTTTTTGTACTATGGGACTCTTGCAATGATTTACTTCTTTCCTTCATCAAACAGTTCCAAAGTCAAAGACATAATTGCTTCAGTTATGTATACGGTGGTGACACCCATGTTAAACCCCTTTATCTATAGCCTGAGGAACAGAGACATGAAATTGGCTCTGGGGGTACTTTATAGGAGGGGAATTATTTTTGCCACGTAACAGATATTCACTCACGTTCTTAATTTTCCTAGTGATGCTTCCAGAGACATTTCCTTGAAAAATTGCATAGGTGACTGTGGTAGATTGCAAAAATCATCACAATATTTTGCAGCCCCTCCTTGCAAGTAGGAGTTTATTTCCCCACCCGTTGAATCTGGGTAGGGCTTGCAATTCGCTTTGACTAATAGATTTAGTGAAAGTGATGCTGGAGAGTTCCAAGCCTGGGTAGACTATGTCCCTGCTGCTCTTGGGACCTTGACACCACCATGTGAACTAGCCTAAGCTAGACTGCATGAGGATGGGGGGCCACATGGAGGAGAACCAAGATGCTCCAGCTAATAATCCACCAGCTCCCAGGTGACCTGGTAGGTGATTGCAGAAGCACAAGTAAGCCCCTGCTGAGATCAGTTGAACCTAGCTCAGATCAGAAGCACCATCCAACTCAGCACAGTCCCAGCCCAAATTGCCAGCCCACAGTATTGTCATATAAACAAGTAGTTGTAGTTTAAGCCACTACATTTTGGGATAGTTTGCTATGCAGCAAAAGCTAACTGTTATACTGACTGCCCTTGTTCCTGATACTCTCCAAACTGCTTGATTTCCATGATCCCTACCCCTTTTCTGTTCCCTATATTTTAAAAGATTTATTATTATTATTATTTTAATTGCAGTAACATTGGATTATAACAATATATAGATTTCAGGTGTACATCGTAATATATTTCAAATTCTGTGTAGATTACATCATGTTCACCACCCAAAAACTAATTATAGTCCATCTCCTCATATGTGAGCCTACTCACACCTTTTGCCCACCAACCCCCCTTCCCCTCTGGTAACCACCAATCCAATCTCTGTTGCTATGAGTTTGTTTGTCGTTGTTTTTGTCTTCTACTTATGAGTGAGATCATATGGTATTTGACTTTCTTCCTTTGACTTATTTCACTCAGAATAATACCCTCAAGGTCCATCCATGTTGTCACACATGGCCGGATTTCATCATTTCTTCTGGCTGAGTAGTAGTCCATTGTGTATAAATACCACATCTTCTTTATCCATTCGTCCCTTGATGGGCACCTAGGTTGCTTCCAAGTCTCGGCTACTGCGTATAATGCTGCAATGAACATAGGGGTGCAAGTATCTTTATGCATTTGTGTTTTCAAGTTCTTTGGCTAAATACCCAGCAGTGGGATAGTTGGATCATATGGTAGATCTTTTCTTAATTTTCTGAGGATATTCCATACTGCTTTCCATAGAGGATGCACCAGTTTGCACTCCCACCAGCAGGGTGCAAGGGTTCCCTTCTCTCCACATCCTCTCCAACATTTGTTGTTTCCTGTCTTGTTAATTATAGCCATTCTGACCGGAATGAGGTAATACCCAATTGTAGTTTTGATTTGCATTTCCCTGATAGCTAATGATGTTGAACATCTTTTCATATGCCTGTTGGCCATCCATATATCTTCTTTGGAGAAATCTCTGTTCAGATCTTTTGCCCATTTTTAAATTGCATTGTTGGTTTTTTTTTTTTGTTGTTGAGATCTATGAGTTCTTTGTATGTTTTGGATATTAGCCCCTTATCTGATATATGGTTTGCAAATATCTTCTCCCAATTGTTAGGTTGTCTTTTCGTTTTGTTGATGGTTTTCTTTGCTGTGCAGAAAGTTTTTAGTTTGACGTACTCCCATTTGTTCATTTTTTCTTTTGTTTCCCTTGCCCAGTCAGATATGGTACTTGAGAATATGCTGCTAAGACTGATGTCAAAGAGCATACTGCCTATGTTTTCTTCTAGAAATTCCATGGTTTCGGGTCTTACATCCAAGTCTTTAATCCATTTTGAGTTTATTTCTGTGCATGGTGTAAGGGAATGGTCTACTTTCATTCTTTTGCATGTGGCCGTCCAGTTTTCCCAACACCATTTATTGAAGAGACTCTCCTTTCTCCATCGTATGCTCTTGGCTCCCTTGTCAAATATTAGCTGTCCATAAATGTGTGGGCTTATTTCTGGGCTCTCGATTCTGTTCCATTGATCTGTGTGTCTGTTTTGTGCCAGTACCATGCTGTTTTGGTTACTATGGCTTTGAAGTATATTTTGAAATCGGGGAGTGTGATACGTCCAGCTTTCTTCCTTTTTCTCAGAAATCCTTTGGCTATTCGGGGTCTTTTGTTGTTGCATATAAATTTTAGAATTCTTTGTTCTATTTTTGTGGAAAATGTTCTTGGAACTTTGATAGGGATTGCATTGAATCTATAGATTGTTTTAGGAAGTATGGACATTTTAAGGATGTTAATTCTTCCAATCAAAGAGCATGGAATATCTTTCCATTTCTTTGTGTCTTCGATTTCTTTCAACAATCTTTTATAGTTTTCAGTGTACAGCTCTTTCACCTCGTTGGTTAAGTTTCTTACTGGGTGTTTAATTCTTTTTGTTGCAATTGTAAATGGGATTGTATTCTTAATTTCTCTTTCTCCTACTTCGTTGTTAGTGTATAGAAATGCAACCGACTTTTCTGTTGATTTTGCATCCCGCGACTTGACTGCATTCATTTATTGTTTCTAAAAGCTTTTTAGTGGATTCTTCAGGGTTTTCTAGATATAAAATCATGTCATCTGCAAAGAGCAACAGCTTCACTTCTTCTTTTCCAATGTGGATCCCTTTTATTTCTTTTTCTTGCCTGATTGTTCTGGCTAGGACTTCCAATACTATGTTAAATAAGAGTGGTGACAGTGGGCATCCTTGTCTGGTTCCTGTTCTTAGAGGGATAGCTTTCAGTTTTTCTCCATTGAGAATGATATTTGTGGTGCGTTTGTCACATATGGCCTTTATTATGTTGAGGTATTTTCCTTCTATACCCATTTTATTTAGAGTTCTTATCATAAATAGATGCTGTATCTTATCAAATGCTTTCTCTGCATCTATTGAAAATGATCATGTAATTTTTATTCTTCATTTTGTTAATGTGGTGTATCATGTTGATAGATTTGTGGATGATGAACCATCTCCGCATCTCTGGAATGAAACCCACTTGATCGTGATGTATGATCTTTTTAATGTATTGTTGTATTTTATTTGCTAGTATTTTGTTGAGGAGTTTTGCATTGATGTTCATGAGTGATATTGGCCTGTAATGTTGTTCAGTGTTGTCCTTGTCTGGTTTTGGTATCAGGATAATGTTGGCTTTGTAGAAGGAGTTGGGAAGCCTCCCCTCCTTTCCAATTTTTTGGAAGAGTCTGAGAAGGCTAGGTATTAAGTCTTCTCTGAATGTTTGGCAGAAATCACCAGGGAAGCCATCTGGTCCTGGACTTTTATTTTTTGGGAGGTTTTTGATTGCTGTTTTGATCTCCTTACTGGTGATTGGTCTATTCAAATTCCCTCTTCTTTGTCCAGTTTTGGAAGGATGTATGTTTCTAAGAATTTATCCATTTCTTCTAGATTATGCAATTTGTTGGCGTATAGCTTTTCATACTATTCTCTTATTATCTTTTGTATTTTTGAGGTGTCCGTTGTAATCTCTCTTCTTTCATTTCTGATTTTATTTATTTGAGTCTTCTCTCTTTTTTCTTGGTAAGTCTCACTAAGGGTTTGTCAATTTTGTTTATCTTTTCAAAGAACCAGCTCTTGGTTTCATTAATTTTTTCTATTGTTATTTCAGTCTCTATTTCATTTATTTCTGCTCTGATTTTTATTATTTCCTTCCTTCTGCTGATTTTGGGCTTTGTCTGTTCTACTTCTTCCAGTACCTTTAGATGTGCTTTTAGATTGTTTATTTGGGATTTTTCTTGTTTGTTGAGGTAGGCCTGAAGTGCTATAAACTTCCCTCTTAGAACCGCTTTGTTGTATCCCACAGATTTTGGCATGTAGTATTTTCATTTTCATTTGTTTCCAGGAATTTTTTGATTTCTCCTTTGATTTTTTCATTGACCCAATTGTTGTTCAGTAGCACTTTGTTTAATCATCACATTTTTGTGTCTTTTCTGGTTTTCTTCCTGTAGTTGATCTCTAGTTTCATACCTTGTGGTCAGAAAACATACATGGCATTTTTTCGATAGTCTTCAATTTATTGAGGCTTCTTTTGTGGCCTAATCTGTGATCAATCCTGGAGAATGTTCCAAGTGCATTTGAAAAGAATGTGTATTCTGTGGTTTTTGGATGGAATGTTCTACATATATCTACCAAGTCCATCTGGTCTAATGTGTCCTTTAAGGCCAGCGTTTCCTTATTGATCATCTGTTTAGAATGTCTATCTATTAGCATAAGCAGAGTGTTAAAGTCCTCTCCTATTGTTGTGTTACTATTTATTTCTCCTTTTATGTCTGTTAATAATGCTTTATTTATTTATGTGCTCCTATGTTGGATGCATAGATATTTACAAGTGTTATATTCACGTGTTGGATTGTTCCTTTTATCATTATGGAGTGTTCGTCTTTGTCTCTTGTTACAGTTTTTGTGTTCAAGTCTATTTTGTCTGATATAAGTATTGCTACCCCTGCTTTCTTTCTTTGCCATTTGCATGGAATATCTTTTTCCATCCTTTCACTTTCAGTTTGTGAGTGTCTTTAGGTCTGAATTGCGTCTCTTGTATGCAGCATATACATAGGTCTTGTTTTTTTTTTATCCAATCTGCCACCCTATGCCTTTTGATGGAGCATTTAGTCCACTGACATTTAAAGTAGTTACTGATAAATATGTATTTATTGCCATTTTGTTACTTTTTTTCTGGGTGTTTTAGTAGTTCTTCTCTGTTCGTTTCTTCTTCTCTTGCTCTCTTGTGGTTTGATGGCTTTCTTTAGTAATATGCTTGATTACTTTCCTCTGTCTTATTTGTTTACTTATTATAGGTTTCTGGTTTGTGATTACCATGAGGTTCCTATATAATATTCTACGTATATAGCAATCTATATTGAGTTGATCATCTCTTTAGCTTGAACCTCTTTCTATAATAGCTCTCACTGTAATCCCTCTTCCCACATTTTATGTTTTTAAAATCGTATCTAATCTCTTGTTTTGTGTGTGTCTATCCATTACTCTCTTATCATTGACATAGGTAATTTTAGGACTTCTGTCTTTTAGCCTTCATTTTAACTTCATATGTAGTTGATCTGCTACCTTTACTATATTTTTCCATTTACCAGTGCTTTTTCGCCTATTTTCTTTGACAATTTTCTTATCCTTATTTGTGTTCTTCTCTTTCCCACTTAGATAAGTCCCTTTAGCATTTCTTGTAGAACTGGTTTCTTGGTGATAAACTCCTTTAATTTTTGCTAGTCTGGGAAGCTCTTTATCTTTCCTTCCATTCTGAATGATAATCTTGCTAGATAGATTATTATTGGCTGTAGGTTTTTTCTTTCAGCACTTTAAATATGTCATGCCACTCCCTTCTAGCCTGTATGGTTTTGGCTGAGAAGTCTGTTGACAGCCTTTTGGGCTTTCCTTTGTATGTCACTTGTTGCCTTTCTCTTGCCACTTTTAGGATTCTCTCTTTATCTTTAGTTTTGGACATTTTAATTATAATGTGTCTTGGTGTGGGCCTCTTGGTGTTCATCTTGTTTGGTACTTTCTGTCCTTGGGTGTCTCTTTTCTTCCTTAGGTTAGGAAAGTTTTCAGCTATTATTTCTTCAAATAAATTCTCTGTCCCTTTACCTTTCTCTTCTCCTTCAGGGACCCCTACAACATGAATGTTAGTGCTCTTGATATTGTACCAGGGTTCTCTTAGACTGTTCTCATTCTGTCTAATTCTTTTTTATTTTATCTGTTCAGCTTGGGTTATTTCCTCTAGTCTTGCTTGCAGCTCGCTGATCCATTCTTCTGTATCATCTGCTCTGCCATTTTTCATTTCCAGTATTGTATTCTTAATTTCTGATTTGTTCTTTTTATATGTTCCAATTATTTGTTGATGTTCTCACTGTGTTAATCCAGTCTGCCCCCAACATCAGTAAGTATCCTTATGAGTTTTGTGTGAACTCTTTGTCAGGTAGATTACTTATTTTTGTTTCATTTAGTTCTTTTTCTTGGGTTTTGTCCTGTTCCCTTGCATGGAATGTATTCCTATGCCTCCTAATTATGTCTCTTTCTCTGTGCTTATATCTATGTATTAGGTGAGTCAGCTATGTCTCCTGATCTTGGAGAAGTGGCCTTATGTAAGAGATGCCTTTTGAGACCCAGTAGTGGTCCTCAAAGATGATGAGAGCCTCCCTCTCATCACCAGTCCAAATGATCCAAGAGTGAGTGATCCCTGTGTGGGCTACTTGTGTCATTCTGCTGTGGCGTGGTTGCTCTTACTACAGGTACCCAGGGAGTCTAGTCTTTCCCTCTCTGGCTGGCTGTTTGCAAATTGGGTTTGGGGAGCCCCAACACAGCTGGCTAGAAGGTCTAATAGCACAATCCTGTTGCAGTTATCCAGTTAATTGAGTATGTACTCAGTGTAGCTGGCTGCTAGGCTCTGGGGCTTACAATTGCTGTAGGCCTCAGGCCTGCAAGGCTGTTGTCAGCTCTCTTAGGATTGCATCCTAGTGGAGCTGGCTCTAGGTGTGGGAGCACCCAATCACTTCAGACTTTGGAATTTGGGTCCAATTCTCTTTGTGGCTATTTGTGAAGCACAGGTCTGCCACTTACAAATCCCTGTCTCACAGGTCCACACCCACCATTAACACAGCCTTGGTCTGTGCACTCTTCTCAACCCCCTGCAGCATACCCAGTCATCCCACTGCAGAGGCTCCCACCTCTCCACCAACAACCCCACAGTTCACCCAGTCCTCACACAGGCCCTGCCCCACAGAGGCAGACATACTCAGCTGACCAGAGGGGATCAATGCACCTAGTCTATGCAGGCTGACAAGTAGCCTGAAGGCTGGCTTTTGGGTGGGGCCACTCCCTAGGGTGGGTTACCTGCCCTGGCTGAGCTGTATTAAATCTGTGCTCTAGTGGGTGTGGCTGAACCCTGGGATAACAAGCCAGGGGAAGAACTCCAATGTTGCCTGCCAGGGTCTGTGTTGACATGCCTGTAATAAGTCACAACAATGGCCGCCACCAATGTCTCAGTCTCTGGAGAGGTCTCACCTCTCACTGAGATGCACCAAGAACCTACCAGGTGACACTCTTTTCACCAAAGGACCATGCAGCTTTCTTTTTGGTGATTTTAGGTTGCTCTTTGAGACAGGTGATTTTTTGCATAGGCCTTTTAAGAGCCAGATAATTTCAGCTTTTATCCAATAGCTTTTCTGGGGGTATTCCCCATTGTAGTTAATAGCCAGTGAAGCCAGATAGTAGGACAATTTTCTCAGTTATGCTGAGTCTGAAGGGTGCTTACAGCACTAACATGCCCCTGCTAAGGTCTCCACTTCTCTGGGGAAGGCTGCATACCTTCGGGTGGCTGTGGAGCTCTGCTGTTCATGAAGGTGGCTTTCTTTCTCTCCAGAAGGAATTTCCGCCTCTTCTCCCTCAGTCAGGACTGTCCCTTATTGTAGGGGTTCTTTTTATCCAGTTTTCAGTTTTCTCTCCAGGGTAATTTTTCCAAGAATAGTTGTAACCTGTTTGTGTTTGTGGGAGGAGGTGAGATCTGAGTCTGCCTACAGCACCATCTTGAAGAGATCTCCAGGAAAGTTCTTTTTACAGGACAATACAACTGATAAATGTAGAATAAATGATAGAGCTAGAAAGTCATCATTTGGCCACGACTTTTGCAATAATTTTTTCATATGAGAATCATCAATGGATGTTAAATACAGCGAGTTAACATTTAAATGGAAAAGAGTTTATGCTTATATACTCTCAAAATATCTACCAAAATGATACTTATTAATTACAAAGTTTAAAATAGTAACTTTACAGTAGAGAACTTGGCAGAGCCACCTTAACCAATTAATCAAGGATAAAATCACTAGCAATTGGAAAAACAGGTATTATATACCATCTGATAATATGCACAGTGATAGACATGCCTAAAATCTAAGCCTGAAATATACATACATACATAAGTAAAGATAGTAAAATGTTAACCATTGGGGAAATCTGGGTGAAGTTTGTGCAAGAATTCTTTGTATCATTTTCACAACTTTTCTATAAGTCTGAAATAATTTAAAATAAAAAGTTAAAAAATTCTTTTTTGAGTGATGTCAGCCTCATGACATAGTGAGCTTGCCTGGCATTCTCTCCCCTCCAACATACAACAAAAAGGAGCAACCATATTCCCATAGAAAATATCCTAATAGCACAGGAATCCTTGGAGAGTCACGGCAGCCAAATGACGGGGGGCGGAGAGGCTGGAACCCCCTCAGAGGAGCTGGAATGGGGTAAGAGAGAACTTTGTTCCTTTCCCTAAAGACTGTGGCCATTGCCTTGGGAGGGTCTATGAGGGAAGGAGTGGGGGAGGGGTGGCCTGTCCGCAGGATCACCCAGGACTCCCTAACGCCCTTGAAGCCTAGATAGAAGCCCTCTAATGGGGTGAAAACTTTTGTGTGGGGTGACTGCATCAAGCCAAGACCCCAGGAGACTAGGTAGCAAGAGCTGATTGGGAAATTGGGGATTGCATGCAAGAGAAAGTGCCCCCCCCAACCTGCGCTGTGCAGTACCATCTTGGCTGAAGGTGGAGGCCTCAGAATATTCGGATCTTGACCCCCATCCAGTGGTGATAGGCTGTAATTGCAGCCAAATACTATCACAGTGGGAAAAACCCGTTCTTCCAGCATCAAACATTTCATCAAAACTCCAGACCAGAGAGAAAACGAATACCCAGAATTCTGTCCTGAAGACTCAGAAATAAATATATTAAATGACAATGAACTCAGAATAGCTATTGTCAGACAACTCAATGAGGTAAAAGAGAATATAGAGAAAAATTCAACGAGTTCAGGAGCTACTTCACACAGGAGAGTGAAACAATAAAGAAGCATCAATCAGAAATACTAGAGATGAAAGGCACAATGGCAGAGATAAAACAAACTACGGATTCCCGGAATGCTCGTGTGGACACCATAGAGGAACAAATCAGCATAATCGAAGATAGACATGTTGAATTGCTCCAGACAGAGGAGGAGAGAGAACTGAGACTAAAAAGAAATGAAGAAAGTCTCCAAGAAATATCCAAATCAATGAGGAAATTCAACATAAGAATTATAGGTATCCAAGAAGGTGAAGAGAAGGAGAATGGAGCAGAAAGTGTGCTCAAAGAAAGAAGAGCAGAGAACTTCCTAAATCTAGGGAATGAGAGAGAAATGTGTGTGGAGGAAGCTTTCAGATCTCCTAGATTTGTCAATGTAAAAAGACCTACTTCAAGGCATATAGTAGTAAAACTGGCAAAAGTGAATGACAAAGAAGGAATACTGATGGCAGCAAGGCAGTAGAAAAGAACCTGCAAAGGAACCCCTATCAGACTTTCAGCAGATTTCTCTGCAGAAACCTTACAAGCTAGGAGAGAATGGAATGACACATTTAAAACTTTAAAAGAGAAAAATCTTCAGCCAAGAACACTTTATCCAGCAAAAATATCCTTCAGATACGAGGGAGAAATTAAATCTTTCCCAGACAAAAAAAGCTAAGGGACTTCATAGCCACAAGATTCCCCCTACAAGAAATCCTCAAGAAGATTCTCATACCTGAGAAAGAAAAAAAGGGAGAAAGGGTCACAAAGCAGAGTAAGGAGACACATAGAATCAGAATAGGATGACAAATATTCAACTATAGCATTAGGATAAAGGGAAGGAAAACACCAAAAATAAAGACAATCTTGTCACTTTAACCACAAACTCACAACACGAGTTGGAATAAGATATGAGAATAATAACTTAGGAGGGGAGGAGGAAAGGGACTTAATTAGTTTATACTAAGGAAATAAGAGGCCATCAGAAAATGGACTATGTTATGCATGAGATTCTGAATACAAGCCTCAGGGTAGCCACTAAATTAAAAAGTAGAACAGAAACACAAAAAATAAATAAGTAACAAACGAAGAAACACAGCATAAAAACTGCATAATTCAATGGGTAGACCAAAATGCACAGGATGAGAAACAAAGGGAATGCTGGAAAACCAGAAAGCGAGTGATATAATGACAGCATTAAGCCCTCATATAGCAATAATCACCCTCAATGTAAACGGATTGAACTCTCCAATAAAAAGACGCAGAGGGGCAAGGTGGATTAAAGAACAAGATCCAATAATTTGTTGCCTCCAGGAAACACATCTCGGCTCCAACAACAAATACAGGCTCAGAGTGAAGGAGTGGAAGACGATACTCCAAGCTAATGGCAAACAAAAGAAAGCAGGTGTCACATTACTTATATCAGACTAAGTAGACTTCAAGATAAGGCAGGTAAAGAGAGACAAAGAGGGGCAATATATAATGATCAGAAGGACACCCCATCAAGAAGAAATAATGCATATAAATATCTACGCACCCAACACAGGAGCACCAAAGTTCATAAAGCAACTACTAACAAACTTAAAAGAAGATATCAAAAATAACACAATAATAGTAGGGGACCTCAACACCCCACTCACATCATAGGACAGATCATCCAGACAGAAAATCAACAAGGAAACAGTGGAATTAAATGGAAAGCTAAAACAGTTGGACTTAACACTCCATCCAAAAACTGAAGAATACACATTCTTCTCAAGTGTACAAAGAACATTCTCAAGGATAGACCATATGTTGCAAAACAAGGCAAGCCTCTATAAATTTTAAAAAATTGAAATAATAACAAGCATCTTTTCTGATCATAATGCTATAAAGCTAGAAATTAATTACAAGAAAAAAATTGAGAAAGGGACAAAGATGTGGAGACTAAACAATGTGTTATTGAACAAGCAAGGTATCATTGAAGAAATCAAAGAAGAAATCATAAAATACCTGAAGACAAATGAAAATGATAACATGACATACCAATTCATATGGGATCAGAAAAAGCTCTATTAAGAGGGAAATTCATTGCAATATAGCACACCTTAACAAACAAGAAAAATCCCAAATAAGCAATCTCAAATTACACCTAACCGAATTAGAAAAAGAAGAACAAACAAAGCCCAAAGTCAGAAGAAGCAGAGAAATAATAAAAATCAGAGCAGAAATAAGTGCTATTGAAATAAAAACAGCAGTAGAAAGGATCAATGAAACAAAGAGCTGGCTCTTTGAGAAGATAAATAAAATTGACAACCCCGTAGCCAGACTTACAAAGAAAAAATTAGAGAAAGCTCAAGTAAACAAAATCAGAAATGAAAGAGGAGAAATAACAAGACTCCACCGAAATACTACGGACTATAAGAGAATACTATGAAAAACTATATGCCAACAAAATGGGTAACCTAGAGGAAATGGATAAATTCTTACACTCTTACAACCTCCCAAAGCTGAGTCAAGAAGAAACAGACAATCTGAACAGACCAATCACAAGGAAAGAGATTGCAACAGCAATCAAAAGCATCCCAAAGAATAAAAGCCCAGGACTAGAGAGTTTTCCTGGGGAATTCTAGCAAACTTTCAGAGAGGATTTAAAACCTATCCTTTTCAAGCTATTCCAAAAAATTAGGGAGGATGGAGCACTTCCTAACACATTCTATGATGCCAACATCTCTCTGATACCAAAGCCTGACAAGGACAGCATGAAAAAGGAGAACTACAGGCCAATATTGCTGATGAACATAGATGCAAAAATTCTCAACAAAATTTTGGCAACTCGAATTCAGCAATACATCAAAAAGGATCATACATCATGACCAAGTGGGATTCATACCAGGGACAAAGGGATGGTTCAACATCCGCAAATCAATCAATGTGATACACCACATCAACAAATTGAGGAATAAAAACCACATGATCATCTCAATAGATGCAGAGAAAGCACTTGATAAGATCCAACTGCCATTTATGATAAAAACTCTGAACAAAATGGGGATAGAAGGAAATTACCTCAACATAATAAAGGCCATATATGACAAACCCACAGCCAACATCATACTCAATGGGCAAAAACTGAGCACCGTCCCCCTGAGAACAGGAATGAGACAAGGATGCCCTCTATCACCACTCTTATTCAACATAGTACTGGAGGCTTTGGCCAGAGCAATTAGGCAAGAGAAAGGAATAAAAGGAATCCAAATAAGGAAGGAAGAAATGAAACTCTAGCTGTTTTTAGACAACATGATCTTATATATACAAAACCCCAAAGAATCCATTGGAAAACTTTTAGAAATAATCAACAACTACAGTAAAGTTGCAGGGTATAAAATCAACTTAAATAAATCAATAGCATTTCTATACTCTAATAACGAACTAACAGAAAAAGAACTCAAGAACACGATACCATTCTCAATCACAACAAAAAGAATAAAATACCTTGGAGTGAACTTAACTAAGGAAGAGAAAGACCTATACAACAAAAACTACAAGACTTCCCTGAAAGAAATTGATAACGACATAAAGAGATGGAAAGACATTCCATGCACCTGGATTGGAAGAATAAACATAGTTAAAAAGTCCATACTACCTAAAGCAATCTGAAGATTTAACACAATCCCAATCAGAATCCCAATGACATTCTTCACTGAAATAGAACAAAGAATCCTAAAATTCATATGGGGCAACAAAAGACCCCGAATTGCTAAAGCAATCCTGAGAAAAAAGAACAAAGCTGGAGGCATCACAATCCCTGACTTCAAAACATACTACAAAGCTACAGTAATCAAAACAGCATGGTACTGGTACAAAAACAGGTGCACAGATCAATGGAACAGAATTGAAAGCCCAGAAATAAAACCACACATCTCTGGACAGTTAATCTTCAACAAAGGAGCTGAGGGCATACAATGTAGGAAAGAAAGTTTTTTCAACAAATGGTGCTGGGAAAACTGGATAGCCACGTGTAAAAGAATGAAAATTGACCATTCTTTTTTACTATTCACAAAAATAAACTCAAAAATGGATCAAATACCTAAAGGTAAGACCTGAAACCATAAGGCTTCTAGAAGAAAATATAGGCAGTATGTACTCTTTGACATCAGTATTAAAAGGATCTTTTTGGACACCATGTCTTATCAGACAAGGGAAACAATAGAAAGAATAAACAAATGGGACTTCATCAGACTAAAAAGTTTCTTCAAGGCAAGGGAAAACAGGATTGAAACAAAAAAAACCACACCAATTGGGAAAAAATATTTGCAAGTCATATATCTGACAAAGGGTTAATCTCCATAATATATAAAGAACTCACACTACTCAACAACAAAAAATCAAACAACCCGATCAAAAAATGAGCAGGAGACATGAACAGACATTTTTCCAAAGAAGATATATGGATGGCCAATAGGCACATGAAAAGATGTTCATCATCACTGATCATCAGGGAAATGCAAAACAAAACTACACTAAGATGTCACCTTATACCCAGTAGAATGGCAAAAATAACCAAAAGAAAAAGTAACAAATGTTGGAGAGGCTGTGGAGAAAAAGGAACCATCATACACTGCTGGTGGGAATGCAAACTGGTGCAGCCACTATGGAGAACAGTATGGCGATTTCTCAAAAAATTAAAAATAGAAATACCATATCACCTAGCCACCTCACTACTGGGTATCTATCCAAAGAACTTGAAGTCAGCAATTCCCAAAGTCCCATGCACCCCTATGTTCATTGCAGCATTCTTTACAATGGCCAAGACGTGGAAGCAACCTAAGTGCCCATCAACTGATGATTGGATAAAGAAGATATGGTATATATACACAATGGAATACTACTCAGCCATAAAAAAGGATAAAATCGTCCCATTCACAACAACATAGATGGACCTTGAGGGTATTATGTTAAGTGAGATAAGCCAGATAGAGAAAGTCAATCTCTGTATGACTCCACTCATATGTGGAAGTTAAACATGTAGACAAAGAGAACAGATTAGTGGCTACCAGGGGAAAGGGTGGCTGTGGGGGTGGGCACAAAGGGTGAAGCGGTGCACCTACAGCACGACTGACAAACAATAATGTACAACTGGAATTTCACAAGGGTGTAAACTATCATAATCTCAATAAAAAGTTAAAAAAATTCTTTTTCCCAGCTGTAACCAAGCCCAAGAAGAAAGAAGTCTTGGGCATCACTGGCACCAGGCATACTGCCCACTGGGACTCCAGTACCTCTGGCTTCTGGACAAACAGCTCCCAAAAGGCAGTGAAAAATTAGCCAGAAGCTTGGGGACTTCGTTTTAGTCCTCTCATTGGTAATTAAAATATTATTTTCTGACTCATTTCTCTAGAGCAGGTTAAGGAATATGAAATTGGTGAGGTGACAGATGTTCTATTTGTCTGGACACTGAGTCTCTTTAAGGGAAGCTGAGGATTTGGGCATCAGTCTGGAGCAGGTGTCTGAGGTCACCAATGAAGAGAGCAGGTCAGAGGGAGATGGAAATCTGCATTGGTGGTGGATCTGCCTGTGTGCTTACAGGTTCCTGTGCCTTTGCATTCATGGGTGTGTGTCTGTGTGCACGTGTGTGTGCATGCTTGTGTTCGTCTTGTTTGATAGTTGCATGCGTGTGTGTCTACTATGTATCTGATTCACAGTCTAATTCTTTACCTGAGTTAGACTCTCTTAAAAAAACTTTTGATCTACTCTTGATAAAGGGGTTTTGAAAAGCTTTTCTTTCAGTGAGTATATCTAAAAGATAGAAAATCTATGTTTTATTAAAACTTTCTGTTTGCCTTTATATTTTTGACAAACTTTCCCCAAACTTAAAGTCTTTCTTTTGACTTAAACAGAACTTTAAAAATTTCCAATCAGCTCTGGAACTTCTCAAAGCATTTGTTTTCTCTTTCTGTAAAGAGAGAGATATTAAACTAATTAGGCTTATTTAGTATGTTAAATTACATGTGAAATATTATCATATAAATAATGATAAACCTTCCTAGGTTATATTATGTGGGTAAATATTATTAATATAAGTGCTTAAAAAATAAACTTGCAAAATTCTGATCTGTCATGGTTGTCAGTCATAATTCTGGTTATTAACTCAAAGTGTTGTATGTCACAGAAATAGCCAAATGTCCCTGTCAATTGCCATTTTTACATGTTTTATCAGTTTCAGACAGTTGTTATTTTACTCTAATGTTTTTACAAATATGTTTCATATTCAGAGAGGTCCGTGGAAAGGACTGTGGTACTTGCAGTAGAATGCAGTTTTCTGATAAACTTTCACATTATAAAACTAAGCTGGGTAAAAAATTACAGAACTCTAATGGAGAAACTGATAGCCTCATAAAAATGCTAACAGAAGATGAAGAGTTGATATCATGGGACTAAATAAATTAATGAAGATAGTTATAATTTTTATAACTTTTTCCTTGAAATATTGCTGATTTTTTTAATGTTTTACTTTTCCAGATTTAAGGAAAATTTTTGCTCCTTTTCTCTTAAGGAACTATGACTCAATTTCTAAACAGAATTAAATGAAACATTTGTCTTTTTCTCCCTGTCTGGCCCCTCAAGAATTTGAAAACACTTGATGAGTGAGTATTCTTATATTGATGGCAATATAGTTGTTTGCATAAGTTCAATAAGAATCTGTTCTCCTTATAACAGGACACAATTTGAAACACTGGTTATATTACCAAGGCTTTGACTAGAATGTCATATTTGAGAGAAACATGCAGACTCAGACATGACAAGATAGCTAAGAGACAAAGGTTCAATTTACGGAATAATGACATTTGGAAATATTGTCCTGTTACCTTGTTTATAGTGTTCCCAGTAACATTACTGAGTGAGTAAAGAAGGTCACTTCTCTGGCAGGTTCAGAGAACACCAGGACATTTTGGGGAGCTGAAGAATAGAGGCATTCACCCAAATCTTTAGGTATTTCATGCAGAGTCTGATGACAAGTCCTTGGCTTGCATTTCCTGCCTTTAAAATTCAACCTGAGATTCCTTATACAAAGTTCCAGCAAAGCTGATTTAAAAGAGCCTATTGATCAATTGCCATTCTTGCTGTACTTATGTAAATAATTGGGCCAAGTTTATCAAAACTAAACTTATTTTGCAAACTAATGAGTCTTAATTTGTCTATCTTTGATAAAAACGAGGGTAATTTTAGAGAGAAAATTTGTGTTTTGATAGAAATCATAATGCACTTTTGTGGATATTGGATTTTGGATCTGTTAATCGCCTTTAAAGTTTTTTTTTTAACCTTCAAACTAGACTAGATCCTGAATTCTTCTAGTCCTCTGAAATATCTGGATACAAATCTCCATACTAACCTTTTCAATTTTTTCCTTCTCTTTTCTTTTGGAGTCATTAAAAACTGAAACCACCCCTGTTCCTGAAGTTCTGCAAACTAAAACTGGACAACTTGATATAAACTTAAGAAAGATCACCATGATAACATGCCTATTGCTATGTAAGCCACTCAAAAGATCCCTGAACACTCAATGACATCATCAGAGCTTCCTGGTTTGGGGGTTCAGGGATGACCTGGTGGGAAAAAGTTACTGATAATTCTAATTACTATAGTCTTTGTTGGTATTTGTCTCTGTTGTGATGCCTATTGTTGTTACAACGAATACACAAATTTACGAGATAGGTTACTACAATGCCTTATAAAACCCCTACCAACCGCCCTCCTTGCAAAAGTCATTTTACCAGGCAGCTCAACTTGTTCCTTTCTGTGGCATCCTTATGATGCCCCCATTTAGCAGAAAGTAGCCTTATTTGAGACTATCCCCTTAATCTTACAAGATTGTGGAATGAACAACAGACTGCATGATTAAAAGCAAGAATTAAGGAGTTAAAAAAACTTCCCTAGAGCATAAACTCTGAGATAAACTTTGCTAACTGAAGCTGTGCATATTCAACATAATCAACTGTTGTTCAAAAATAACCAGGCCTTTCTGTCCTTCCTTAGTATATGAGTGAGCTGTGTTTCCCAGAAATTCGAGGTCTAGACATCATATTCAGTCTTCAAGGCCAAATGCAGGATGATGAGAAGGTGCCAACCAGCAAGGCCACATACTCCCCTTCCACTACCTACAACCCCAGCACATGCCTCCCTTCCTATGCCTAGAACCCCAGATAAAAACCCCCTACCTCTTTCCCTTTGAGGAGCTGGATTTGAGTTCTAACTCTCACCTCCTTATCTGGCTGCCTTTCAATAATAATAAATACTAAACCCTCTTTCCTTGCCATAACCCTGATGTTTCAGTTATTGGCACTACTGTGTGGTGGGCAGACAAATCTGTGTTTGAGTTCAGTAACAACACCACCCCCAACTTCTTCTGTTACCTTGCTGCCCTGCTTAAGCTCTCCTGCTAAGACACCTCCCTCAATGAAATTTTTATGTTCACTGTTGGGGAATTTGTCATTATCCTGTCATTTATTGGTGTTCTGGTCTCTTATGGCCACAGTGGGGCCACCATCCTGAGGTTTCCCTCAATCGAGGGGATCTACGAAGCCTTGTCTACCTGTGGCTCCCACGTCTCTGAGGTTTTATCAATCTATGGGAAAATTGTGGTATTTTACTGTTTCCCATCATAAAGTACCTCAAATGACAAAGACATGATTGCTTCAGTGATGTGTACAGTGGACTCCCCATGCTGACTCCCTTCATCTACAGGCTGAGGAGCAGAGACATGAAAGGGGATCTGAGGAAACTTCTCAGAAGGGAGATTTTTTTCCCCCAGGTGACAATATCTTATTATTATTCTTATATTATTGACTGACCCTGTCACAGAGGTCTCCTTGAAAAATGTTTAGTTAGAAGATCAACTTTGTTCCTTCTCCCTATACATTCTTCTTTTACTAGTCTCTCCTATTTTTGGTCCCCTATAGTCCTTGGCATTAGAAATGTGAAATATAATTGCTTCTCACTCTTTAAATTCTTAACTCCAAAGATGAAGAAGTTTGGAACTGTCAAAGTGTTTGAGATGGTACTTTTTAAAGACAGAGTGAAAAGTATATTTGACCCCTTATTTGAGTTAGTTTTATTGTTCAAAATTAAGTTGCTTTAGAAATTAAGATGTCGTAGAATAGTTGCATGAAAATTAATGATAATCTATAGTATGGTTTCTCTATTTTTTCCAGAGCTATAAATATACAGTGTAGTTCCATGTTTTCAAAGCAAGGAAGTTCAAAAAGCTTGTCTTCCTAAATGAGGTAACTGATTAATAAAGTATTTTCTTACAGCTTCCTAAAACCTAAACAAAATGCAAAGCTTCTGATCTTGCTAGTTAATTTTACTGTGTGCCTGGTGTAAAGAACTCAACAGAGATGTACGGAGAAATCACTACTATTAACAAATTTCCTGATTCTAGGCATTTTTTTTCCCTCTACAGGACTTTTCTTGGTGGTATCGTCTATATTCTTCTTCCTTCTAGTTTGGAAAAAGTGAGGATTGTTTCTTTCTGCCCAAACCGAGACAATCCATTTTCAGTCAAAGCACAGATAAATGTATGCATGGGATATCACTTATTAAACAAAACTGATATTCCGTGACCACTATGTGCAGGTAGTCTTCTATACAAATGAATCAAAATTTCTCCCTTTGAGAAGTTTACATTACAGAGGGGATACATTGTCATTAAAAAATAAATATGTAAAGCATATGGTATGTTATAAAATAATGAGTGATATAGTCTGGACAACAACACAAACAAGGTGAAGGTGGAAAGGAATGTTTTGGGTGGCATTGCAATTTTAAGTAGTCTAGTGGTCAGAGTAGGCTTCCATAAAAAGGAGAGATTTAAGTGAAAAGCTTAAGGAGAACTGAGAAATAAGTTATCGTTTTTATCTGAGGGAAGAAAATTCCAGACAGGTGGTGTAGAAACTGCAAAGGGTCTGAGAGGGGAGAGTGTTTGGAAAATTAGAGAAACAGAAAGGAGGCTAGATTGACTTTCACACGGTGAGCAGTGTATTGTGAAGATTATTAGGAGAAAATGGCTAGAGGTAACAAGGGATCTGTTTGGATGAAGCTTTCTAGGCAATTATAAGATCCTTGCTTTAACTATGTGTGGTTGAGAAAGCAGTAGAAAGTCATCAGCAGAGGAGTGACATGATCAGCCTTAAGTTTTACAAGTATCCTCCTGCTCTTTCGCTCAGAATAGACTGAAAGAAGGCAAGTGTGAAAGTAGGGGGAACAATTATGAGGCTAGTTGGAATAATATATAAGAGATTTAGGTACCTCATGTAAGCATGGCAGCCTTCGAGGCTTGAGGTAGAAGTGTGAGCATCCTAACAAGTCTCGAAGAATTTAAAAGGATTTAAATCATACAAAGAGTGTTCTCTGACCACAATGTAATTAAATTAGAAACAAATAACAAACAGATACCTGAAAACTTTCCAAATATTTGGAAACTCAGTAAGACATTTCAAAATAGCCCATAACTTGAAGAAGAAATAAAAAGTGAAATTATAAAGTATTTAGAAGGGAATTAAAATAAAAGCAAAATACACCAAACATGTGAGATGCAGCTAAAGTAGTGGATAAAGGGAAATTTATAGCAATAAACACTACGTTAGAGAAAAAGAATGAGCTCAGTTTCCACCTTTAAAGATCAAATTAAACTAAAAGTAAGCAGAAGAAACTATAAACATAATGACACAATTAATAAAACAGAAAACAGAGAAACAATAGAAGAGTTAAACTGAAAATTGGTTCTTTTAGAAGAACAATAAAATCAATGAACATCAGCCAACTAACTGAGAGAGATGAGAAGACATAAATTACTGATATTAAGAATGAGAGATGACATCACTACAGATTCTACAGATATTAAAAGGACAACAAGAGAATGTTATGAACAACTTTGTCAATAAACTCGACAACTTTGATGAAACAGACAAATTCTTTAAATAATGAAAAATCCCAAAGTTCATGCAGGGAGAAATATACAAGAAACTAAGTATTAAAGAAAGTGGATTTATAGTTTAAAATCATCCCATAAAGAAAACTACAACCACAGATGGCCTCATGAGAATTGTACCAAACATTTAAGAAAGAAATAATACCTATTCTCCACAAACTCTTCCAGAATATTGAAAAGAAAGAAATTTCCCAATCCACTGTCTGAGGTCAGCGTTACCCTGATACGAAATCCATAAAAATATGATACAACAAAAGAAAACAACAGAGTAAAATCTCCCATAAACATAGGTGCAAAAATCATTACCAAAATTTTATCAAATCAAATACAACATAGAAAGGCTGAAACACCATAACCGACCAGGTTTCACTGTGGCAATACATTTGGTTCAGTATTCCAAAATCAATTATTGCAATTCACCATTTTTATAGACTATTGAAGAAAATCCAATTATCATCTCAATATGAGAAGAAAAAAGTGTTTGATAAAATTTAATATCCATTCTTGATTAAAAAAATCTAGAAAAATTCCTTAAACTGGTAAAGAGTATCTTTGAAAAACCTAGAGCTAACATCATACTTAACAGTAGAAGACTGAATGCTTTCCTCCTAAAATCAGGAAAGAGATAAGGATATCAGCTGCATCACTTCAATTCAAAATTGTGCTGGAATAGTGCCTAGGGTCAACAATACTGTATTGTATGCTTAGAAATTTGCTAAAGAGGTAGATCTCATGTTAAGTGCTCTGCTACAGACTGAATGTTTGTGTCTGCCCAAAATTCATATGTTGAAATCCTAACCTCCAATATGGTGGCATTAGAAGGTGGGGCATTTGGGGCCGGCCCGGCGGTGCAGCAGTGAAGTTGTTCCACTTCTCGGTGGCCTGGGGTTCACCCATTTGGATCCCGGGTGTGGACATGGCACCACTTGGCAAAAGCCATGCTGTGGTAGGCGTCCCACATATAAAGTAGAGGAATATGGGCATGGATGTTAGCTCAGGGCCAGTCTTCCTCAGCAAAAAGAGGAGGATTGGCAGTAGTTAGCTCAGAGCTAATCTTCCTCAAAAAAAAAAAAAAAAAAGAAGATGGGGCATTTGGAAGGTGATTAGGTCATGAAAGCAGAGCTCTCATGAATGGGATTAGTGCCCTTATAAAAGAGACTCCAGAGAGCTCCCTCATCCCTTCTGCCATGTAAGAACATGATGAGAAGACAGCAGTCCATGAACCAGGAAGTGGGTCTTCATCAGCCACTTAATCTGCTAGAGCCTTGATGTTGGACTTCCCAGCCTCCAGAACTGTGAGAAATAAATATTTCTTGTTTAAGCCACCTAGTGTATGATATTCTGTTATAGTAGCCCAAACAGAATAAGATTTGCTCTTACCCACAAAAGAAAAATAAATAAAGGGGGCAAGAGAAAACTTTTGGATGTGTTAGATATGTTTATGGCTCTGGTTGTGGTGATGGTTTCACAGGTGAATACTTATCTTCAAATTCATCAAGTTGTATATGTTAATTATATATAGCCTTTTGTATGTCAATCATATCTCAATAAAGGGGTTTAAAGGAACTCAAAATTGGGCTGGAGATCCTAGTCAATGAAATAATTGGATATACAACTTTGTGTATACCACTTGTAGGTGTGTACAAAACAGAAATGCATAATATATACAGCAAAAGATATATTCAAGGATTTTCATAGGAGTTGCCCCCCCCAGGCCCTGTCACCGTCCTGTCCTTCCCTCTGGCTCCAGGAATTTGAAGCGTTTGCTCAGATCAAGTTGCTCTAGTCTGCATGCAACAATTGTAGCATCGCTCCAGAGGAGCACTTTGGAGGCTGGTTCCATGCCTTAGAGCTGCTCAGCAAGATGGAGAGGTGAAGCCAGGGATGACAGGGGTGGACTCACCCTGTGGGCCAGCTCCAGAGATTTGTGCATGGCCCCTTGGTCAGTGCTGAATCCTGTTTCCTGGTGATAGCTAGGCATCCAGACTCCAGCTTCAGGATAGGCACTGGGAGGGAAACTTGAGTGTGGCTCCTGGTGGCCTCATAGTTGACCCTCTCTCATGTAGCTACAACATGTCACGTGAGCTGGAGCCCCCATCTGAGTTGACTAACAACACCTGCAAGGCCAAGAAAAACACGTCATCCAGAAGCTCTGGAATAAGTCAGTGCCCAGACCAGGGATGGCAGGGGTGGGCTCCTTGTACTTAGAGAAGCTTTGCGTCTAAGTGCAGGCATGGGGAGTCAGCCTGGAGCAGGGATCCAAGCTCCACTGCTGGCCAGCCCTGTAATGGAGTGAGTCACCTTACCTCTCTGGACCTCAGTTTTTCCTTCATGAAATGGAGTAATGCTAAATGATCTAATCAGAAAGCTAGAGTGAATGGGATGCTGGTGACCGAGTATTTAGCACAGTGCCTGGAGCAGAGTGTAGTGAGGGGCAGGGGCAGGGGTAGGCTGTGTCCTTGGAAGAGACTTCCCTCATTTTAAGCTGGCCCTTTCATCCAGCAGCCAGGCCCCCAGCATGGAGCCCAGTACCAGCAGCAGCTCCCACTCCAACTCCTGCGACCATCTCAGATGCAGCCCCTACTCAGTATCGGGAAATTTGCCAACACACCCAGTGTCCACTTGGCCAGTCCTCCAGCTCCAAGGTGGAGGAGGGGCCCAGTTGAGAACCATTAATATCAAATCTCATGCAGCTGCAAGTGCTGTTTGCCAAGGCATCCTGAGGTTTACGAGACCGTATGAGACAGATGTTAGTTAGGAAGAGGTAGGATTTGGGAGAGGTGATTTAATATTTGTATAAGAGTAAAAAAAAAGTTTACTATTTGGGGAGGGCCAATATTTATTTGTCATAAATAGCCAATCCTACACTTAAATATTATACTAAAATTCTGTTTCTCCATAGCCTGGGAATTGCAATTTTGTTCTTTCATTTCCTATGTTAATTTAAATGAGGTACAGATGCTCTTATTCCTCATGCAAATAAGAAAGCTTGCAGAGTCTTCAGGTCATTTAATGGGTAGAAGCATTTCAGTATCATTAACTACAATGAGGAGCTGAGACTATCTCTTGGAACTCCTGGGATTCGTAGGCAGAATGTACCTTCATAAAGCACAGCAGCAACATCTGAAATTTGGATATCTTTAAATATTACATTTGCAAGGACTATTTCCTGCCCCAGGATGGTGGCTACCTTCCTGGAGTTTTGGAGGAAGAGGAACATTTTCTACTTGTCTTGATGAGGTTTCTTTTGACCACTAACTAGGAACCTGTAGATTTCAAAGTCAGATTCTGGAATTCCATCAGCACTAAGTGGTGAAAAATTGTAAAAACATGGAAATGTACAGTGTGAAAAGGAAAAGGCCAAGGGAAGATTATTAGCCAGTGGATTAAGGAAAGACAGGACTTCGCTTTCTCAATCTCCCTCCAGGGTGCCCGTGGTTGATCCTTTACCTTAGATTTGAATCCTCCTGGGATCCTTGCCTCTGGCCTTAGGAGTCCTTTTCCTACTGGTTTCACATCCAGGGGAAAGATTTGTGATGCAGAGTTTAAGGCTACAGCTGGGCCTCATTCCATAAGCATTCCTGCTGCTGTGAATTAGGATTTCTAGCATCTCTTGAACTCCTTGTATAATTGGTTTAACCTAGCAGTTCCCTAGAAGGCCCCACCCCCTCTTCAGGCACATCGTGGCCACTCCTCCCTGGCTAGGGCCTCATGAATCCCAGGTAGCTCTGTTTTGCCAGGATAAGGATAGTTATCACATGCCAGTGAAGGACCCTTGATACTCTTTTCCACTGGCCAAAGTGAAGTCTGGGGCCTTGTGGTTCTGAGGTCCACCATCTTAGGCAATCACCAGTTCAGAGACTCAGTTGTGTTGGTACCGACTTGTCTCTAAGTGGGACTGGGCCAGAGCCCTTAGAACTTACAGCCATCTGGGATGGTTGTGCTCTTTGTCCAAGTCTGTGCCTTGATTTTTATTTAATAATAAATGTATGATTTATTATATCATATAAATAATAAGTGTATGAGCCTTTCCCATGGGGTGGTTGAAGGACGAGGGATGTGGGGAAGGGGGGATGCCATCGAGACTGATAATCCATGCACGTGCACGGACACAGCCTTGTCACTTACATACTGAAGCACCTCCAATCCAGGTGGTAAACAAGCATTGAGCTCACCCAAGTGCCCTCCTGAGGCTTCCTAATGATTGGGAGCTAAAGGGTTAATACCTGGCCCAGGAGGGAGCCAACAGGACTCTGCACAGCCTCCTGCCTGCACCTTGTTAAATTATGTCAACATCATTCCCTTGGATACAATCCACAAAGGCAAGAGCCAGAGAATTACTGATGACATGAGTTATCCTTCCTCTTTCCTGATGGCTGCAGGTGTCACCCAGACACACAGCAGAGCTGGCCTCTGCCAGGAAGGTCTTTTCAGTGTAGCCCTGGGGCTGAACACACACCTAGATCCTAACAGCCCTGGCCCTTCTGATGTGGCACAACTGTCTGGGTACATGGTTTCCCAAACAACAGGAAGGCATGGCATACAAATATAGCAGAGGAAGAGTACATTGTTGCATCCTTGGGCTTCCATTGGCCAAGAAAGCAAGGCCAGTCACCCAGAAGAGGCTTGCATTTCAGAGAGGGTCCATATCACTCAGTCTTTGACAAGGAATCTTCTCTTTATACCTGAGACCCCTTGACCAAACCAGACGGCCCAGGGCAGCCAAGGTAGTCATAGGTCAGCCAGGGGTATCTGCTGCCTCTTTGGGGAGAGGATATCCCTGCTCATCTCTGCTGCATGGGGCAGCAGAACTTGTATTATCCTTGATTCCCAATGAGAAATGTTCCATCACTTCCAGTAAGAATATGGGTGTCCTCACAGTGACTATTCTGCTAGAGGGAAAAAGGATACCTGATGCCTCCTAGGGCTGCCCTTCCTCGGAAAGAGCCAGCCCTCCATTTGCAGTGGGTCTTAAAGCTCTAGCTATGGGCAGTGTGGACACTTCAGTCCAATTTCTGCACAAATTTGGCTGTTTGATTTAGATTTTTTTAGAATTCCACTCTGGGTGCCCAGTCCCCAGATGGTTCTTCATGAAGTGAGACACGAAGGCAAGGGTGAATCCAAGAGGATTTATAAACATCCATCCTCCCCCATTTTCTTATAAACTGAACCTGCAGATATTTGTGAACACAGATGGAGATTGGAGGCCCTTCTGCCTTGGGTGCCTTTGGTTGATGGCCCTGGGTCATCCTGTTGCACAGGCTTGCTCCACTGAATTCTGAATAGTCTTATTTCCAACATATGCCCCAAATCAACTGGATATTGAAAGAAAACCCTCAAGGTAGGAAGAGCTCCAAGTCAGCATTTTCCTACTGAGGGCATGACCAACAGGGCAGCTCTTATGGTGATTCCAATAACTCTGAAAGGATGTGGAGCAGAGTAATCATGCTAGTGACTCTTGGAATCCCCTTTTTAGTCTCTTGTTCTTTTCCATAGGTGAGACAAGCATGGGAGAGAGCAAACCTCTGCTACTACCCAACCAGTCACAGTATCGTTTCTATATTTAAATGAAGCAGATCTTCAAACTACATTTAAATAAAACAATAAAGCAGAGTCATAGGTTTTGTTTTGCCTCTGTGCATGTGGAAGACAAGGGAAGCATTTATCTTTCCAAAGCCAAGATTTTAATTTAAACATCAACCTAGACTCCAGTTAACAAGTAAGAATTCTAGAATTCTGTATCCAGAAAAACTTTCCTTCAAAAATAAAGAGAAGTAAAACTCTCTCAGAAAATAAACACAGAATTTTATCACCAGTGGACCTACCATACAAGAAATGTTAAAAGTTCTTCAGAGAGAATGATATTTGGATCTATGTAAAGAAAGGAAAAGTGTTCAAGAAGGAATAAATGAAAGAAAATAAAATCTTTTATTTGTTCTTAATTTATCTAATAAATAAATGTTCAAAGTAATAATTGCAACAGTGTAAAGGGAAGTAGCTTATGGATAAGTGAAGTGAATGACAGCAATGCTCTAAGCGATGAGAGGGAAGAATTGGAAATACTCTGTTATAAGGTACCTATGCTCGGTGTAGCGTTATTTGAAAGAATACTTAGATTAGTTGTAAATATATATTACAAACTCTAGAGTAACAAATAAAAATTTTTAAAGAAGTATAATGGATACTCTAAGAGATGAAAGAATGTAGAATTTTGTGAATAATTAAAACCAGAGAAGGCAGAAAAATAGGGGGAGATAGAAACAAAGGACAAGTGTAACAAATAGAAAACAAGTACAACATGGTAGATACCAATCCAAGTTTATCAATAATCACTTTAAAAGTGAATGGACTAAATACACCAATTAAAAGATAGAGACCATCTGAGTGGATAAAAAGACAAGACCCAACTATATGTGCTTATAAGAAACCTACTTTAAATATGAAGACACTAATAAATTAAAAGTGTAGGAGCAGACAGAGAAAATATTGGAGGAAATATTTACAAATCATATATCCATAAGGGATTGACATCCAGAATATAAAAAGAACTCTAAAACTCAACAACAACATCAAAAAGCAATCACCCAATTCAAAAATGGGCAAAGGTCTTCAATGACATTTCTCCAAAGAAGGTATACAAATGGCCAATGAGCACATAAGAAGATGCTCGACATCACTAATCATTATGGAGATTTAAATCAAAACCACAATGGGATACCACTTCATACCTATTAGGATGATCATTATCAAAAGACCAGGAAACAACAGATGGCTCGAATGTAGAGGAATTGGAACATTTTTGTACTGCTGGTGGGAGTGTAAAATGGTGCAGCCACCCTGGAAAATATTATTGTGGTTCCCCAAAAGTATTAAAAAATAGTGTTACTATATTGTCCATCAATTCCACCTCTGAGTATATATACACAAAAAATTGAAAGCACGGATCCAGAGAGTTATTTGTGTACTCATGTTTATGGAAGCATTATTCACAATAGCCCAAAGGTGGAAGAAACCCAATTGTCCATAAACAAATGAATGAATAAACAAAATTTGGTATATATACAATGGAATATTATTCAGCCTTAAAAAGAACACAATTCTGGGGCCCACCTCATGGCCGAGTGGTTAAGTTTGCATGCTCTGCTTCAGCGGCCCAGGGTTTCACCAGTTCAGATCCTGGGGGCAGACCTAGCACCACTCATTAAGCCATGCTGAGGTGGTATCCTACATAGCACAACTGGAAAGACCTACAACTTGAACACACAACTATGTACTGGGGGGCTTTTGGAAGAAGAAGAAGAAAAGAAAAGAAAAGAAAAGAAAAAAGATTGGCAACAGATATTAGCTCAGGTACCTGTCTTAAAAAAAAGAAAAAGAATAAAATTCTGATACGTGCTAAAATAGATGAACCTCAAAGGTATTATGTTAAGTGAAATAACCTGGACACAAAGGGACAAATATTTTATGATGTCACTTACACGAGGTACCTAGAATAGTCAAGTGCGTAGAGACAGAAAGTAGAATGTTGGTTACTAGGAGCTGTGGGGGTGGGGAATTGATAGTTATTGTTTAATGGGTACAAAGTTTCAGTATGGGATGATGAAAACGTTCTGGAGATGTATAGTGGTGATGGTTGCACAATAATGAGAGTACTTAAAACCATTGAACTGTATACTTAAAAATGACTCACATGGTAAATTTTATAGTATGTATATTTTACCACAATACAATAGTAAAGGGATGGAGAAAGACATACCATGAAAATACTAATTGAAAGAAAGGTGGAGTAGCTATATTAATGGCAGAAAAAGCTGACTTCAGAACTGAAAAATTACCAGCAATAAAGAGGGCATTACATAAAGATAAAGGGGTCAATTCACCAAGAAGACATAATAATCATTAATGTGTAGGGATCTTACAACAGAGTGTTAAACGCTGATAGAATGGCAAAGAGAAGTAGACAAATTTACTATTATAGTTGGAGATTTCAACACCCCTCTATCAGTAAGCAACAGATCAAGCAGGCAGAAAATCAGTAAGGATATAGTTGAACTGAATAGCACCATTAATCAACTGGATCAAATTGATATTTCTAGATCACATCATACAACAATAGCAGATTACACAGTTTTTCTCAAGCTCGCTTGGCATATTCACCAAGATAGCCTACATTCTAGATTATAAAACACACCTTGAAAACTTTAAAAGAATAGAAATCATACAAAATATGCTCTCAGACCACAATGGAAT
This sequence comes from Equus quagga, assembly GCF_021613505.1. Taxonomy (NCBI): domain Eukaryota; kingdom Metazoa; phylum Chordata; class Mammalia; order Perissodactyla; family Equidae; genus Equus; species Equus quagga. The sequence goes on from NC_060267.1 coordinate 83,782,491, forward strand.
TAAACTAGGTGTTAAAGCAGATACACAGCTGGAAAATCTCAAAATATTTGGAGATTAAACAACACATGTGTAAATACTACATGGGTCAAACAAGAAGTCTCAAGACAAATTTTTGAATATTTTAAACTCAATGAAAATGAAAACACAACTTATGAAAATTATGGGATGCAGAAAAAGCAGTGCTTAGAGGGAAATTTATAGTATTGAATGAATATACTAGAAAATAAGAAAGATCTAAAACTGGTCATGTAAGCTTCTATGTTAAGCAACTAGAGAAAGAAGATAATATAAAAATAAAGCAGCAGAAGAAAAAAAATTGGAGGAGAAATCAGTAAAATTGCAAACAGGAAGTCAATAGAGAAAATCATTGAAACCCGAAGTTTGTTCTTTGACAAGATCAGTACAATTGATAAAACTCTAGCCAGCTAACTAAGAAAAAAAGAGTTCTTTACAAAGCACAGTGGGTGGCTCAAGGAAGCTGCAGGAAAGTCAGAGCATCAGGCTGGGGGCTTTGGAGCTGGGAATATACCCAAAGTATACCAGTCTCATAAACTACAGGTTGATGTGCCACAAACTTCTTGTGAAGCCTGGCAGAAGGATAGACTCTGTTCCCTCATTTGTCAGATATTCATGGAGCACCTACTCCGTGCCAGTTCAGTGGAGTGAACAGAGCAGACACCACTCTCTCTGTTCTTATGGAATTTATATTCGGGGGGGGGGCAGGGAAGACCTACAGAAAAGTATGTCAGCCTTATTGAAGCCTTACTTAAGAAGGGGAGGGGTGATCAGATCATTTACTGAGGGCTCCTTCTGATGGAGGCTCTTTGTCAGCCTCTGCCCAGTGACTAGGCCTGCCACTGCAGTGTGGGGGTGTGGGGCTGGCCTCTGGACAGGCAGGGTTATCGCAGGAGCCCAGCCCCACAGTGGGGTGCTGTGGGAGAGCAATGTGGAAGGAAAAGGCAGGCCTTTGGCTCTGCTGCATATCCACCTACCGCCAGCACCAACTCCTCCATCCTAGGCATCTGGCTAGACCAGTACTAGGAGGATTTCTGTCAGTCTCTGCACTTTATTGGACTAAAGCATTTAGTGGCCTATGTGCAGCTCAACCTGCCTGGATTGGACATGGAGTGCCATGCCCACCTTCTCTGCACCCACATGGGCATCCAGAGCCTATGGGGCAGAGCCTGAGGGAGAGGAGGATTGGGGTACCTGTGTGCATTTGAGGAGGGGGATGGAGTTGGACCACACTAGGAGAAGCCTCCAGAGGCTGGTGTTGGGCCCGGAACACAAAATAGCCTCAGACCACTCATCTGGTAGACTGCACTCTGAGAAGACTTCCTAGGGTGGGGTCTGGGCTGAGACTTCTCTTAAAAGCAATATGACGTTTTCTGTCTTTCAAAAGGCAAATGGAAAGCCACTCATGTTGATGAACATTTCTCCTCTTCCACTTCTAGTGCCAGCTCCAGGGCTTGGTGTATCACCAGCTTCACAGCTAGAGCCAGCTACTGTGCCAGTTCCAACATCAGCACCAGAACTAGAATCAGTCCAAAGCTAGAGCCAGCTCCAGTTCTAAAGTCAGATTCAGTACCACCAGCTTGAGTACATGCTAGGTTGAGTTGGAGCTAGCACCAGTTTTAAGCTAGAGCCAGCCTCAGAGCTAGAGCGAGCTCCAGCACCATCTCGAGCAATATCTATAGAGCTAGATCCAGCTCCAGTGCCAATTCTAGCTCCAGTGCCAGAGCTGGAGCCAATTCCAGAACTGTTTTAACCTATTGCTAAAGCAAAGAGAATAGTGTTTGCTTCTCGACGATATCTTCCGGGAAGGGGCTCGAAGGAATTCTCCGGAGTCAATACTTTGTGTATTGATATGCATTTGTCAAAATGGGTTGACTAGTTCACTAATATCTGAGCACATCATTGCTGTAAAGTATATATTACAATAAAAATATAAAAAGAATACAGACTGTTTAATTTCCTTTCATGTTTATGAAGTAAAAAACAGTCAAGAATAATATGCAGTGACAAAAATAAGAATAAGATTTACCTTTGGAGGAAATAACTGGAAGGGGCAAGATGGAGGATTTTTTCTTTATCTGGCTGATGATTTCATGGGTGTTCTTGTTTGTGATAATTCATCAAACTGTGCTCTTAATGTATGCTAATTTTTCTCTATGTAGGGTATACTTCCATTAACAAATATTTATTTTTTGAAAAGCATCATTCGAATCTATCTCTGGCTTCCTCCAAATCCTGCCTCCCTGTCTCCTCTCAAGAGGAATTGAATAGCCTGAATTTTATGTTTATGATTCCATTAAATTTTTATAGTTTTATTTCTATGTGATTTATCTCTCTGTCTCTGTCTCTGTCTCCCTCTTTATATGGGTGTGTCTATACATATTTACATTTGTATGCATGTGTGTATACATACGTTTCCACACATACATGCATAGACAAAAATACATACATATTCGTCTTAAGTCTGCTCGTCCTGCCATAACAGAATACCACAGACTGGGTGGCTTAGATGACAGAAAGTAATTTTCCCACAGTTCTGGTGGCTAGAAGTTCAAGATCAAGGTTCTGGCAGATTTGGTTTCTGGTGAGAGACCTCTTCCCGGCTTGCAGATGGCCACCTTCTCACTATGTCCTCACACTGCCTTTTCTTGGTGTGTGTGCAGAGAAAGAAAGCGCGAGTTCTCTGTTGTCTCCTCCTATGAGGACGCTAATCCTACTGGATCAGGGCCCATCCTTACGATCTCGTTTAACCTTAATTGTGTTCTTAGATGCCCCATCTCCAAATACAGCCACACTGGGGGTTAGGAGTTCAATATATTAATACTGGAGCGACACAAACTTAGGTCCATAAAAATGCATAAAGATATAAAATCTTTGTTTATTTCTGCATTTTGTCATATTTTTGGAGTCTTGCATTTTTTCTCTCAATATTTCATTTCTATATCTGCTGACATGGCATATAATTGCTCTACTATATTCCCTATATAAAAATACCATAATTTAGTTGTTGTTGAACTTTTTTTTCATTTTTTCTGCTATTTTGAACAATGTTGCTGTGAACTTTCTTGTTTATATCTCCAGTTGTACATGTGCAAAGCTTCTTTAGGATGTATACCTGAGAGTAGAATTGCATGGTCCAAGACAATGCAAATTTTCAACTGGAAAATATAATGTCATATTGTTTCTCTAGTAGAAATGGATAAAAGACTTTGAACTAATACACATTATTGTCAAGAAAGAGCATCCTCTAACAAATTTTCTAATCTATTAATATAAAAATGGAACCTTATTGAGGTTTTATTTGTCTTCCTTGATTATTATTGTTTGACCATCTTTTTATATGATTATTAGCCAATTTGAGTTTCTTTTCTCTGAAATAGCTATTAATCTCACTTTGCTTATTTATCACTTTTTTTGTGTATGCATATGTGAGTGTATTTTTGTTATTAAATTATAAGCTATTGAAGGGGGCAGGTTTTGAATAGGCTTTGGAAAGATGGTCAGGACTGGAATAGCAGAGGATAAACATGAAGTTCTTCTAGGAAATAGTATCTGGTACCTGGCGAAGTAGTAATGTCATTTCTTAATTCAAAGAGACACTTTTTCTAATACTGTTTAATAAAATAAGAAATTCTGCAGAGTCATGGGTTTTATTTTTATCTCCATGCATATAAGAAAAGAGGGAGGTGCCAATGATGTTCTTCTGGTTTGAGAAGGAAGAATTGTCGACTCTTGACTTTTAGGAACACAGGTAGTTCAATTGTACATATTATAATTGAGCAACAGATTATCATCTATGATTGACAGTATCTAGAATCCATTTCTGAAACCTAAATACCTTACAAGACTCATCATTCAAATAGCAGTTCCAAGTATTGACTGATTTAACACTAAACAGAACGAATTAATAGCACATGAATATTCACACATCTTCATCTCCAGTAACAACACGACATTCATCTTCTACCTGGCTTTGAAGAAATGGAGCTGGAGATGTATGCAATATTTTTTTTTGTATGCCTTTTGGTGAGGAAGGTTGGCCCTCAGCTAACATCTGTTGCCAATCTTCCTATTTTTTTCCCCCGAAGCCCCAGTATATAGTTGTATATCCTAGCTGTAAGTCATTCTAGTTCTTCTATGTGGGATACCACCACAGTGTATTTTAATGAGTGCTGTGTATGTCTGCACCCAGGATCCAAACCTGCAACCCCGGGCTGCTGAAGTGGAGCACCAGAAGTTAACCACTTGGCCATGGGCAGCCCTGCAATAAATTTGAAATCAATTTTGTAAGGAGTTTAATGGAAAGCATCTCTTGAATGGTTAATCTATGGTATTGTGAAAAACTTGCACCAAGGGAATGCAGACTCCATAGCCTTTGGGCAGGAGACCAAAATTTCTAGAAACTGTAGTCCATTTCCTAGGGCCCATTTGTGCTGATGGGATATAAAGTCCTTCAATCTTTTATTCAGAGAGTGAAAGTATTAAGAGTGTTTCTGGTGTTCTTGAAATAGCATGGGACTCAGAAACAAGAGACTGTGGTTAATACACTCACATTCCAGTTTGATTTCTTATGGACTCTGGTTCACATTTTCCCCATGTCAACAGATGAGGCAAAAAGCTTTGTGAATCACGAAGTTCCTAGGAGCTGCTTTGTGTTTATTATCATTATTCTTCCAAGTATGAACTCTCCTGTTGCCTGCTATCAATGAATAGCTCTTCCCTCAAGAGAAAGGTAACCAAGCAATTATTTCCTGTTTGTCTGTAATTTGGAGCTGGAGGTGGAGAGTTGCCCTCCCTTCCCCAACCCGTGCCAATCCTCTCCATGATTGGTAAAGTTGGAACCCATGCCCATTGCTTAGGAGTTATAAACAAGTGTGTGTACATATGTGTATCTTATTTGGTTTTGAATGGATAATTCTTCTCCCTGTTGCAATGCATGTTTGAGACCCTTAAAGACTCCACTCTCTTCATTGTATTCTGTGTCTTCTAGAGAGTAATGGAAGAACCTTTCCAGACCTGTAGCTGAGAGTATATATGCTCATCACCCAAGAGGCAATGTCAGAACAGGAGTAGAATTTATATTCAGTGGTGTGATTGCATGTGTTTATGTGTATTTGTGTGTGTGTGTGTGTGTCCAGTCTGTGCTACTGATCCATAACATGGCTCTACCACTCCTCACACCAGGGTATAACAGACTGCTCCATGTAGAATAATTTATCTCAAACTGATCCGCTATCTAATTTTTGAAAGGATAGGGAAAAACATGTTTTCTCTTGCTTATTCCTTACCCCCTATTAAGTCTTGTTGGTTTTTCCTCCAAATTTTATCCCAAACTGTAATTATCTTCTTCTCTGCTGCCATGATCCAGATGTAAGCAGGTACTATTTTGTATACAAACTACAGCAATGGCATCCGGTTAAACTTCTGCTGACACTCTTGAATTGTTATAATTTGCTCTCTACCCAGTAGAGACAGAAAAAAAAATTCATTCATTCCTTTCCTAAAACCTTCTCATGGGTGTTCTACTAGTCTGAGAATAGAGTCAAAATTTTCCATTATAGAGGAAAAAATCTTACATAATCTGGTTCCTAGATAATTCTCCAACCCCATAAATTTCCCATGCTGACCATGCTCCTGGATGCCGTAGTCCTGTCCTCTGCAAACAACTGGAATGCCCATTTTTATAACCTTCACACAGCAGGCTTTTATTATTAAGGACTCATTGTAAAGAACTCGTAAGAACAGGCTTCCTCATCACCTTAGACTCTTGTAATTTAACAATGTCTATCAAAATCGTGAATGTATGTTTCCTCCAATTCTATTTCTAGGAATTTATCCTATATATCTATCTGTGCAAAATAGTATATGAACAGTGTTATTAATGTATGTTAGATCAGGTTTTTAATGGAGTTTTAGCATATTAGTGGGACAAAAAGAATGTGCTATTCAGGTTAAAATTCACATACTGACTAGTTCAAAACCGTGTTTCCATTATTTGATGGTCATAATGACTTCTCACTCTTGCACATTTCCATCTCTTTTTTTTATCTCCAGCAAAATAGAAGAACATGAGGAAGGATAATCAGAGCAGCGTGTCTGAATTCCTCCTCCTGGGGCTCCCCATCTGGATGAAGAATCAAGACATATACTACACTCTTTTCTTGGTCATGTACCTGACCACAGTGCTGGGGAACTTGCTTATCATCCTGCTCATTAGGGTAGACTCTCACCTCCACACTCCCATGTACTTCTTCCTCAGCCACTTGGCCTTCTCTGATGTCTCTTTCTCATCTGTCACTGTCCCAAAGATGCTCACGAATATGCAGACACAGAGTCAGTCCATCTCATATGCTGGGTGCATTTCCCAGGTGTATTGTGTCTTGCTGTTTGGGGGTCTTGACAGCTTCCTTCTCACATCAATGGCCTATGACAGGTATGTGGCCATCTGTCACCCCCTCCACTATATCACCATCATGAATCAGAACCTGTGTTTCCTGCTAGTAACTGTATCCTGGGTCCTATCCTGTACCAGTGCCCTTTTGCACACCCTCCTCCTGGTCAGTCTATCTTTCTGTGGAGAAAACACTCTCCCCCACTTCTTTTGTGACATCTCCACCTTACTTAAGCTGTCCAGCTCAGATACCACAGTCAATGAATGGGTTATCCTCACTGAAGGATCAGTGGCCACTACGCTGCCATTCATATGTATCCTGGTCTCTTATGGCCACATTGGTAGCACCATTCTTAGAGTTCCCTCCACCAACGGAATCTACAAAGCCTTCTCCACATGTGGCTCTCACCTCTCTGTGGTGTCTCTGTACTATGGAGCAATTATTGGACTGTACTTTTTCCCCTCATCCAATAATTCCAATGACAAGGATGTCATTGTGTCTCTATTGTACACTCTGGTCAGTCCCATGCTAAATCCCTTTATCTACAGTCTGAGGAATCGAGATATGAAAGGAGTGCTGGTAAATATACTCAGTAGAGGAAAATTTTCACCACGATGAGCATTATTTTTCCTATTAATTGAATATAAGTCCTGCTTCATCCTGCACATGCAACATGAGTATTCTTTCCTTTCTGACTAGCTCCTTTTTAGTGAATCTTGATGTGGCATTTTTTCCTCACTCTCTGTTTTGTCTTGCACTTAGTTTTCTTCTCTGTTTAGTTTTTGTTCAATTTAAGGAGTCATAGGAAAAGTTTATTAAAAACATACCTACACAACTATCTTTTCCTGAATGTTTTTTTTCTTTTTCACATGATATCCCTTGTCCTACAAGCGTTTAAAATTTTTATGCAGTTACAGCTTTCAGGCTTCTTATTTTACTTTTTTTATAGTTTACAAACTTTATGTAGCAAAGCTTTTCTTTTCTCAAGATAACAAAAATATTCCTTCTGGCAGTTTCATAATTTTATTTTCGTGTCTAATTTGTTTTGTAATACACTTGAAATTTATTCTTGTGAATGACATTAATTATATATTTAATTGTATTTTTGTGTCTAATTTCTTATCGATTGTCCAAATTGTGTTTCAGGTATGTTATAGAGTTGTGGTAATGTGGTATGTCACTTTTTTTCCTCTTATATTAAGTAGTCCTGGCCACAAACTGAAATGAGATGGCTTTCTGTACAAGACCAGGAAAATTGCCCAGGCAGGACTGGTACTGCCCGCAGGTGGTGAATGAACTCAAACTTGACTGTAGCCCTCTGTGTCCTAGGTTGGCCAATTGGGTGTGAAGCATGGTCGTGAGAGTAGAGATTTTAAAGGGGCTTTCCAAGTGATGATGTGAGTATGGGCGATCAGTCCAATTTGATAGGGGGTTCAACCTTTCAGAGCCTGGGACCAAGAATGCATAGGCAGAATATCTGGAAATTTAGGCAACCTGAATTGAACTCAGGCAGGACTTCAGTGTAGTTTAATCCAAACGTATCTGAATTTTTAAAAGATATTTCCCTGCCCTCTGTACATAAATATAACGCCCTATGTTTCCATCTGAAATGGTAAAGTTTTGTCTTCAGTCCTGAGGAATTGCCTCTGCTCAAGGCAAATGTAGCTAACTTCATTGCTATAAGCTGATACCTGTCACAAATTATTATTTTATTTTACTAATTGGTATAAAGGAGGGAATTAGTATTAAAAGAGGCTTTGTAAGTTTCCCAGTGCCACTAAACTAGCGATGTTTAGTAGAGGTGGTGCTCAAACTGCCATGTGTGTGTGGTCAAATCCTGAGTCCTTGGAATAATTTGAATATTTTTCAAAATTGAGCAATATTTTTTAGCTATTTTACTAAAAATTTTATTTAAACTTTAGAAAAATATTGAAATAGCAAACAAAGGAGCATATGTAACATATATACAGTTTAAATATACATGTATATATAGTATGCTGCTTGTGTGTATATACATATATATGTATGCTGCTTGTGTATATATACATATATATGTATGTGTTTGCATGTATGTGATGTCTAATTACACTTTAAAGAGTAATATTAAAAAAATACTCATGTAACAGTCTCCAGGCTTAACTAGTAGAAAACTAACAATATTGTTCAGCCCCTTGTGTCTCCTCCTCAATTGCATCTTCCTCTTCTCTTGAAAATACCCAGAATCTTTAATATTTTCAAAATTTCTTTGCTTTTCTTTACAGTTTTAACAATTCTATTTTGATCCTTAAGTTTTGCCTGCTGTAGAACTGCATATAAATGGAATAATATGACATTTATTCTTCTAGGTTCTGCTTTTGCTATCCAATACTGTCCTTGTGAAATTCATCCATGTTGCATAATATTCCACTGCTAGGCTGCTACAAACTTGTCTGTTCTATTTTCTATGGCTATTTTATTTGCTTTCAGCATTTTTCTACTACAAACAATGCTGCCACAAACCTTCTTGTACATTGTGTAGTGCATATATGCAGGACATTCTGTGAGTTCTAGACCCAGAAGAAGAATTACGGGATTGTAGATATGCGTGTGTTCAACTTAACTATCGCTGCTAAGCTCTTCTCTAAAATAGATGTACCAAGAAGTCAAAGTGAAAAGTCTACATGTTGCACGATTTCAACAATATGACATTCTGGAGAAGGCAAACTATAGAGATAACAGAATGATCAGTGGTTACTGGGGGTTCAGCTTTGAGGGGGAGAAGGATAAGTAGGTAGAGCAAAGGGGATTTTTAACAAAGGGCAATGAAACTATTCTGTGTGATGCTGTAACAGTGGATACATGTCATCGTGTATTTGTCAAAAACTAAAAAAACCTGAACAATATAAAGGAGTGAATTCTAATATCAACTATGTGCTTTAGTTAATAATATATCAATGTTAGTTTAATTGGAACAAATATACCACGCAGAAGCAAGATGTTAATAATAGGGGAACTGGTTAGGGGTGAGGGAGAGGTATATGAATGCTTTCTGCTCAATTTTTCTGTAAACCTAAAACTGCTCTGCGAAATAAAATCTATTAAATTTTTGTTGCTGTTGCTGTTTTGGTGAGGAAGTTTTGGTGAGCTAACATCTATTGCCAACATTCCTCTTTTTGCTTGAAGAAGATTGTTGCTGAGCTAACGTCTGTGCCAATCTTCCTTTATTTTGTATGTGTGAGGCTGCCACAGCATGGCTTGTTGAGTGTTCTGTAGGTCTGCACCAGGGATCTGAACCCATGGACCCAAGACTGCTGAAGAAGAACTTGCAAACTTAATCACTGTGCCACCAGGCCAGCCACTAAACAATCAATTTTTAAAAGTTTTACTAATTCAGAGAGATCTCATCAAGATGGCAGTGGAGGAAGCCTCTGAACTCACCTCCTCCCATGGACACAACCAGGTTACAACTATTTTTGGAAAAATTACCCTGGAGAGAAAACTTAAAACTAGATAAAAATAACCCACAACAAAGGATAGTCCTGAGTGAAGCAGAAGAGGCAGAAATTCCTCCTGGAGAGAAAAAAAGCCACCTTCATGAGTAGCGGAGCTCCACAGCTGGAGAGGCTGGAGTCACCCTAAGGTATGCAGCCCTCCCTGGAGAAGTGGGGACCTGAGTGGGGGCAGCTTACAATGACAAGCATCCTTCAGACTCAGCACAACTGAGATGAGTGCCCTACTATCTGGCTTTGCTGGCTATTAACTGCAATGGGGGCTACCCCCAGAAAAGCTATCAGACAAACCCCAAAAAAACCCAGCTCTTAAAGGGCCCATACACAAATTCACCAGCCTCAGAGGCAACCTAAAATCACCAGAAAGAAGGCTGTACAGTCCTTTGGTGAAAGGATTTTCAAGTGGTAGGCTCTGGGTGCATCTTGGTGAGAGGTGAGACCTCTCCAGAGCCTGAGACATTGGTGGCGGCCATTGTTGTGACCTAGTATAGGCATGCCGACACAGAGACTGGCAGACACCATTGAAGTTCTTCCCCTGGCCTGTTAGCTCTTGGGTCTGACACATCCACTAGAGTGCAAATTTAATCCAGTCTAGCCACCTCAGGAAGCCCACCCTAGGGATCGGCCTCACTCAACAGCAAGCTTTCAGCCTATTTGTCACCCTGCATAGACTGGGTGCCTTTATCCTCTACAGGCAGTAAGTCCACCTCTGTGGTGCAGGGCCTGTGTGAGGACCAGGTATGCTGTGGGGGGGTCATTGGTGGGAGGTGGGGGTCTCTGCAGTGGGGTAATGGGTTATGCTCCAGGGGGTCAGGAAATTGGCACAGGCCTGGACTGTGTTGACAAGGGTGTGTGGACCTGTGGGGGTGGGGCTTATCAGCAGCAGATGACCGGGCTTTAAAAACAGCCATAAAGAGAATTGGCCTCACCTTCCAAAGCCTGAAACAATTGGGTGTTCCTGTGCCTAAGGCCCACCCCACTCAGCTGCAATCCTAAGAGAACTGACAACAGCCTTCCCGGCCTGAGGCCTACAGCAACTGTAAACCCCTGAACCTAGCAACCAGCTACACAGGGTACCTATGCAATTAACAGGAAAACTGCAGCAGGAGTGTGCGCTTAGACCTTGTAGCCAATGGTGCTGAGATTCCCCAAACCCGATTTATAAATAACTGGTCATGGGAAGGAAGGAGTAGACTCCTTGGGTACCTGCAGTAAGAGCAACACTGCCCCAGCAGAAAGACACAAGTAGTCCACACGGGGGTCACTCCTGGATCATTTGGACTGGTAATGAGATGGAAGCACACTGCCGACACTCAAAAGACACCTCTTACATAAGGCCACTTCTCCAAGATCAGGAGACATAGAGGACTCACCTAATACACAGATAAAAGCACAGAGAAAGAGGCTTAATGAGGGGACAAAGGAATACATTCCAAGCAAAGGAATGGGACAAAACCCAAGAAAAAGAACTAAATGAAACAGAAATAAGAAATCTACCTGACAAAGAGTTCACACAAAAACTCATAGGATGCTCACTGATATTGGGAGAAGACTGGGTGAATACAGTGAGAACAACAAAGAATTGGAAAATATAAAAAAGAAGCAATCAGAAATGAAGAATACAATACTGGAAATGAAAAATTCACTAGAAGGACTCAAAAGCAGAGTAGATGATACAGAAGAATGGATCAGTGGCCTGGAAGAAAGACTAGAGGAAATCACCCAAGATAAAAGATAAAAGAAACAAGAATTAAAGAGAATGAGAACAGTCTAAGGGAACTCTGGGACAATATCGAGCACACTAACATTCGTATTATAGGTGTCCCAGAAGGAGAAGAGAGAGAAAAAGGGACAGAGAATATATTGGAAGAAATAGTAGCTGAAAACTTTCCTAACCTAAGGAAGGAAACAGACGTCCAAGTACAGGAGACACAGCACCAAACAAGATGAACACCAAGAGGCCCACACCAAGAAACATTATAATTAAAACTTCCAAAATGAAAGATAAAGAGAGAATCCTAAAAGTGGTAAGAAAAAGGCAACAAGTGATGTACAAAGGAAAGCCAATAAAGCTATCAGCAGACTTCTCAGCTGAAACCCTACAGGCTAGAAGAAAGTGGCATGACATATTTACAGTGCAGAAAGGAAAAAACCTACGATGAAGAATTTTTCACCCAGCAAGGTTATCATTCAAAATGGAAGGAGAGATAAAGAGCTTCCCAGTCAAGCAAAAATTAAAGGAGTTTATCATCAAGAGACCAGTTCTACAGGAAATGCTGAAGGGACTTATTTAAGTGGGAAAGAGAAGAGCACAAATAGGGATAAGAAAATGATCAAACAAACAAACAAACAAACCCCAGGCAATATAATCACTGGTAAAGGCAAAAATACAGTAAAGGTAGCAGATCAACCACCTATAAAGATGATATATAGGTTAAAAGACAAAAATACTAGAATTACCTATTACAATGATAAGAGTGTAATGGATAGACACACACAAAACAACAGATTAGATATGATTTCAAAAACATAAAATGTGGGAGTAGGGGATTAAAAGATTAGAGCTTTCAGAAAAAGGTCAAGCTAAAGAGACTATCAACTTAATATAGATTGCTATATACATAGAATATTATATAGGAACTTCATGGTAATCACAAACCAGAAACTTATAATAAGTAAACAAATAAGTAAGAGGAAAGAAATCAAACATATTACTAAAGAAATCCATCAAACCACAAGGGAAGAGAGCAAGAGAAGAAGAAAAATACAGAGAAGAACTACTAAAACACCCAGAAAAAAAGTAACAAAATGGCAAGAAATGCATTTTTATCAATAGCTACTCTAAATGTCAATGGACAAAATGCTCCAATCAAAAGACATAGGGTGGCCGATTGGATAAGAAAACAAGACCCATATATGTGCTGCATACAAGAGACACACTTCAGACCTAAAAACACTAACAAACTGACAGTAAAAGGATGGAAAAAGATATTCCATGCAAATGGCAAAGAAAGAAAGCAGGGGTAGGAATACTTATATCAGACAAAATAGACTTTAAAACAAAAGCTGTAAGAAGAGGCAAAGAAGGGAACCACATAATGATAAAGGGAACAAACCAACAAGAGGATATAGCACTTGTACATATCTATCCACCAACATAGGAGCATCTAAATATATAAGGCAATTATTAACAGACATGAAAGGAGAAATAGACAGTAAGACAACAATAGTAGGGGATTTTAACACCCCACTTACACTAATGGATGGGTCACCCACAAAGAACATCAATAAGGAAATATTGGCCTTAAATGACACATTAGACCAGATGGACTTAGTAGATATATATATAGAACATTCCATCAAAAAACCGCAGAATACACATTCTTTTCAAATACACATGGAACATTCTCCAGGATTGATCACATATTAGGCCACAAAACAAGTCTCAATAAATTGAAGAAGATTGAAATAATACCAAGTATCTTTTCTGACCACAAAGGTATGAAACTAGAAATCAACTACAGGAAGGAAATTAGAGAAGCCACAAAAATGTGAAGATTAAACAAAATGCTAATGAACAACGATTGGGTGAATGAAGAAATCAAAGGGGAAATCAAAAAATTCCTGGAGACCAATGAAAATGAAAATATGACGTGCCAAAATCTATGGGATACAGCAAAAGTGGTTCTAAGAGGGAAGTTCATAGCAATTCAGGCCTACCTCAACAAGCAAGGAAAATCCCAAGTAAACAACCTAACAGTGCGCCTAAAGGAACTGGAAAAAGAACAGCAAACAAAGCCCAAAATCAGGAGAAGGAAGGAAATAATAAAAATCAGAGCAGAAATAAATGAAATAGAGACAAAAAATAGAAAAAATTAATGAAGAGAAGAGCTGACTTTTGGGAAAGATAAAATTGACAAACCCTTAGCTAGACTCGCCAAGAAAAAAGAGGGAAGGCTCAAATAAATAAAATCAGAGATGAAACAAGAGAAATTACAATAGACACCTGAGAAATACAAAGGATTATAAGAGAACACTATGAAAAGCTATACACCAATAAATTGGATAATCTAGAAGAACAGGATAACTTCTAAGAATTATACAAACTTCCAAAACTGGATCAAAAAGAAGTATAGTATTTGAATAGACCAATCACCACCAAGGAGATTGAAACAGTAACCGAAAACCTCCCAAAAAATAAAAGTCAAGGACCAGATGGCTTCCCTGGTGAATTCTACCAAACATTCAAAGAAGATTTAATACCCATACTTCTCAAACTGTTCCAAAAAAATGAAGAGGAGGGGAAGCTTCCTAACTCATTCTACAAAGCCAACTTTATCCTGATACCAAAATCAGACAAAGACAACACAAAAAAAGAAAATTACAGGCCAATATCACTGATGAGCATCGATGCAAAAATCCTCAACAAAATCCTAGCAAATTGAGTACAAAAATACATTAAAAAGATCATAGATCATGATCAAGTGGGTTTTATTCCAGGGATGCAGGGATAGTTCAACATCCGAAAATCTAACAACGTGATACACCACATTAACACAATAAAGAATAAAAATCATGTGATCATCTCAATAGATGCAGAGAAAGCATTTGACAAGATACAGCATCCATTTATGATAAAAACTCTAAATAAAATGGGTATAGAAGGAAAATACTTCAACATAATAAAGGTCATATATGACAAACCCACAGCAAATATCATTCTCAATGGAGGAAAACAGAAAGCTATCCTTCTAAGAACAGGAAGCAGACTTAGATGCCCACTTTCATCACTTTCATTTAACATAGTATTGGAAGTCCTAGCCACAGCAATCAGGCAAGAAAAAGAAATAAAATGGATCCAAATTGGAAAAGCAGCAGTGAAACTGTCACTATTTGCAGAAGAAAACCCTGAAGAATTCATTATAAAACTTTTAGAAATAATAAATGAATACAGTCAAGTCGCAGGATACAAAATCAACATACAAAAATTTGTTGTGTTTCTATACACTAACAATGAAGTAGTATAAAGAGAAATGAAGAATACAATCCCATTTAAAATTGGAACAAACAGAATAAAATACCTAGGAACAAACTTAAAAGAGGTGAACGATCTGTATACCGAAATCTATAAAACATTGTTGAAAGAAATTGAAGACAAAAAGAAGTGGAAAGATATTCCATGCTCTTGTATTGGAAAAATTAACATACTTAAAATCTCCATACTCCCTAAAGCAATCTATAGATTCAATGCAATCTCTGTCAACGTTCCAACATCATTTTTCACAGAAATAGAACAAAGAATCCTAAAATTTATATGGAACAACAAAAGACCTCTAATATCCAAAGGAATCCTGAAGAAAAAGAAGTATCCCACTCCCTGATTTCAAAATATACTACAAAGCCATAGCAACCAAAACAGCATGGTACTGGCACAAAAAGAGACACACAGATCAATGGAACAGAATTGAAAGCCCAGAAATAAACCCACACATCTATGGACAGCTAATTTTTGACAAGGGAGCCAAGAGTATACAATGGAGAAAGAAGAGTCTCTTCAATAAATAGTGGTGGGAAAACTGGACAGCCACATGAAAAAGAATAAAAGTAGACCATTATCTTACATCATGCACAAAAATCAACTCAAAATGGATTAAAGACTTGAACGAAAGCCTGAAACCATGAAACTTGTAGAAGAAAACATAGGCAGTATGCTCTTTGACATCAATCTTAGCAGTATAGTTTCAAGTACCATATCTGACTGGGCAAGGGAAATAAAAGAAAAAATAAACAAGTGTGACTACATCAAACTAAAAAGCTTCTGTACAACAAAGGAAACCCTAAGAAAACGAAAAGACAACGTAACAATTGGGAGAAGATATTTGCAACCATATATCAGATAAGGGGTTAATATCCAAAATATACAAAGAACTCATACATCTCAACAACAAAAAAGACAACAACCCAATTGAAAAATGGGCAAAAGATCTGAATAGAGATTGCTCCAAAGAAGATATATGGATTGTCAACAGGCACGTGAAAAGATGTTCAACATCTTTAGCTATAAGAGAAATGCAAATCAACACTACAATGGGATATCATCTCACTCCTGTCAGAACAGATATAATTAGCAAGACAGGAAACAACAAGAGTTGGAGAGGATGTGGCGAGAAGGGAAGCCTCACACACTGCTAGTGGGAGTGCAAACTGGTGCAGCCACTCTGGAAAACAGTATGGAGTTTCCCCAGAAAATTAAGAAAAGATCTACCATATGATCCAGCTATTCCACTGCTGGGTATTTATCCAAAGAACTTGAAAACACAAAGGCATAAAGGTACATGCACCCCTATGTTCATCACAGCCTCGTTCACAATAGCCAAGACTCGGAAGCAACCTTGGTGCCCATGAAGGGGCCAATGGATAAAGAAGACATGGCATAAATACACAATGCAATACTTCTCAGCCATAAGAAATCATGAAATCCGGCCATTTGTGGCAACATGGATGGATCTTGAGGATATTATGCTAAGTGAAATAAGTCAGAGGGAGAAAGTCAAATACCGTACGATCTCACTCATAAGTAGAAGATGAAAACAATGACAAACAAACACATAGCAACAGAGATTAGATTGGTGGTTACCAGAAGGGAAGGGCAGAGGGAGGAGGGAAAAAGGGGTGATTAGGCACGCATGTGTGGTGATGGATTATAATTAGTCTTTGGGTGGTGAACATGATGTAATCTACACAGAATTCAGAATATATTACGATGTACATGAAAAAAAGAAAAAGTGAAATATATATATGGAAAAAAATAAAGATAAGTAAATAAATGTAAAAAAAGTTTTACTAATTCAAATCTCCATCACCTGAGAACAAGAGTCCCTATTACTTTACTGCATCAACAACACTTGGTATTGACAGATTTCTTAATTTTTACAAATCTGGTCATAGAAAATTATATCTCGTTGTGGTTTTACTTTCTATTTCCCTGATTATTTATGAAATAGAGCATCTCAGCCTTTGCTTATTGGATATGTGTGGCGGAGGTGGTTGGCTATTCACCAAAATTTCATGACCTCCTTCCCACATGTGAAGTTGTCACTAGGAGCCAGCTGCCACATTTTCTACTAATCTAGGTGTAGGTACATGGCAGCTTCTCCCAAATGGAAGAGAATGCATCTTATTTTCTGGTTAGAATTTTAAAGAAGAGTATGTGTCTTCTCCGCTATCATCTGGAAACAAATACCCTGCTGCCCTGAGAGACAAGTGAACCTGGTCCCTGAATCACCACATAGTGAAATGCTGTCAACCCACTAGAAGACCCACACTGGACCAGTAGAGCAGCCATCACTATCCTTACTGATTCAAAATTTTCTTTTGTGAAATACATGATTATTCCTTTTCTCTGCTTTTTTATTGGGTATTCTCTTTTTATTTATTATATTGTAAGACAGACTTCATATAATCTGGTAATAAATCCTTTGTCAGTTGTATACATTGCAAATGACTTCCATTATTGGAAGCTTATTACTTTTGTTTTTTTAAACTATCTATTAATGTCTTAATCTTAATGTGATTAAAGTTATTAATGCATTATTTTATGATGTGTGTTTTTGATTTTAACATTTTTCCTTGAGAAAGTCACCTTGAAAATGGCAACCATTCTGTTTATAGATAACAAGGAAGGGACGTGACATCAGGAAAAGTGCAGAGGCTGAGGAAGTGTGGACTGAGATTTCTCATCAGAGGGAGCATCTTGAGTTTGTATAAGTGGAAATACCCCAGTGGACTCCCCTCTAGCACAATTTTCTACAGATAACTTACCATTAGGTAGGTCTACTCTATACTCTTGCTCATAGGACATAGTTGTTTAGCAAAGTAACCTACAAGACTGATACAGTACTATAGCGTCAGTGTCAGAGTAAATGTCCTTTAAACTCAGAGATATTAATATCAATTCAACACACACATACATCTTATAATTAACAGCTCGTATGTGCAAGGCATTGTCCATCCAGAGTCCGGGGGAAGTTTTTGACCTTGGAAAATAGAAACCATTGAGTCTCTAGAGTGAAACTTGTGCCTCTGACCTAATTGACACTGTGTGATAAAAAGCTGAGATAGATGTTATAAGAATAGAATCATAGAATGTCAGTAGTATATGCTTTTGTAACAACTCAATGGGATCCAGTTTTCATAGCACTTTGAAAATTTCCATCCCCAATAGGGGATGTTCTGGCATTGGATGGTAAATCCTGTACTTTTCAGTGTGCTTTACATCAAATATATCTGAATTTTTAAAAAGAAAAAGAAAGGACTTCCTGTCTCATGTACATAAATTTAGTGTACCGTATTCTTATGTCAAACTTTAGAACTTTGCCTTCAGTCCTTTAAAGTCCTTGAAATACATGGAATTGATTGTTTTTAATGGAGTGCAAAATAGAACTCATTTTAATGTTTCTTCTAATATGAATATGTAATATAAGATAATATATTATATTATATAATATGTAATATAATTCAATTTTTAAAGATAATTAATTTTAAAGAGTTTATTTTTTTTCCCCAGTATTCTGCAATAGATGTCCTTGACCGAAAATCAAAGCATCGATTTTGTAATTTCATCTGTACTCCAAAAAATAGATGTAGATAAATCATAGGTGATCTTTAAGTGGAGTGTATTAGTAAGAATTTGTTCGAGAGAGTAGAACAAAAGTGCTTGCCTATACAACTACTACAAGAGCTGGGGAGCAGAGGTCAGGTAAACTGCTCCTGAAGATTAAAAAAGCTAACACCAAAGATTTCAGTCTAAAGAATAAAATAGATAGTTTCAAAAGGTTAATGAGTAGTAGCTGCAAATCTCAAGAATCACTGAAAAAGTCTCCCAATGACTCAATCTGTAGCACTAATGCAGGTGGCTCTTAGGAGCTCAATGGGAAACTACTGTGAATCTCACATTTGCCTATATTTCTGGGTGCAATAACCTTCAGAGAGGAATGCCTTCTTCTCCTCTGCCTGCTAAATCTCTCATGAGTTCCTGTCATGGGAAATCATTAAACATAAACAATACAGAAAAGAAAAATCCGGAAAATGTAATTTCCAGCTTCACGACTACAATGCAGTGGAAGCCTTAGAAGTGGGTGATGACAATGCTAAGTTAACAGCAGACTATCTAGTATGGGGCATAAGGACAAGAAAAGGGGATTGTGTAGGAGGCTGAGAGAGGGCCCACCTGCAAGTCCCAGGAACAAGATGAGGGATGCATGGGACAGAGCCACCCAAGTTGAGCGCATTTTAGATCAGCTAACCTGCAGCTGGCCACAGAAGGATGAGTGAGAGGATCCAAGTCCAGAAAAACCACCATCCCAAGCTAGATCAGCCAAGCCCCAAGCTGGACTGGCCAAACTTCAACGAACCCTCAGATTCATAAGTAACATAAATGCTTATTGTTGAAGGCTGCTGAGAGTTGTGGTCATTTGTTATCCAGCATTTTTGTCGCAAGAGCTAACTGATACACAGGAGTATGAGAAAGCCCTTATGTCACAAGGGAAAGCCTAACATCAGTAGTATGGGAAAGTATATTCCTGTCCTGGAAGTGAGGAGGAAGGAGTACACCTTTTTTTAAACAATAATCCAGTTCACCACACTTAATACCTGGAATGTTGGAAAAGTACTTCTCAGGAGATGTAATATTTCCCTGCTATTCTTTCTAAATTTATTTAGTTGAAGATTGTTTTCCTCTTCCGCTGAAAAAAAACTTTTAAGGATCCCATAAGTTCTCTTCTAAGCCTTAGGTATTAGAAAGGGTAAAGATTACTTTCTATCACAAACACCGTCTCAATTCTGTAGTTAAATTTCCCTCTCCCTCATTAGATCTGGCTTCAGGCAAGCATCTGAGGTCCAGAATGGAGTCATATGGTATATTATCTTTTTTTCCTTCATTTTTATCAAGTCTAATTGCAGTTGATAAACCCACTTTCTGGGGATGTAGCATGGAAAGAAGAATGATGATGAAGTGACAATAATATGCTTCTTTGGTTGTTACTGTATTACAAAGTTTTGACTTCTGTTGACCTGGATGATAGTTAAAACTGACTCATTCCCTTGTTATTACTTCCAGACCAAGGGATATTCAGAGACTTCCAGGCTGCCTTCCCACACATCCTCTGTGGTATAACTAAGTATATTTCTTCCTGTGAATGCTTCTCCTCATAGCCCTTGGTTTCGTGATGGTACATTTCCTGTACATCTCTTATCCTTTCTTTGAGTTTCCTAGACTTACCAATAGGTCTTCTTGGGAAGAATTGAAAATGGCTTCATACCACTTCTCTCTCACATAACCCACCTGTGGTCCACGGGAAACACTTTTGCTTTTATTGCCCCACCATGAAAAGATGTGAAAGTATTTACCAAACATAATTTTATTCCATAATTCCAATTCTCTCTCTGTCCTTTCCCATTTCATCTTTCTTGTTGCTCTTGCTCTCGTAAAAGGAAAGGATATATATCAAACTCTCTAAATGATTATTTTGAAGCTTCTCCCACCAAGCTTCAAGAGAGGAGGAAAGTATCCCTCTCTCTTTCGGGAGGATTTGGGGTTCACTGTGCAGCTTTCTCAGATGAAACAAAACAAAACATCAGCTTACAAGAACCTCTCATCTCCAGGTCTTAGCACTTTTTTGATCCACATCTAGGTTAAGAGGCTTAAGAGTTATGAAACTGCTTATTGAGGGTTCCTATAAATATTTTCATTTTGTATTTTACAACTCACTTTGGTATCTGCTGTCTATCAAATCTTGGTACCTCAACTGAAACTTCCAGTTAAACACCTTACACGTGCTGCTCCCCCTTCCTGTGATTATCAGGAAAAGATAGAACTTTGTGTGTCTGGATAATGCTGATTTGTTAAGTCTCAGGTAAAGCAATACCTTCTCTGGGAAGCTTTTCATATCCTCTGACACTTGGCTAAGCTAATTATTCCCTCTCAGGACACAGTGTTCCATGTAAACAATTATGGTCCTTGGTTTTATCACTCAGGAATCAGGCAGTCAAGATTTAAATCTTCCTTTCACCAACTGTGATTTTAAGGCATTCTTCAGCTCTTTGAGCCTGAGTTTTCCCAACATATCTTTAGGGTTGTTGTCATGATTAAAGTAGATGATTTAATGCACGTTAAACTCTTCAACTAGTACCAGAGACAATGGGAGTGACATTTATTTTGTTGCTGAATATCTGTACGTGCTTGAGGATAAAGGAAGTGTGGGATGCATTCATGAAGGACAAGAAAGCAGTGTGTTAATTATCATATAAGGAGA
Source organism: Equus quagga (assembly GCF_021613505.1). NCBI lineage: Eukaryota > Metazoa > Chordata > Mammalia > Perissodactyla > Equidae > Equus > Equus quagga. The sequence continues at coordinate 83,803,698 of NC_060267.1, forward strand.
GTAAAATTTAATATGTCCTCCCTGAAATTTCTAAAAGGGCTCAGGGTCCCTGGATACCTGGGTTCTGGGTGAAGAAGAAACTATATTGTCACCAAAATGGAAAATTCTTTAGAAATGGAGATGTGAAAGGCCAAATGCATTTTACAACAATTTAATATTTGAGGAAGGGCCAACCTTGATGGTTTCCATTTAATGATACCAGCCATTTTGACATAGAATCCTCAAAGTGTTGTACAATCCCCATTATCCAAGAAAAGAGCAAATTAAGTCCTGGAAAGCATATCCCCTTTTACTCCTCCCCCTAACAGGTGCAGGAATAATGTCAACAAAGATTTCTGAGTAACATCTGTGGAAGGAAGACAAGTGAAATATAGTTTCAATAATTTGTATTTACAGAAAAATGATCATATGAGTATTTTAAAAGAAAAGTAAGTATCAGTTAGGAGAATATATTTTCTTATTCAAGAGTTTCCTCAAGGCCCCTTTCATGTCTTTATTTCTCAGGCTATAAATGAAGGGGTTCAACATGGGAGTGACCACTGTATACATCAACGAAGCAATTATGTTATTGTCATTGGTGTTGTTGGATGAAGGGAGGAAATATAGACCAATAATTGCCCCATAGTAGAGAGTCACTACAGAGAGATGAGATCCACAAGTGGACAAGGCTTTGCAGATGCACTGGGTAGAGGGAACCCGGAGGATTGTGGCCCCAATACGTCCATAAGAAACCAAGATGCATAAGAATGGAACCATAATGGCAGTTAATCCCGCAGTAAAGATTAGCAATTGGTTGAGGGAAGTGTCTGAGCAGGACAATTTGAGTAGGGCAGCAAGGTCACAGAAGAAGTGAGGCACAGTGTGGTCAGCACAGAAGGACAGCCAGGCCAGGAGGAGGGTGTGCAAAAGAGCACAAGCACAAGCAATGAGCGAGGACCCAGCCACCAGCATGACACAAATGCTCTGACTCATGATGGTGGTATAATGGAGAGGATGACAGATGGCCACATACCTGTCATAAGCCATTGAAGTGATCAGGAAACTGTCCAAATCAGCAAAGAAGATGAAAAAATATGTCTGTGTAATGCATCCTGCATAGGGGATGGATTTGTACTTAGTCTGCATGTTCATCAGCATCTTAGGGACGGTGACAGATGAGAAGGAGACATCAGTGAAGGCCAAGTGGCTGAGGAAGAAGTACATGGGGGTGTGGAGGTGAGAGTCCAGCCAGATGAGCAGGATGATGAGTAGATTCCCCAGTACTGTGGTCATGTACATGCCCAGGAACAGGGCAAAGAAAAAGCCCTGCTGCACTGGTGGGATAGGGAGCCCCAGGAGGAGGAACTCAGACACAGTGCTCTGGTTTTCCCTCCTCATATTGATATATCAGCTGGAGGGCACTGGTGGGGAAAGTTAAAGTGAAAAGGAATGTCTCTGGATAAAAAAATTATCATTGTGGCATAGCATAATAGAGATGTTCTTTTGATTTAGGTAATGTCTTTTCCGTATTTTCTTACATCTGATGCATATTTTGCTGAATAAATGTAGAAAAAAATATAGCCACTTTCTTTCTCAATCTTGTCCCAGTCTCTGTAAATGATAATACTAACAGTGAATGTTATTAAACATTGTCCTGATTCGCTGTTCTAATAGCTTACATGTCATAACTACTTCAACAGTCTTAAGTATATAAACTAGGTAGGTACTGTTATTATTTCCACTTTCCTATGGGATAGCTGAGGCAGACAGTCTCACACTCACTGAGGTAAGAAGAGGAGAAGCTGGGCTTTGGGACCCAAGCATTTTGACTCCACAATTTAGTCTCTGGAATCAAAATAAATTACTTGACAACAGAAATCTCATTGCCTTTTATAATTTTGTGTGTAATGAGCTGTTTAATTCTGTATCCTCTGCTTCTCTACACATACCATGATTATTTCTAATTTGTTCATTGGTTGTGGACCCAGAATCTATCACAGACAATGAATACACACGCAATGTAAATTTGTCTAACAAATAAAAGATGTCACATCCAATTACATTCATCATGGCAGCCTCTTTAAGAAACTTACATCAGGCTTTGTTCAAGACCCATGTTTAACCTTAATAATCGTGGAACTTCATGTTATTTAGTTATCACATGGTATCACATTGAAAGAAGTACAATCTAAAAGCCAAACATAATTTTTAAAAGGAATTCTAAACTTTTATTTGTCTCTAAAATAACCTGTAAGAGATTTATTTCCTAATCAAAATCAGTATTTATCAAACTATCTTTATATTTTTTAAAAGAGAAGATAAGGATTCACTATAACATAACAAAACTTGTTATAAAGCTATATGGATTACAATGAGTAATGTGTTTTTTACAAAGATAAACCAATAAAACAGTAGAAGAAAACAGAGAGCCTAGAAACAGACACATTTTTAATGAGGACTTGGCCTCACCATCACTTTTTCAGCTGGATTCAGAAGGCAACCACGTACCAGTCCTGGTCCCTCCAACTCCAACTGAGGGAAAGGAAGAGTGTAATTATGAAACAACTTAATCCAGTAGGTGAAAATTCATGTCAAATGATAACTTTCAGTGACTACAGTAAAGTAGCCACTGGCTCCCTTAATACCTGGAACCAGATATCAAATCAGCATATTCATCAGTGCTTTACCAATAGGTCTCCAAGAAACAGGTGAAAGATAGTTTGCTACTTAGTCTTAGAAGCAGGAGGCTTTCTGCACGATGTCAGCACCTTGAATCCAATCCTGACCCCATAATCTTCATGGATTATGGAAAATAAGTCATGGAACACTCAATCTTTTTTTCTTGAGATTCTTCAGATTATCTGGGCCAGTTTTTCTTGGGGGTACATGCAGAACTATGGCTATGCAGTGTGATTTCTAGAACAGCATTGAGACTTCCATATCCCTACCCAAAACATTATCCTCAATAGGATCTGGCACCTGAAATTCCTTCAGCAAGAGAAAAAAGGCTTCAAGGTCCCAACTATAGATTAGGTTTAAAAGTAAAAATTCCTAGGAGAGAGAGCCCTCTGGCCAGAAGTCTCACTGAGATGGAACGGTTGGGAGCTGTTCATATTTGGGGACCAGTTTTGGACAGCAGAACAAGGGCACTGACCTCGTCAAACAAACTGAAGAGGGGAGAGGACTGCAGATTACAGGCAGAATGAAAGCAGAGGCTGCAGACACTGAGAACGAACTTACTGTCCTTCTAAAATGACTGCTAAAAGGCTAGAAATGGTCACTGTTCATAAAATCTAATTGAGCACCTAATTTTCAAAGACTGTGCTTTTCAAATATTATTCACTTCTTCCCACAACCTTTCAAGATAGACATCCTTATCCTCATTTTACAGAGGAGAACAAGGGGACTCAGTCATGAAACTTACCCAATGTTATAGCGCCAGTATATGGTGAACCTGGGATTTGATCCCATCTATCTGGTTCCAAAGACTATATTCTCCCCACTATGTTATATGCCTTCGTTAACTATATCCTCAAGTAAGACAGTACTTGCTGCCTGAGAGCACTCAAGAATTTCAGGAAGTAAATCAGGAAGTTTGAGGATGAATGAAAATCTGTGGTTTCAGTATATGTGCCTGGATCATATTGTCAATAATAACGATAACAATAAAATTATAATAACAATCATTCATTAATCATGCGTTTATTGTGTAATTAATATTGGTTAGTGCGATGACATATACCTTGTATCATATCAGTCTAACAGGGTCAGAAAAAAGACATTATGCTCATTTAACCAGTTGGAAACTAGGGCTTAGAGAGTGGAAGTAATTTGCCTAAAATCGTTCAGCATGAAAATGATAGACACATTATTCAAACCCAGATTTGTCTGATTTCAAACCCATGTTCCTAACCACTATGCTATATTGCCTCTAGGAGATCATAATTTGGTGAAAAAGTGACATCTGGATATATGTTCTTCAGAAAAGTGAAAAAGAGGGAATCTAAGTTCCACAAAGCCTTTGGATGGATGTATTTCCTTAGCTCTTAATCAGATGGTCAGAAGTGAATAGAGAGACTAGGATACCAGCACCTGGGGTTACAAAGACAGCTACTCATAAGGTGAATTTCTCAGGGCTCTGGGACAAAAGCAGATTAGACCCTGGCCAATGTTTTTGATGGGCTACTTAATTTCTGTCAATAGGGGAAAGGTTAAGGCAACTATGGTACATACCCATTGGAAGTAATATTGTGTAGTCAGTAAAAGGAATTCATGAAAACTTATGACATAATTTTGAAGGAACATAGTAGAAAATTATATACAGGCATATTTACAAATATTTGCAAAAACAATGCAGATTATATTATTATTAAACCTGGAATATTTTGCTCACAGCTTGAATGTATGCCAGATATTCAGTAAAACTGTGAAAGACATAACATTTTCCTAGAGAAGAAAGGCAAAACCCCAAGGAATTATAATTTTGTCCATCTATGTTATTTGAGACACTATAATAAATTTATAAAAGTCCTTGCTGCGAGTATAATCATCTGCAATATTTTGTAGCAGACCTTTCACACACACACACATACTCGCACATACAGCACACTTATTGCTGAGGTAAGTCTATAAGCACTACCCTTACCTAGCTCAGGGGTGATAAATTCAAATACTCTCAGCTCCAGGGTATGAACTAATTTTTCATTAGATCTGGGATGGGGGAAAAAGTCACAGTCTCAACCCTGAAGCGAGGAGGAGATACACTAACTCTTTTTCAGCAGATCCAAGCAACAACAAAGGTATTCATATTTACCAGCCAGGCTGGGAACCCAGGGGACCAAGGCCACAAATTTCTGGTGAGGGACAATTTGAGAGTAATGACTGTATTTCCTTAACCATTCCCAGGGGAGATATGCCTTTGCCAGATACTAAAGATAGTCAACTCCTTTGGGAATACAAATGAGGACTTTATTTGCAGATTCATTTATTTATAAAGAATTTTCACATCTATGAGCTCATTTAACCTTCTAAATAATTCTTGAGGTGGATAATATTTTTCACATTTAATTGTTTTTGAGAGTGGCTCAAAAGGAAATGATCAAATGAGGATTCAAATCCAAACATATTAACTTCAGACCTAAAGCTGAATTGCATTGAATCGTGATGTCTCCCTTGTAATAGTGGTCTCTGTATCTTGTGGACTTCTTCCTTCCCACAGTCAATCTGGAACTAGGAGGAGAGTTGCTATTAATCCCTGGGTGATAAAAACACTTATCAAGGAATCAAGGAATAGCCGTGCTTCTGTTTCTCAGAAATAGAGTTTTCTCTTCCTACAGAAACACCTGAGTGCATGCGGGGATATTTTCTTACTGTTAAGACACATAATAATAGTAGGTACATCTTCAAGGCTCAAAATATATTCTGTAAGCATAAGAATGAGTCTGAGAAGCCTTTGAAAACCTGTTCTATTCAGGTTGGCAAATATAGAGAAGAGACAAAGAATCAAGTGGTGGAGACAGCATTTTACTCATTATTTTTTTCAATAATTTATTCATTTATTTAGTCATTCATAAAAAATATTGTGTACCTACTATGTGGCAAGGATTTTGTGAGTACGATAAGTAAATATTTGAAAATACAGGGTTTTTTCTCTCAAAGAGCTACTAACCCTGTGAGCAGGATAGACAAGACGGTGTGTGTCAAATGCAGTAATGAAAGTGAGTGCTGAGTATTATGAGAGCACAGAGGAGGGGTATTAAACCCAAATATAGGAGGTCAAGCAAGGTAGGTTTGTAGGAAATTACATGTCAACAGAGATCCCAGACAATCAAAAAAGTAAAAGGTGACGTGGACAGCATAGAGACAGATGTTTGGAAGAGAGAAAAAGAGAAGAATAGGAAAAGACTTGGAGAAGAGAAAGGATGACAAATTTGGGAAGTTTTTATCAGGAAGAGTAGAACAGCTGAAATGTACACTTCAACAAGGGAAGAGATTCAGGATGAGGCCAGGGAAATTAGCAAGAATGAATCATGCAGAGCCTTGGAAGCCATGTTGAACAATTTTTACTTTATCCAAAAGGAAAGGGAGAGCCATAGAAGGATTTGATCAGAATATTGACAGTGTAATATTAAAAACTATCACTATGGGTGAAGAATGGATAATGAACATATGTTTTCAGTGGGTGGAGGGAATGTTGGCAGGACAGGAATAGAGTGGTGAGATGCAAGACCAGAAGGAAGGAGATTAGTTGGGAAGTGGTCACAGTCACTTAGTTAGGAGATTATGGAAGTCTATCTAAGGGAGATAATGGAGTCACAGAGAACTATGTGGATTTAAGTCTCCTTCAGAGTCAAAATCTAAAGGATGCAGTTATTTTAATGTGAGCTGATTTTGATAAGACTATATAAATCTTGATGGGACTATATAAGTTTTGATAAGACTATATAGGAGTTAAAAACCTCTCTAAATTTATGGCTTGGACAGCTGGGTTCATTGTTATGCTATTCACTGATATAGGGGACACAGAAGAAGAAACAGATTTGAGAAGTTTATTACATACTGAGTGTGAAGTACCTATGGGTCATTTATGAGAAGAAATTCAGGAGGTAGTTGGATATATTTTGGATAGTGATAGAAATTCATGGGCCGTCAACGTAGAAGAGGATGAGATTGCCTAAAGAGAAATGCGATGAATAAGAAAAGTTGAGAAAGAAGAACAAGAATGAAGAGGAGAGAAAGAGGGGAGGAGAGGGGAGAGGACGGAAAGAAAAATGAGGGAACGGAAGAGAACAGGGCTGAGGACAGATTATAGGGAACATTGACAATTAAGGAAATGGCTGAGGAAGGGTGTCCCAAAATGGTATCAAAGAACAACCAGAGACATAGAAAGAAAATATAAAAATGTAGGACCATGGGAGCTAAGGGAAGAGAAGTTTAAGTGTTGAAAACCACCCATTGAATTTAGTAGTTAGGAGGATTTTTGTGATGTAACCAGATTCAATGTCAGTGTGTGGTGGGAACAGAATGTAGGTTACAATGGATTGAGGCATAAATGGAAAGTAAGGAAATGCAGAAGGTGAGTAGTTGGATTGATCCAACATTGAAACTTTACTAGATGGGTGGGATGGAAGACCATTGTAGTAAAACTTGGGCAAATTGGTAAGAGAGTGATAAACTATGAGATCTATCCTAGAGAGGTAATAAAGTGAAAACAAAACAAATTCGGGGGGAAAATGGACAGGATCAGAGACTGGGTAGATTTATGAGGCCAAAGATCCTGTAAAATGAGTAGAGTTGAAAGAGAGGGTAGTGGCTAAATACTTAAACTTAATATTTCATAGGTGAAGCATTTCCAGTTTTCATAATATGGCCATGGGAAGAGATGGCTAAAGTGCAATGTAGGTCAAGGTCGTTTAAGATGAGATAAAGAATAATATGTCATGTTGTTGAATACTTCATTCATGCAAATGCTGCAGGCACCTAAATTGATGGCCAATTTCTCGGGGAGAAAAACTAATTCATGTGCCAAAGCTGTAATAGGAGTAATTGGAATTTTGTAGTTGGTGGTATAGGCTTTTACATATATCAGTTTCTACTCTTTGCCTAATACAGAAAAAGCTTTATGCAGAAAGATGTCTAATTACAGCATAATTTTAAAAGATAAGAATTAGTTACAGTCTAGTTTCCATCAATAAGGGAAGGATTAAGGCAACTATGGTACATAACATTCGAAATAATATTACATAACCATTAAAATGATGTTTAGGAAAAACTTAAGATAATTTTTGAAAGAACATAGTAGAAAATTGAATATAAGCTTGTTTACAACTATTTGAAAAAATGCAAATTATCACCTTTTTTAAAAACGTGGAAGAATGTGCTCCAAAATATTAACAGAAGCCATTCTGCTGTTGGGATTAGAGGCATTTATGTGTTTTAAAAATATTTCTTTGCCATAATATTCATACAACCATGCATTTCTTTTATAAGTAATGAAAGAGTTGGACAGTTTTGTGAGCCAGTGCTGATTCTCTTGGGAAAGACAGTGGTCCAGGAAGAAAAGCCTGCAACTTTATATCCACTCTCATAGGTTCATCCACTTGTTTTTGCCCCAAATACTTTTTGTCTCTGAACTTCCATTCTTACTCCCTCCAGGCCCCAGACAAACACTTAAACCATTCACCAATGCCCAAGAATCCATGTATATTCTCATCCCAGGCCATTTATACAAAGATATGACCAGGTATTCGCCTCAAAAGCTTTCTTGTAGGGAGGATTTCCCTGTTGTTTAGAGCTACCCTGATCAGATCTGAATTAGAACAGCAGTCAATTTTCAGCTCCCACAAACATATGTACCTGACCTATAGATCAAGCCCAGGACTTTTCCTCCTTATCAGTTGGTTGTATGGAACCCCTCATGAGGTTAGTATTGTGAGTTGAGGGAGAGACATTAACTAACACAGTTAGATGATATGAGGGTCCAGGCCACCTGTTTCTGAAATTTCCTTTGGCTCTCCAGACACACTAAGGCTTAATGCCAAATTTGCTGTTGTGTCTACCTGACCATATGATTTTTTTCCTGGTAATATTCAGCTCCAGTCACTCGATGTCCCATGGTTAAGCACTCAGTCTCTACTAAGGCCCGGGTAGCTTGCTAGCAGCTTACGGCTCCAGAAATACCGCATTGCAACTCTTCTAATGGAGTTTGCCAGAGGCTCCATGTGGTGTCATTATCTACCATGGAAACCTCCAGCACCGTAGGTTCTGCCAGTTCAGATGATCCAATTAGCAGTGTCCCTTGTACTGTAGCCTGAATTAGTTTCATAGCTCTTTATTACTCCAGATCCTACTTAAAACTGGCAGTCTATCAAGTCATTTGACAAATTCGCATGAGCAGTATTGCAGGTGTGGTATGTGCTGTCTCCAAAATCTGAAGTGGCCTAACTAGTGCAATGAAAGGTGCAATAATTGTCCTTTGCTTTCCAGTTAGAATCCTGCCTTGCATCTATCTCATTGTAAGCTCCTCTGTGACATTCTATCCCATGCTGCCTGCCACAGGTCTTTCTTCTGTCCACAGTATGTCAGACTTTAATCTAAGTTGTCTACCTCCTGACTCACTGTATCTCAATCTATCCAAACTCACCACCCATGCCACTGTCCATGCCTTGCAGTCTACTCATCTGTACCACTTGCCTACACAACTTCCTGTATCCTGTATCTGAGCTTCTACATCCTGTATCCAAGTCTTTTTGTCTGTTTGACCTACCTACTTGCTCCCCAGGGTGTTTCCCTTCCCAGTGCACCAAGTGTCTGGTATGTCCTTCCGAGAGAATCCAGGGCCTATAACCAATCTACTTTATGGCCCACTTGGAGTTTGCTAAGCTGCTCTTAGCCAACATTCTGGCAACTTCTCTGGCTTTTGCCTAGAATGCTAACCATGGGACATACACTAGAATTCAACAATTCTGAGTTGACAGAGTTTCCTGAGTCCCTCTGCTCTGAGGTATGTGAAGTTGTGGTAATAACACAGGTCATCACAGCTAGAAAGAAGCTGCCCAGATATAGGCTTTGCTATATCTACCATCTCTTAAATCTAGACATCAAAAAGGACAAAACAAATCCTCAAAGATTATTATCTCAAGTTATAAATATTTCTTTGCCTTATATATCTCACCCCTATGAATCACAAGTGCCACAACAAATGATCATTTTATTCCAAAGGTCAATTTCAATACACCTGAAGCTTTTCAATTTTGAGTCGATTTTTCTGGATGTGTGTTTCAACTTTTTTCCTATTTGTAAGTTTGTTGTCTTTTTGAGTCTGTCTTCCCTTCTTTCCTCCCTTCCTTCTTCCCTTCCTCACTTCCTTTCTCTCTCCCTCCCTTTCTTGCTTCTTTCCTTTCTTGCTTCCTTCCTTTCCAACTTCCTTCATTCTTCCTTGAAAACTAATTCTATTTGATGAAACCGAAACTTAGTTTATCAAGAAAGCAATAAAAACTCCAAAAAAGTTGATTATCCCTGCCTCTTCCCACTTTGCATTTCATAATGGTCAGCCAAGAGAAGAAACACAAAGTCATTTCTTTTAGGTTACCTGGTGGAAAGGGCCCAAAAAGGTCCCTTTGAATGGGATATGGTTCTACGTAAATTCTCAGAGATCATTCAGTCATTTGGCTTTCTACTTGGACCTCGTTGGAACCAGTAATTCTTTTTTTAACCTCTCTGGAGTTTATCCTATGCCAAAGTGTGACTATGGCTGGGAAAGCAGAGCCTGAAACAGAAGGGAGACTGAGGGTGTCTTGAGAACATGTCTCTGTGGGCTTATTCTCTAAGGTTCCCAGCACAAAGATCTCTCCCATGGGATGTCTTTTCTAGAGGAATCAATAGAAAATTGGTCAATTAATATAAGTTTGATGGATGTCTTTAACTGGAAATTACAAATCCTGCTCCATACCCCCTGGGGTTCTCTCATTGCCTGGTTTTGCTCTTCAGTTCATAGATCTGGGGCTGGTAGATAGGAGTGAGAATATGAGCTTGCAGCTTTTCTTTTTGATGCCCAAGAAGGGTCTAGGACCTTGAAAACTGATTTTTGATCCCCTAAAGAGACTCTCAGGACACCTTACCCACCAATACTGGGTCTAAATGCAGACAAGGTCAGTATTGGGGATGGAATGGGTATTTTCTTTTCTCAGCCATATATGGGTTTATATATGGGTATAGAAGAGGAAGAATTAGAAAGCTGATTTTGGCATGGAGGAGAAGAGAGGAAAAAAAAGACAGAATGAGAGAGAGAGGAAGAATAGAGACATGGGGTGATGGAAGAATGCAGGTACATAGGCAGAGAGCATGAAAACTGAGAGAGAGGAAAGGGAAAATGAGTGAGAGAAAGATAAAGTGAAGGGATAAACAGGAAGAGAAAAAGAGCCAAAAAGAGAGAAAAGTGACCCAAGAGATAAACAAAGAGGTACAGGGAGGCAGATTCTTTCAGGAGGAATTTCTACTCGCTTTGGATCCTGACATAGAAAACCAGATCTGGACAGCCCAGAATGTAAGCATTCCAAAGTTGTTTAGGTGGTTAAGCCAGGAGTTTCACAAAGGCCTGTTATACTTCCAAAACATCTCCTTCACTGGCTATAAAAATATTCCAAATGCCAACACTGGGAATGTTTTTCCCCTATCCCATTTTAGTCAGGATAACATTCCAGTGCATGGCCTTATCCATGGTAGGTTTTGAAAGTCCAGTTGCTGAATGAGTGCATGTGCTTTCTAAGGACAAATGTCCCTCCAAAGGGTCATGTATTTAGTCCTTAACGTTTGAGTGTATAGGATTGTTCAGATCATTCCTGCATTCTGAAGTAAAATGAGGAAACCTGACGTTGAGAAGGACACCTTCATTGAAAGGTCATTGAGGGGGAGAAGATGTAGGAGGCTGGTATCGGGGTAAATAAAGTCATTTCTGACATTCTGCCGAATACATGTCTTGATCCCAAGCTCATGGAAATGGAACTTTATTATTCACAGTGGCCACTGCAGCTACCCTCCTGCCCTTGGCTTGGAGTTATGGTATGAGGCTGCTGATGAATTGACACTTGGCTGCCTGGTAAATCATGCAACTCATCCCTACAGTATGGGGTATGGGCACTGAATTCAGTTCCTGGATATCAGAATATAAACTGCTTCTGTGAGAACCATCCCCTCTCCTGAATTTCCTATTCAGTTTCTCTCCCTGGTAAACAATGCCCATCTCTTTCTCATCCGTCTGGCTTTGTCTGGCAGTAGGATGATGGTTTTCCCTCTGTGTGCATATGTTTCCTATGTTACTTCTCCCTGTTTGCCATCCTGATTTTTGACAATAATTTCTTTCTTTCTTTGTTTTCTTAAGTTTGGCCCTGAGCTAACATCTGTTCCAATCTTCCTCTTTTAATTTTTTTTCTCCTCAAAGCCCCAGTACATAATTGTATATCCTAGTTGTAAATCATTCTAGTTCTTCAATGTGGGACACTACCACAGCATGGCTTGATGAGAGGTATGTAGGTCTGTGCCCAGGATCTGAACCGACAAACCCTGGGCCACTGAAGCAGAGTGCATAAACTTAACCCCTTGGTCACGGGGCCAGCCCACTTTGCCAATAAATTCTAATCTCAATTCCACATCTTCATCCAAGACATGAAAACTCAGAGTTCCGCAAAGGAACTGATATGAATAATTTTTTTCCTGTGTGTAAAAGATTGTAAATTCTTCTAGTCCTTCTCTGGGTAGATTTGCATTTTGTCTTTAGTGGAGGCACAAGGGGAACCAACATTTATTGAGAATTATGCAAGAATAGGTACTAGGACTTTTGCATATGTCATCTCATTTCATCTTTACAGTAAACATAAGGGCATAAATATTTGTTTGTTTGAGATTCTTATCTTTTTGAGATTCACAAAGGTTAAGAAATCTGCTATGGGACAAAAATGCTGTAATAAAACTATAATTATGAGCCAAGTCTATCTTACTATAAAAACTGTGGCTTTTTCCCCAGAGTCTCACACTGTCTCCAAAGAGAGAAAGAGAGTTGAGAATGCCTCACTCCTCAGGTAGCACTAGAAAAAGGAGGAAGTTCGATCTTGTTTACACTGTGTTTACTGATCAGTCTCAATACGTATGTTAGGGTGAGGACATCTCTCAATTGGGATGAGGTCTGCATAGTTAGATTAAAAATTAGAAGATTTGAAATCTGCCACTAGTTTGTCCTCTGTTGCTGAATTTTTGCTTGTGGCTTAGAGCCTTTGGATGAGTAACAGCTTTCTCTGCCACTCTGCCTTTTCTTATCAAAAGAGAGGATGATCTGGAGATTTTGTAGATTCCCCTTGTGATTAGTGGCAAAGGCTTCTAATGAGATAGTAGCCTCATTTCCCTACTTCTTGGGCAGGAATTAGCTCTGTGAAGCTATTGCTTTGCTTTGTTGTATACAAGGTGGAAGTTGGGGAAGGATATGCGGATTTTGTTGCGTACTGCTACCCATATAACCAGAGTCTTTGGATATACCTGAAATCTTCCAATATTTATATATCAATTCCCTTTTTTTTTTTTTTTTTTTTTTAAAGATTTTATTATTTCCTTTTTCTCCCCAAAGCCCCCCGGTACATAGTAGTGTATTCTTTGTTGTGGGTCCTTCTAGTTGTGGCATGTGGGACGCTGCCTCAGCGTGGTCTGATGAGCAGTGACATGTCCGCGCCCAGGATTCGAACCAACGAAACACTGGGCCGCCTGCAGCGGAGCGCGCGAACTTAACCACTCGGCCACGGGGCCAGCCCCATATATCAATTCCCTCTTATAGCTCGAATAAATTACCACAAATGTAGTGGCTTAAAAACCCCCAAATTTATTATCTTTCAGTTCTGGAGGTCAGAAGTATGAAATGGTTTGCATTTGGTTAAAACCAAAATGTTGGTATCCCTTCTGGAGGCTCTAGAAGAACATCTGTTTCCTTGCTTTTTCCAGCTTCTAGAGGCCATTTGCATGCCTTTGCTTGTGTCTCTTTCCTCCATCTTCTAAGCTGACAGCATAACATCTTAAAATCTGTCTCTGACTGACTCTTCTGCTTCCCTCTTCTACATTTAAGGACACCTGTGTTTACATTGGACCCACTCAGTTGATCCAGGATAATCTCATTCCAAATTCAGCTGATTAGCAGCTTTAATTCCATCTGCACCTTCATTCTACCTTGTGTACTAAACCACATCCACAGGTTCTGGGCATTAGGATGTGGATATCTTTGGAGATTATTATCATGCTTACGGCAACTGACTAGCAGGTGTTGTGTTTTAAGATGGCAGGAGCACTTGAGAGAGATGAAACTTGAGATACAGCTAAAATATCAGTTCTTTTGGCATCTTTTGATAATAGCCCTTAGTTTTTGGTCTGAGATAAATATTATTGTATTGCCTAGAGAAGAAAGTGGGGATGAATTTGGCAAGTATTTAAGAAGATACGTTTTGTCTGTAATTTAAGATGGCATTGAGTTGTCACTTATCCTTCTGTGTATTGACAGTAGACCATAAACTACAAATAAATTTGCCTAAAATACTTGCTGAGAGTCAGACTGGTCTTTGCTTCCTCAACTTGAAATTGGATCCCAGGAAACCCGCAACCACCAAGAGGAAGGAGTCTAAATGACATCAAGTGGAAATATGCCTTTCCAGGGAAATAGGAACAGAGAAGTCAGAAAGGGTGAGAGTGGTGGAGTGAGGAAGAAGTTGGAAATGTAGGAGAAACACAGATTTTTCAGGGTCTTTAAGCTACATTAAGGTTGTTATCCTTCATGTTAAGATCAATGGGAATCCTTTGAGAGTTTTAAACAGGTGAAATCATTTAGGTTTAAAAAAGAAATGTACATATATATTTTAAAGTCTCTCTTTCGCTGAAATAGGGAGAATGGGTTAACATAATCCAGAATTTCTTAAGAACCCTCTACCGAAGTGAAGTGAACAAAATGCATGTATATTCATGAGTGTTCTTTAATGAATACAATATCATTCTTTGTATCCTTTTATGTGAAAAGTCTGTGTCCCATCTGAAATTTAACAATGGTTGTTCAAATCAAGTCTTCTAAAACCTGCTGTGCAATGGTTGATGGTTTGGAATGCTCACCAAAGAGCATTCTAGGGGCAATAACATGGCTGAGACATCATATTCCATGGTCTGGTCCTCAGTGCCATAGATGCAAGAATTCTATTTTGTCAGTCAACCAAGAAAAGTTGGCCTTCATTAACATTTTCTTATCGACAATTTTCTAATTTCCTTATGTTCCAACATGTAAGAAACATATGAGAAATAGCTTAAGTTTTCCCCTTTCCAAAAAAAAAAAATATGTGTTTTTCATATGACTGATAAAAATGATTGTCTCAGAGTCCTTAATAGTCTAACCATTCTTCATTCCCAGCAGAGGAAAGAGTAGCATGAGGAAAGAGAACCAGAGCAGCGTGTCTGAATTCCTTCTCCTGGGTCTCCCCATCAGGCCAGAACAGCAGGACATGTTCTTCACCCTGTTCCTGGGCATGTACCTGACCACGGTGCTGGGGAACCTGCTCATCATCCTGCTCATCAGGCTGGACTCTTGCCTTCACACTCCCATGTACTTCTTGCTCAGCCACTTGGCCTTCACTGATGTCTCCCTCTCATCTATCACTGTCCCTAAGATGCTGATGGACATGCACACTAAGTACAAATTCATCTCCTATGCAGGGTGCATTTCACAGATGTATTTTTTCCTATTTTTTACCAACCTGGACAGCTTCCTTATTGCATCAATGGCATATGACCGTTATGTTGCCATATGTCACCCTCTTCACTATACCACCATCATGAAGGAACAGATGTGTGCCTTATTAGTGGCTATATCCTGGATCCTGTCCTGTGCCAGCTCCCTTTCCCACACCCTTCCCCTGACCCAGTTGTCCTTCTGTGCTGCTAACACTGTCTCCCATTTCTTCTGTGACCTTGGTGCCTTGCTCAAGCTGTCCTGCTCAGACATCTTCCTCAATGAGTTGGTTGTATTCACAGTAGGGGTGGTAGTCATTACTCTGCCATTCCTATGTATCCTGGTATCTTATGGCTACATTGGGGCCACCATCCTGAAAGTCCCTTCAACCAAGGGGATCTGTAAAGCATGGTCCACGTGTGGTTCCCACCTCTCTGTTGTGTCTTTGTACTATGGGGCAATATTTGGGCAGTACCTCTTCCCAACATTAAGCAATTTCATTAACAAGGACATCATTATGGCTTTCATGTACATGGTGGTCACACCCATGTTGAACCCCTTTATCTACAGCCTTAGGAACAGAGACATGAAAAAGGCCCTTGGGAAACTCTTCAGTAGAGCAACATTTTTCTCACAGTGACATCATCTTTTACATAAATCAGAACCTTATTTTGGTTGATCTCATGCACTTGATTTTCCAACTGAATATGTCTCAAAACTTTCATGTGTCCAAGCCTTGAGACAAATGATGGCATGTTGGATGTAGTTGGCAAGTATTTGTTGATGAGAATCTCTTTCTCTTATTAACAATGCTCTCCTTTATACATGACTTTTGATCAGCAAATGCTAAATTAATTTCGTTACTTATTTCTTCAACTTGGGGGCATAAATAATACAATAACATACAGTTTGGTTATCTTTTTTTTTTTTTTAAAGATTTTTTTATTTTTTCCTTTTTCTCCCCAAAGCCCCCCGGTACATAGTTGTGTATTCTTCGTTGTGGGTTCCTCTAGTTGTGGCATGTGGGACGCTGCCTCAGCGTGGTCTGACGAGCAGTGCCATGTCCGCGCCCAGGATTCGAACCGACGAAATACTGGGCCGCCTGCAGCAGAGCGCGCGAACATAACCACTCGGCCACGGGGCCAACCCCCAGTTTGGTTATCTTTTATTTGAGGAGACTTTTGGAGACCCTTATAATTTTGGCCCATAATCTCAGGCTTTAATTACACCCCAGAATCTAAAGAACTAGCTATATTATTTCACTGCACTCTCTTATACAGACTAAATTGGTTTTCTTTTTGTCTTTATGGTCTATTGAAATCAAAGAATCCAAACTACCTGCCGTAAGAGGAAATTTTTTACTTTCTTCTTGTGGTATAAAATGTTACAATAATAACTCTGAAGATGGGGGTCCGTGTTGGAGATCAAGATTTCCCCAGGGAATCCACCTTTGCCAACACCATGTGGTTGATATTGCTTGGCCCCCATACACAATCATTAATGAAAGCATTCTTCATGGTAACCTCTTTTGCAAATATAACCAAATTATAGTGCAAACTCTGAAAGTGCCGTTGCTTTCCTGCAAATGCCACTCCAGATTCAGCCTTGAACATTCTTCTTTGATATCCTGTCTTCCCAAATGAAGAATGAAAGCAAAGCTTGTCAAACTTTAATGTGCATAAGAATTCCTGGAGAGCTTGCTAACAGAGAGATTTCTGGAATCTACCACCATGAATTCCGATTCAGTAGTTCTTGAGTGGGGCCCAAGAATTTGCATTTCTAACCAGCTCCCACATGATGCTGATGCTGCAGATCTGTGAACTACAATTTGAAGAGCACTGGTGTAAAGATTTAGGTCATGGACGTTGTGGAATGTCCATTTATTCCACTTTATGTGAATTCTGGTAGTAGGTAGAATGAAACAAGAATGCTTCAGTTGTTTTAGTAGTAGAGAAATCTGTGGTTGAAGTTGATATTTTCAGATTAATTCTGGCTTCAGTAAATTCATTTTTTCATTCTCTAATATAAGAGGTTCTTCCTGAGATATCAGATTTTCTTGTTTCATTCTTATACAATGTAGTTATATAGATACCACATATCATACTTTGTATCATCACACCAAACTATAAATTTAATGAAAACGAAGTCAAAGCTTTGAAAAAATTATATCTTATGTTGATTGGTGGCTTCTGCTTACCATTAAGCCTTGTGGGATTTCAGTACAACTTGTAACTTTGCTAATGTCATTGGAAAATATGCGTTAATAGTTTTAAACTAAAAATTATTTCATACAAGATGTAAAATAAAATGTACTTTTTTAAATAAAGCACTAATTGCTTGCAGAATAGCTGTATCTCCACAAAGGGACACTTGAGTTCTTAACAGGATATTGAACAATTTTGTTGTATGATGTCATTTGTTTCTAAAATACCTCATTTGACTTCCTATGTTTCTTTCTTTTTTTTTTTGGTCAGGAAGATTGGCCCTGAGCTAACATCTGTTGACAATTTTCTTCCTTTTGCTTGAGGAAGATTGTCCCTGAGCTAACATCCATGCAAATCTTCCTCTGTTTTGTATTTGGGATGCCACCACAGCGTGGCTTGATGGGTGGTGAGTATGTCCGTGTCTGGGATCTGAACCCGTGAACCCTGGGCCACTGAAGTGGAGCACACGAACTTAACCACAACACCACCAGCCCAGTCCCTAACATGCCATGTTTTTTTGATGTAGCCTGTAAGATAGCATTAGTCCAGAATCCATTTCATATTATTGTTGTTCTGTGTGTCAATTTTTTTGCCTCTGTCTTTTCATCTCCTCTTTTTTTCTTACATATGCCATATGCAAAATGCAGTATGTTTACCCACCTCTACAGATAAATATAAGACTAATTAGTATGAAACTAGAAGCTGGAGTGACATTTACGGCTGTGATGATGCTCCAACCTCTAGTCCGCTTGGGGTGTGAAGATGGAAATCAAAACATTTTGAAACAGTTGGTATTTGATATATGTGGAGAATATTACAATAGCAACTTTCCTTTATTATTCATTCAACTTCATTCCATAAGTTTTGATGTAGGCTATGGGTGACTGAAAATAATCTGGCCTTGTTGCCTCTCTCTACACAGGGTTCAACCTTTCATTCTTTATGTACTTTCATGAGCATGTTTAAAGTTAGGTTCTTCTCTTTTTAAAGGAGTAAGCCACAGGCACCAAGGAAATAAGACTATGAAGCACATTAAAATTGATGCTTTTGGAGCTATTAAAGTAACCTTGATCAGGCAACTGACAAATGAGATGATTTCAAGGCATAGTATAATCTTTACTAAAGTTTCACGGTGAACTTTTGTGTTAATTCAATAAGAGATTGACTAAAAATTAAAAATTTTAGGTAGATTGAAATTGTATGTATTCAATGTGTTGATATGCATAGAAGTGCAAATATTATTACAATAAATTATTATATAAAAAGGAAACTATGAAATACTATATAAAATAAATCTCAATTGTGTAAACATGAAATTTTATGAATAAAAACCATTTTAGAAGGATAAAAAATGAATAATGAAAAGGTGAAGTGTTTTGACCTTCTCCTTTGTTTTTGTGTCTATATTATTTGGATTTCCATCATAAGCAGAATTAATTTTGAAAGCAGCAAGCCAAAATGCAACTTCTGCTTGGGAGAAAAATCCCTTTCAGCATCCCAAGCTATAGTCTACCTAGGGGAAACTTAAATTTGGTAGGGAAAGGCCAGTAGGGAGGTCTTTCCACATCTTTTTATTTATTTATTTATTTATTGCTGTAATGTTGGTTTGTCACATTATATAAGTTTTAGGGGTACATCGTTATATTTCGATTTCTGTGTAGATTACATCATGTTTGCTACCCAAAGACTAACTACAATCCATCACCACATTCATGTGTCAAACACCCTTTCACCCTCCTCCCTCCCCACTTTCCCTCTGGTAGCCACCAATCCAGTCTCTGTTTCTATGTGTTTGCACATCTTCTTTTGGCCTCATACTTAGCATCGACTTTTACGTTCTTCCTAAGGACAGCATTTCCTCAAATTCTGCCCTTAGAACTATTTGCCTCTGAATTGCCTGGCCACAGATCTCATGAACAAACATCTCTTGAGGTGGAACTGGGATCTGTACCTTTAACAAGCTCCCCAGGTGATTCTGCTAAACATCAAAGTCTAGGGATGGCTGCCCAATACCATCTGTCCTGATGGCAGTAAGAAGAAAACTGAGCAATTAGTATATGTTTGATGCATGTCTCTAACCAAGAGCTTGGTGCCCCATCCCCTTGGATCCTCTCCCTGGTGAGTAGAGTGGAGTTCACATCTTCATTTCTGAAGCTGGTGAATTGAGAACAGTAGGTTCCAGGAACATGATTTCTCTCTCTAAGGTCAGTGAGAGGTTTGGGACCACAGAAGTTGTAGGCTAAATCTGGTCTCTGGGTTTCCTACAAAGAACTGAGAAACCAGTCCATAATTCCAGGAGCTGGAGCATAAAGTTCAGATCAGAACTAGGAATGCTTCGTCAGGAGCAGGTGTGTAAGCGTGTGTGTGTACATGTGTGCATAGGCACTCATCACTTCTCTGTGCTCTTGCTTAAGTAATTTCTTATTAATAGTTCCTAAAGACAGGGATACTGCGATCACCACCGACCAATGATTCTCATACCTTTAACCACAAGCCCCTGGGAGATGAATAGAGCCAGCTGGCTGTGTAAATTAGTGGGCACATCCAAAAATCCCGGCTGAGGACCGCATCTTGTCATTCCCGTTCTGGGTGTCAGAATGTGTGCTTATTCAGTACATGCAGTAGTGATCAGCCTTCTCTAACGCTTGTGTCCCAAATCCCTGATCATTCTCTCCCCTTTAGACAGCACTGCTGCTTCCACCCAAAAGTGTGTTTGAAGGACTTCTACCTGGACAGCTTTGGTTCCTTTTTTCCTTTATGTAGCACCTATATTGCAGCCCCTTCTTAGAATCTGATTGACGACTGACCGCCTATAATCCCTAGTATAGTCCCATACCTTCACTGAAGGCATCAAATCTTGGGCCCAGGAAAGATCTACTACTTCAATTGTGTTTCCCTGGGTTGCACTAAAGATAAGACATTGAGTTTCTTCACTAGAGGTTTTTGCATTTTACATTTCATGGAGCAATGTCACCTCCAGTAGGACACCTTCTAGGAGGGAAGTACTTTATTTTATTATTTATTTATTTATTTTTGTGAGGAAGATAGACCCTGAGCTAATATCTGTGCCAGTCTTCCTGTCCTTTGTATGTGGGATGCCTCCACAGCATGGTTGATGAGTGGAGCAGGTCTGCACCCAGGATCTGACCCCGTGAACCTGGGCTGCCAAAGTGGAGCACACAGAACTCCAGCCACTCAGCCATGGTGCCATCCCCAGGTATTTTAAATGCATTATCTTATCAAATTCTTACTAGTTTGATTCAGGGACTAGTATTCCAATTTTAGAGAGGAAACCCTGAGGTTCCAAGGGGTGCAATCCCTTTCCCAAACACATAGAGCTGACAAATGGTGGTGAGGTGAATTGAATCCATTCTGGCTGACTCCAAAGTCCATGCTCTGCCTTCTACAGCACATGGCCAGTGGTTGAGGTATTTTTGACCAGAAGGCTAGATGTGATGAAGCGAGCATCTTTGTACAGTCCTTACATAAGGCTTAGGAAGGAAAAAAGAGGTATGGTCAAATTGGATCCAGGAGATTTTATTAAATTCCTAAATCACATTGACTAGATAAGTTTACAAGTTTAGTAAGGAGTAATCCTATTTATAAAGCATGAGGGAAACCAGAGAGAATGGAGAAAGAGAGGGAGAAGTCCAGAAGAGTGAGGTATCCGAGTAGTCATTCTCTACCAGGCAGGGTGTGGTGGGACTCTGCCTGCACTCCCAGCTTCATCGTTGCTGTCTATGGCCTTTGCCTGCATCTGGTCATAATCCCACAGGGACGTGGCTTTGTGGTCCCTGAACTCTGCTCAGTATCTGCCTGAGTGGAGTGGGAAGTCAGGGGGGAGTAAGTGTAGCCGCCCCTGACGCAGGAAGGGTTAATAATCACTGGAAAAGGCTTGCCAACAAACTGTGACCCGGAGGTGAGAAGGCCGGTTAGCCAATGACGGGTAAGACCTTCAGGGGGAGGCAACCTAAGCCAGGCATCGGTCGCCCGGGGGCACAGATGGAGACACGATACCGATATCGGGAGCAGGAGGAGCCATTGCCTAGGAGGCCTTGCCTGCTCCGAGATAAAAATATAGGAGCACAGCAAAAACATGGTAATATCAAAACAGAGGCCGAGGGAGGGCTCCTTCAGAAATCACTAAGAATTCTTGGCATACGCTAATTACTTCATCCAGAACACCTGTGTATGTTTAACAGATGTAAGCTATGTATATATTGAAATGCTGGTTATAATAAACTCAGAGTGGCCATCAGCCCTCTCCGCATATGTCCTGATGTCTACATTGGATTGAGACACTGATAGTAAGAAAGTGGTCTCATGAAATGGAGGGAAGAAAACTAATATTAATTTGCGTCAGCTATCTACAGTAGTGCTTCACTAATGTTATTAGTATTTACAATTCTCTTGTGACTGAGGCTCATAGTCTTAGCTCCAGTTTAAAGTTGAGAAAATTGAAGACCAGACAAACTGTTCCACTTGCCAAGAACTCACAAATGGGAAGAAGTATTGCCAGAATTTGAATTTATTTCTACTTGCGATGCTTTTCCCAATACACCACATTGCCCTCAGACATGGGGCTCTTCTTAAGGTCACAGTCAGGAGCCCCCAAAGTTTTGAGTGAGCAGACACAGACTGGGAACCTGGGCCAGGAATTCTTATACGTCTTTTTTACTGACCCATCCAGAACTCTGTTGTGTTGGCTGCTTTTTGGTAAGTTTAAAAAGGAGGGTGGTTATATCTTTATGGAATAGGAGTACACTCAACTCTCCAGCTTAAAGAAGCAAAGGATTTTAAGCCTACCCTTAACTTGTATAAAGCTCTTCTGAACTTTTCTTCCAATTAAAAGGTGCTAGAATAAAATCTTAATATCTTGCATTTACTTACTCCATGTAGGCATTTGACATTCATTCTTGGCTTTAAGAGAATAAATATATAACTGCCAATAATATTTTTGCTTTTTACGGCAATGATATTGCAAGACTGAGCTCTGAGAAACTGAGTTAATTTTTGTGTATAATGCAAGATAATGGTCTAATTTCATTCTTTTTCATGTAGCTGTCCAGTTTTCTCAACATAGTTATTGAAGAGAAAATGTCAGAACTTTTTATGAGGATGCCAAAAATGTTGGATTAGGACTGATCTTGCTCCCTCCTGCCCTCTTGCATTCCAGCATTTCTTGCTTCTTCTTGCCATAGGGACTCACTGTTCCATCTCTCTGAAATGCCCATCTCCCTGTCTGTGAGCCCTGGTGATTAGTCCTCACTCTTCTGGCTCACAATAGATATCACAGCCTTTTGGAAGCCTGGTTTGCTGTTTTTCCACCAAATCTGGATTAGGTGATTCTCTTGCACACACAATATGGAACTGAATCCTAGTGCCTACAGCACTCTATTCCCCACTTGAGCTGCCGAAGTATGAGGACTGCATCTGGTTCTTTGTTACACCACTCTGCCTGGCACGGTGCCTGGAACAAAATAGTCCCATGAGTACTTGCATTTTTCTTCTCTGCCTGAAGGCTCTGGCACTGAAGAAGTCTGCAGTCATCTAGCTAATGGAGATGTCTGTTAACTTGTGTTAAACAATGGGAGAGTAAAAAGTGGATTGACTGATCTGCTGAAATCTGAATCTCATAATTTTATTGTTATTCTGTGGGATAATTTATGTCTTCTTAGGGAAGGAGTAGGTTTATAATAAGATTGGAAGAATTCATTAATCAATTAAGTAAGCCATTCATTTAATACCAATCCTATATCAATATGATTCGAGATATAATTATCTTTTTTGGAAGATACAAAGACAATGATAGCAAGAGCTGATTTATTTTGGATTTATTATGTGATTTAGCATGAATCATTTCATTTAATCTCAATAATAACTTCATGATGACAATGCAGTTATTATCTTCACTTTACAGCTGATGGAACAGGGCTTAGAGGATATATTATTTGTTCAGGGCCAACAATTAAATGAGTGGTAGAGGACAAAGCCAGTTCACTCTGAGTACTGCACCCATGGACTCAATTTCACTACTCTACAATCTCTTGGACAAGGCACCCATTCATGCTGCGAAGTCTCTCCCAAGGGAGAGAAGGATCCTTCAGGATGTGAAGTTAAAGCTGGATTTGTGCTCTCATGGTAACAAGTGTAAGTGGTGTGGAGGTTTGCAGAAAACTGACTTTCTGTTTCCGGACCAGAATGAGTTGTCGGGAGAGGCTGACTCAGTGCACTGGCAACAATGGTGTTGGGGGAGGACTAAGACATTCCTGCTTCCCAGCTGGAATTGTGAACAGGCAGAGAGGAGCCCAGTGTGTCCCTGATTTCTGGGACGCCCTCTCAGGTGGCTCCTGCAGCTCAGTCTCTCCAGCCTTTGCATAAGCTCCTCCCCAAGGTCTGATTGGAATTGGAGGCAATTAGTCTACCTTGATCCTTTCCTTAATCAGGAGCTTAGGGACTTTTTATGAGCTCTCTCTGAAGTTTTTAAAATGGTATCCTTCTGCCTGTTGCTCTGGAGGTCAAGGATAGACACAGAAAGCTCAGGAGGTCATGGGCTCACCGAGGCTCTCCTCTTAGGTTTTTGTTCCTGGTGTTTTCAGTGGAAGCCAAGGATCAGGAAACCATTCGGATTAGAAGGTGCCTGAGCTCACTAAGGACTGACACACAGGTCAGAGTGAGCTGGGTATTCTAGGTGTGTGAGGTGTGTCTCTGTGTTTGGAGGTCTGCATAAGTATTCCACATGGATCTGTGTGGTGTTCCATTGCTTGTGCAATGTAGATAGATGTCTGTTTTCTTCATGAGTTTTGGCTGTGTGTATTTGTTTTTTTTGTGTGTGTGATATAATTGACTCCCAGTCTTATTCTTTTCCTTTCTTAGACCTAGGACATATAACTCTAAATAAGAGTTGCCCCACTGGGCAAGAGTAGGGCATTTGTGTGTGTGATTTGGGGTCTCCTAATCAGTCCCTTTGTTTTCAAGGATTTGCCCCACTCTCCTTTTATAACTCCCACATTTTCCTCCGTGGACAGACATCACAGTTAAGTAAATGAGACTATAGAGTCTGAAGACGGACAGACATTCTCCCCAGTCTGAAGCAGAATTTTCCTGAATTTACCTGTGACTAGCATGGGAGGGGGCTTGAAATCTCTACTTAGTGATGTGTGTGTGTGAGTTTGCCTTTTGTTTGTGCATTATATTTGTGATTCCAAATGTTTAGAGTATATGTTAGGTGTGTGTATTTAATGATGTTTTATTTGCAATTAGTGTTTATATGATGGTTCCTGTGAGTGGACAGCCTTCTCTTATGCTGGATGTAGGTCAGTGGGGATTGGAACATCTCACTTTACAATGAGGGTATACGTGTGTGACCATGTATGTTGTTCATCAACTGACTGAAGAAGTATGTGTGTGCAATGGTGTATTTCTTGTATGATTTTTGTGTGATGTGTATGACTTTTTTTAAATATCTGCTTTTGCATTCATGAGTCTGTATTCAGAGTATGAGTTTATACATTGGATGTGTGATTTTTGTGTGTTGCTGGTTACTTGATATTTGTGTTGAGATTATACAAGTGTTTACATGTGGTTATGTGAGTTATTTGTGTGTTGTATGTCCCATCTTCTGTATTATTTTTCAGCTTTTTTGTGTGTGACTCTGGGTAACTGTGCCATATTCTGTTCTTTGCTTAGAATTGCTATAAGCCACTGTAGGCAAAATTAGAAAATCGGCAATTTAAGTGTGCACGTATGTGTGTGTGTGTTTTAAGTACTTGTTTAGGACCTTCTGATTGGACCCTATGAACTCATATGTTTCCTTAACTGTCTTTCGACAGTAGCCATATTACTGCATTAGACAGGCAGGTTCACGTGCATTTCCACCACTGGGCAGGTGTCATACACTAATGGACATGAGCTCAGTGTCTGCAGTATGTCAGACCAGGACTCAGTCCTCAGTCTGGCCTTTATATATTTTTGTGACTTTGGGAAGTGACTTCAGCTCTCTAAGGTTCATATTCCTCACTGGTAAAGGAGGGGTAAGTATTCTTCATGTGATATTTTTGGGATTAAATGAGGCAAAGCATACAAATTATTCAGCACTAACCATGCCTGTCATATAATTCGTGCTCAGTAAAACGGAGGAATTTTTATTATCTTTCCCCAAACCCAATGTTTGTGTCATGGAGGTTCCTTACTTCACCATTGTCTGCAGCAGGACAGGTTGAAGTCAGAGAAAACAGGCCCATCCGAAGGCTGCCTCTCACACTTAAAGGTCACACATGACCTGCTTTCCACAGCTCATGGGCCAGCTGCCTCCTTACAAAGTCCTGCCTGAATCAGTGTCCCTGGTTTGTTCTGGCCTTCTTGTTTTTTCTGGTTTCTGAGTGAGGACTTACACAGTACATGGCGATGAGCAGCCAGGCCTTCCCATAAGGGTCAGTCACTGTCCTCATTGGTGTCCTCATTGGTGGCCATAAACTGAGATAACCAGTGCCCTTGGGCAAGTTTGTGGTCCCTGAAGAAGACTTGCTGTCTTGCTCCCTTACTTGAGTGACAATATCAGTCTTGATTCCCTCTTCAGGAATATGTGGCTGGTAATCTTTACCTCTAACCTAAATAAGTATTGAATCTAGAATCCACCATCAAAGAACTGAGCCACTGTAGGTAAATCCTTTATCTCTTTTGCTTCCGTTTTTACATCTATAAAATAGTCTCAAACTATATAATTATTGATTTTGAGGGAAGTTAAAGCATGTGAAAGCCCTTTGTAAATTGTATGATGTACAAATGTGAGTGATAAACTTTTCTTAGCAGAGAGCTAAGGATATTTGGACAAAGATAGCTGGCATAACACAGCTTGTCTGATGTTCTAATGAGGGTATAATTTCTATGCAGAGTGGTTAAGAGATGAATTCTTGTCAGATGGACACATGTTATGCTTCCATGTGTCCCACTTATCTGTATGTACTTTTGACATTCAAATAATGTACAATTTTGTTTTCTCATAGTTAAAATGATAATAATAGTACCCATTTATTAGGACTATGAAGAGGATTAAATTTGAAAGTACATATACAATAATTGTATAATAGTGCCTGGCACAATTATTAATGTTGGTTTGGAAGCCTGGATTGGACACTTTTCTAAAAGGGCCATTTTCAATGACTGGAAACAGGTTTGATGCAGTCAATTATACTGAAAGCTTGGACAAAGATTTAGTAATTCTGTTCCAGCTTAGGGAATTTCATGTACCATTTAGCGGAAATAGCTGATACCACTTTCCTGGTGCCCATTTCACATATGATCTTAGTAAATTGCTGAGGTTTGAACCGAGCTAGATATAAAGATATAAACTCCTTGAGCATAAAGACTTCCCATTTTTTGTTCACTACTATGTACTCAATATTGGACAAAGCTCTTCTTCAATAAACATTTGTTGAATTAAGAATAAATGTTCTTTGGTTTCTTTGGAAAGAAGCTTAGTTAATGTGAGAGTTTGATGTATCATTGGAACCAGTGGGACAGACTGATTAACGCACCAACAACTGTGAGAAATAAACAGAAAGATAGCTAAAATTAAGATTTTTGTACTACAAAGGATATTACTATAGTGTTCTGACATGATCACTGACATTTCCCACTTTCCCCAATTCCAAGCAGAGATAAGAGCAGCATGGGGAGGGAGAACCAGAGCAGCACGTCTGAGTTCTTCCTGCTGGGTCTCCCCCTCCCACTGGAGCAGCAGGACATATTCTTCTCCCTGTTCCTGGGCATGTACCTGACCACGGTGCTGGGGAACCTGCTCATCATCCTGCTCATCAGGCTGGACTCTCGCCTCCACACCCCCATGTACTTCTTCCTCAGCCACTTGGCCTTCTCTGACATTTCCCTTTCAACTATCACGGTTCCAAAGATGCTCAGGAACATGCAGACTCACCAACAATCCATCCCTTATGTGGGGTGTATTTCTCAGATGTATTTTTTCATAGTTTTTGATTGTCTTGACAATTTCCTTCTAGCAGTGATGGCATATGACAGGTATGTGGCCGTCTGTCAGCCACTCCGCTATACCACCATCATGAGACAGGAGCTGTGTATCTCATTAGTAGCTGGGTCCTGGTTCTTCTGTTGTATTCATGGCCTGTTGCACACCCTCCTCTTGGCCCAACTGTCCTTCTGTGCTGACAGCACCATCCATCACTTCTTCTGTGACCTCACTGCACTCCTGAAGATGAGCTGCTCAGACATCTCCCTCAATGAGCTGGTCATCTTTACTGAGGGAGGAATGCTTTTCATCTTGCCTTTGAGTAGTATTTTGAGTTCATACATCCATATAGGGATCACTGTCCTGAAGGTCACTTCCACCAAGAGACTCTTTAAAGCCTTTTCTACCTGTGGCTCCCATCTCTTTGTGGTGTCTTTATACTATGGGACACTTGCAGGTGTTTACTTTTTCTCTTCATCATGGGACTCCAATGACAAAGACATAATTGCTTCAGTCGTGTATACAGCAGTTACCCCTATGCTGAACCCGTTCATCTATAGCCTTAGGAACAGAGATATAAAACAGGCCCTGAAAATATCTGTCAATAGGGTTAGCTTCTTTAAGTGGCAATCACTAAATCTTCTTCACGCAGCCATGAGCATAGTGAGATATATCTCCTAAAATTATTGTATGGTTGACAACTCCATATAACTTTAAAAGAATATGCATTCTGCTGTCATTCATAGTGTTGTTAACATTAACTAGGCCAAGTTTGCTACTTGGATCGTTAAATATTCTTTATTCCTAATTAAATTTTTCTGTTTATTCATCATCTCTTATAAGATATGTACAAAATCTTATGCCACGATGTCCCACAATTATAATTGTAGATTTGTCTTTTTCTCCTTTTATATATGTCAGTTTTTGCTTATGTATTTTTTATACTATATTATTGAGGACACACAGATTTAGCATCATAATCTGCTCCTGGTGGACTGATTCTTTTATGTAGTAGTGTGCTGAAGCTGGCTTGCACTGGATTCAAGCTGATTGTGCACATTTCTTCCCAATTCTACATTCAATGACATCATGTTGGTAGACTAAAATCAACCGTAATGACAATATGACAGTAAGGAAATTGGTAGACGCTACAAAGCAAGTTTTAGTTAAAAGAGAGAGACAGTCATTTTTTATGCATTTACCAGCACACCACTGCATTTGTAATTAGAAGATATTACTCTTTGTCTCCAGCAATGTGCTCCTACCCTAACATCTCATCTACTTCTGATACTAGCATAGATATACAAGATTTCTTTTGGTTAGTGTTTCCATGGTATTTCTTTTCCATTAGTTTACTTCAAACTTTTCAATGTCCTTATATCTATGAAGTGTCTGTTGTTAACAATGTAAAGATGGGTTTTGCTCTTTTTATGGAGATTGACAATCATTATATTTCTGGAGCATTTGATCTATTAACATCTAATGTAGTCATAATATTTGAATTTTTATTTTCCATATTACTAAATGCTTTCTATTTGAGATATCTGTCTCATATTTATTCTGTCCTTTCTCCCTTTTGATTAATTAAATATATATTTTATTATTCCATTCCCCTTCTTTGAGCTTGCTAATCATACCTTAGTAATATTTTATAATTATTTTCTGTATTTTATGTCGAGATTACTTCTTGCTTTCTCTTCAAAATTTTTTTATTGTAGTATAATATACATAATATGAAATTTACCATTTTAGCCACTTGAGGTATCTAATTCAGTGGCATTTAGTACATTCATCACCAGTGTCTCATTCAAGGACTTCAAAACGAAATTGTATTGGACATCCAAGCAATTGAGTACTTTGCAGTTGTGAAAAAATAATGATTACGACATCTATGAATCAATATGGAGGAATTTCCATATTATATTGTTAAAGGAAAGGAAGCAATGCGTAAAAGAGCATCTATAGCATGTTACTTTTTGTGTAAAAATGAAGGGGAAAGAAAATATACATGTATCTGCCCATTTGAGCAAAAAGAAACACAAGAAGAATAAATCAGAAACAGAGATTGCTTCCCTATAGGAGGTGGGTGGGAATGGGGTAGAAAAGATGGAGAGATGAGTATATGTATTCTTACAGTTTTGACTATGTTATTTTTTTTACCTACTAAAAAAGAAATAGAAGAAGGAGGGGCATAAAGCAAAATAGAATAAAATAAAACAAATGAACTGAATATATTGAAAATTAATCCCATAATTAGACTATAGGAGAAAAGAAAATAACTAATGTAAGTAATTCATGAACACAGAATTTTATCTATATACTCTCACAATAAAGAAAAACTGCAAACAAAGTTTTTGAACTGCAGTTAGTTTGTCATTAACAGTGGTAAGAGTTTGAGATTCTGAAATTACTTAACATGTGTTCAAAGATTCAGCAAATAAGGAAATTTATTGTTGAAAAAGGAATGACTCCTCCCTATTAGGGAAAGACACAATGGACATGAAAAAGGAGAGGATGGAAAGAAATCTATGACGTCAAACTAGAATTGGAGATGTCAGCTTGAACCATGGTTTTTAAAATGTATAGACAGATTGAAATTTATATGTTGTATGTGTCACTATCTCTACAGTTTCCATCCCCCATTCTTTCTGTCCCTCTCCTGACTCATCTCCTATGCGCAAACATTCTTTTAGTTTACTAGTTTTTAGTTTCTACTACCTGTGTTTTATTTCCTAGCTGCATCCTCTAGATTATTTAGAAGCCTTGTAAGCAATGAACACACCTAATGGCAAATTTGCTGCTTAAATACATTCTTCTCTAAAAGGGGTGAAAGTTACTTAGAAAAATGGCCAATTCTGGGGCTGGGGCCAGGACATGAGAAGACCAGGGAAATTTCGCTGAGTCTGAAAGTAAATAGTGCTCAATGAATCATGGGGACACAAAAGTCAACTTGAAAGGGATTCCATTGGCCAAATCTGGAATAATCTGAGCTTCAAAATGAATAACAAGAGTAATGCATTATGACTCAAATAAATAAGAACCCACGAGTCCATAATGATATAATGAAATCAATGAAAAACAAACCAGTGGAGGTGATGGAAAATTCCTTCTTATAGGACAATAAAACTGACAAACATAAAACAAATGACAAAGTTAGAAAGTCACCATTTGGTCACCACATTTGTAATAAAATTTTTTCATATAAGAATCACCAATGGATAAATATAGAGGGTGAAATTTTAATAAGAAAAAAGTTGTGGTCATAAAATCTCAAAATATCTATGGAAATAATACTTATTAATTACAAAGGTTAAAATAGTAACTTCATAGTAGATTAAGTGGGAGACATCCCCTTAACCAATTGATCAAGGATAAAAAATTACTAGTAATTGGAAAAATGGTACCATATGTCTTCTGATAATATATGCTGTGGTAAACATGCCAAAAATCTAAATCTGAAATATACATACAGGCATAAGTAAACCTAGGAAAATGTTAACCATTGGGGAAATCTGGGTGAAGGGTGTGTCAGAATTCTTTGTATCACTTTTATGACTTTTCTATAAGTCTTGTATCATTTCAAATTAAACTTAAAAAAAGTTCTTTGTCCCTGGTGGGGCCATGTCCAAGAAGAAAGGAGTTCACGTCATCACCGGCATGAGGGACACTGTCCTTTAGGACTTCAGTCCCTCTGGCTTCTGGACACCCAGGTTCCCAAAGGGCAGTAAGAAATCAGCCAGAAGCTTGGAGACTGTGTTTAAGTCCTCTGACTGGTAATCAAAATGTTATCTTTTTGTTCATTGCTCTGGAGCTGTTTAAGGAACATGAAAGTCTGCAGAAGTGCTGAGGCCACAGATATTTCTTCCTTTCTTTTCTTTTTCTAAGTAATTTTATTGAGATAATAATGGTTTGTAACATTGTAATATGGGGTGTACATTGTTATTTATCAATTTCTGAATACACTTCATCGTGCTTACCCTCAGTAGTTTAGTTTTTGTCTATCACCATACATATGTGCCCCTTTATACCTCTTGCCCACCCCCAAACCCCTTGCCCTCTGGTAACAACTAATCTGTTCTCTTTATCCATGTATTTGTTATATTCCACATATGAGTGAAATCATTCAGTATTTGTCTTTCTCTGGCTGGCTTATTTTGCTTAACATCATTCCCTCAAGGTCCATCCATGTTGTTGCAAAGGGGACGATTTTGTCTTTTTTATGGCTGAATAGTATTCCATTTGTAAACATATACCACAACTTCTTTATCCATTCACCCATAGAAGGGCACTTGGGTTGCTTCCACATCTTGGCTATTGTAAATAATTCTTCAATGAGCATAGGGGTGTATAAATCTCTTGGGATCATTGATTTAAAGTTCTTTGGATAAATACCCAGTAGTGGGATAGCTGGATTGTAAGGTATTTCTATTTTTAATTTTTTGAGAAATTTCCATACTGTTTTCCATGCTGGCTGCACCAGTTTGCATTCCCACCAGCAGTATATAAGCATTCCCTTTTCTCCACATCCTCTCTAACATTTGTTGGTTTTTGTCCTGGTAATTATAGCCATTCTGACAGGTGTAAGGTGATATCTCATTGTAGTTTTGACTTACATTTCCCTAATAATTCGTGATGTTGAACATCTTTTCATGTGTCTGTTGGCCATCTGTATATCTTTGGAAAAATGACTGTTCATATTACCTGCCTGTTTTTTTATCAGGTTGTTTGTTTTTTTTTATTGTTGAGTTGTATGAGATCTTTATATATTTTGGAGATCAATCCCTTGTCAGGTAAGTGATTTGCAAACATTTTCTTCCAGTTGGTGGGTTGTCTTTTCGTTCTGTTCATGGTTTCCTTTGCTGTGCAGAAGATTTTGGTCTTATGTAGTCCCACTTGTTAACTTTTTCTTTTGTTTCCCTTGCCCGAGTAGACAGAGTATTCGAAAAGATGCTGCTAAGACCAATGTCAAACAGTGTACTGCCTATATTTTCTTCTAGGTGTGTCATGGTTTCAGGTATTACTCTGTTTGTCTAGATACTAAACCTCCTGAAGAGAAGCTGAAGATTTGGGCAAAGTCTGGGGCAGATGGTGTCTGAGGTCACCAACGAAGAGCACAGGTCAGAGGGAGGTGGAAATCTGCACTTGTTGATGGATTTGCCTGTGTCCATGTCAGTTTGCATGCCTTTGTATTCATGGGTGTGTGTGTGTGTGTGTGTGTGTGTGCATGTCTGTATGCTTGTGTGTGTGTGTTGTTTGATAATTGTGTGCATGTGTTTGTACTATGTATCTGAGTCACAGCCTGATTCTTTTCCTGAGTTAGACCCAATCTGTGCTCTGTTTTAGTGCATGCAGACCAAGATATCAGCTTACTAATGATTAGGGACCCCTGAGTCATGCCTGTGATCTTAAATAATTGCATCACAGCTGAGTGGATGAGAGCTCAGCATTGACAGTGATATTGTTGTCTCCACTGCTGGAGAAGATGTCTGATCTCACCAAGGAATTGAGGTCAGAGAGGGCTCAAACCCCTGCTCAGCAGCATGTACTAGTGCATGTATGAGCTTTGTTTGTGGGTGACACACGAGTGGGTGACGGCAGGAATGTGTATTTTTGGCCATTGTCTGTGTGTATTGTTACCACATGCATACATTGTGGTGGTTTACTGATGTGCTTGTGTGAATAGGCTTACTGTCCCATGCTGACTGCCTTCACCCGGGAGGGGTGTGGGTCAGAAAGGCTGAAGCACATCTCTCAGTAATGGAAGTGTGTGTGCTATTTGTTGTAGTGAGTTTGTGGCTGGGTGTGCATATGTGTCTGGGGGCATCTGATTTGCCCCGTGATCTCAACTCTTTCATTAAATGCCCTCCTTCTGGGGCACCATTGGTTGGCATATACAAACTCTAAGTGACTCCCTGTTTCCTGAAAAGGATCTGCTATCATTTTATATAACTGAATATGACTGAGTCACTCAGAATCTTGTAATCCTTTACTTTCACTAAACGTCCAGGCAAAAAACCTCCAGGCATCATGCTGTGTAAAGTTAGCATGCACAATCACCGACAAATAGTGGAGAGAACTTGGGAAAGTTACTTAACTCCTTGGCCTCAGTTTCCACATCTATAAAGTGGATAGAATTACAGGCCTTCTGTAAATATTTATGGTTTAAATAGAATTTCAACTACGTGAGAATTATTTGTCACTTGGAAAGTATATAAATATGAATGAATGAAATCATCTAGGTAGAGGACTAAGAAAATTTTGGACAACTCTGACTTCCTTGCAGCAGCTCTAAAATCACATAGGGTGCTTGGGTCCCCTGACCAATGAAAGGGGAAGTTTCCCTGTGTAGTGGTTAGAGCATGGGCTCTGATCCCACAGTTATATCAGATTGAACCACCTGAAGTTGTTAATAATAATTTTTTAATTTACAGAAAGTGGTAATACATATACAATAACATGAGATCCCAGTGCTGAGATGGTGTTATTGGAACATTGTCACATTCCTCGAGTGAACTTTGTGGGGTTCCAGTTACCTACAACTGTAAACTCACTCTTGAAGTGAGTGGTCATTTGAAACTGTTTGATGCCAGAATAGCTTCCAAACCAGAACAGTCCACAAACTATCTTTCATAAGAATGGTGAACATTTTGGTGAACATTTGGGTACTAGGCTAAGGACTTAACCTACATTTCCTAATTAAATCAAAATATCAGCCTTACATTCCAGATTTAAAAAATTCTTCACAGCTACATTTAGAATTTTTGTTCTTTCAACCATTTTAGCTTTTAAAAAATAGAATCAGAAATGATATAACTTCCATAGGCCCAAACAGTACAGTAGGGGGCAGAAATGGCATACACACACACATATGTTTGTGTGTATAAAATCTATGACATGTGATATAATATGTATATAACTTTCTATACACTAGTCCCCCCTCTTCCACAAGGGACGCATTCCAAGACTCCTCAGTGGATGCCTGAAACCACAGATAGTACTGAACCCTATACATACTATGTTTTTTCCTATACATACATACCTATGATAAAGTTTAATTTATAAATTAGGGAAAGTAGAGATTGACAGCAATAACTAATAATAAATAGAATTACAACAACATATAGTAATAAAAGTTATGTAAATGTTTCTCTCACAAAATATCTTACTGTACTGCACTCACCCTTCTTGTGATTGTGTGAGATGATACTATGCCTATGTTATGAGCTGAAATGAGATGAATGATATAGGCATTGTAACATAGCATTAGGCTACCAATGACCTTCTGATGATACATCAGAAGGAGTATTGCTGAGCCACGATGATGTCAATGGTTGGGTGTCAGGTGTAGATGATGTCTCCGGTTGACTGCAGGGAACTGACACCACAGAAAGTGAAACTGCAGTTAAAGGGGTACTATTGTACTTTAAGGCAGAAATAACTGATATCAGTTTTTGGAAGCTCATTTACTGCTTCTGACACAGCGAATTATTATGATTTCGCTCTGTCTTGGTGTAGTAAATTATCCTGGTATACTCATAAAAAATGTACTCATAGGAAGCAGGGACCTTGCCTTTCTTGTTCACTGTTGAATTCTCTGTCCTTAGTAGAGGTCCATGTTCAGAATCAATGTTCAGTAGGTAATGGTTGAATGAAACAGTGAATGCCCTCTTGCTTCTGTGAAATGAGGTCTTGTTCACTGCTTTTGGGTGTGATGTTTTCCTGGAGCCAGACTGGGATAGAGTGAAGATGCATGAATCCATAAATTTGACAAATTAATAGGAGTGTAGTTAAAAATTCATTGTTTTCCCAGAGAATTATGGTATGAAACGTGATGATCCTGATCACCTTTTCTAGGTTCCTGAGATTCACAAACCTTCTTCATCCCCAGCATAAAGAAGCATAGTATGATGCCTGAGAACCAGAGAAGCACGTCCAAGTTCCTCCTCCTGGAGATTCCCATCCCACCAGAGCAGTGGGGCATGTTCTTTGCCCTGTTCCTGGGCATATACCTGACCATGGTGTTGGGGAAACTGCTCATCATCTTGCCCATTAGTCTGGAGTCTTGCCTCCATATGCCCATGTACTTTTTCCTCAACCACTTGGCTCTCACTGATGTCTCCTTTTCATCTGTCACTGTCTCTAAGAAGCTCATGAACATGCAGACTCACTGAAAATCCATCACTGACATAGGGTACATTTTGCAGGTGTATTTCTTTATAATATTTGATTGCCTTGATAGCTTTCTTCTTACAGTGATGGCATATGACAGGTATGTGGCCATCTGTCACTCACTCCACTGCACCACCATCATTAGGGTAGAGCTGTGTGTTCTATTGGTAATTGGGTCCTGGGTCCTCTCATAGGTCTTTTCCCTGTCCCATACGCTCTTACCAGTCTCACTGTCCTTCTGTGTTAATAGGACCATTCCCCATTTCTTATATGACTTTGCTGTCCTGCTCAAGCTTTCCTGCCCAGACATCTCCCTCAATGATCTGCTCATCTTCATTCTGGGAGTAAGGTTTGTCTTCTTGCCATTGAGTGGCTCCAGTTCTCTTGTGTCCTTATTGGGGTCTATATTCTGAGGGTCCTCTCTACCCAAGGAATCTGCAAAGCCTTATCCAAGTGTGGCTTCCACCTCTCTGTGGTATTTATATTCAATGGGACAATTAATGGACCATAATTTTTACCATCATCTAGCAATTCAAAGAATAACATTACTGTCTCCATAATGTACATGGTCGTCACTCTCATGCTAAATCCCTTTATCGATAGCCTCAAGAACAAGGACTTGAAAGGGGAACTGACAAAACTCATCAAGAGGGTGAACTCATTATAAGTGACAATCACTCCTCCAGATTATTACTTTACCAGAGATTCTGTTAACGTTCCTTCTTTGAGACATTGTGTGCTGATCATCGTTGTCATTGACAACTTCCCAATATTCCTATCAAGTTTGCTTTGCCTTTTTTACCTGGTTGGAGACTGTTTTCCCACATCCTTACACTGTAACCTCCATTTAAGATACTGCACCAAATCTCCAGGTACACAGATGTCCCTGTGTTACTTACTGTCATTCTATGAGGTTTGGGGCACACTTCCTAGGGTTTTTGGAGATTTGTTTTTCTTTCTTATTGTTCAATTAACTTGACATGTAGCATTGACTGTCATGACACATTTTCATCTCCATTTTTGTAAAGTACAAGAATTCCTTATCTTACAAATGAAGAATTATATTTCAAAACAAGCTATAGAAACGCAGCATTTCCAGTAGAAGTAGCAATAGGTAGCATATTTTTTATTCTTTAGGCCCTTATATGAATTAACTCATTAAATTCTCACTACAACCATACAAAGCAGATGGTATTATGTTTTCCATTTTACAGATGAGGAAACCAAAGAAAAGATGACTGCACTGGAACTCAGACACAAATCTGTTTGATTGAAACTGATGCTTTTAAGTTTAACTTATTTTGCCTGTTAGAAGAGAGGACTTCATGATCCTCATCTCCCCCTCTTTCAACTCCTATTAACTTTGTCAGTTTACTAGTCTCTGAGAAATGGCTTTATCACAGCAAATTTGTTTCCTGTAACTAGCTAAGTGCCTGGTACATCATTAGCATGTCATAAATGTTAATTAATATTTTAATTGTTTTTCTTTCCTTTCCCTTAATTCTTTTTGCCCTTTCTTCCACAAATATTGAAATTAAGGATGAAGGAGTTAAAATTTTACTGGATTAGGGTGAAACCATGCCTTGTACCCACAAGTTTAATGTGGGAAATAAAGTAATCAAAGTTTCTGAGTTTGCTTTGCAGAACAGCAGGAGGACTACTGATAAGAGAGTAGATTGGGATCTCATCAAGATGACGGTGTAAGCAGACTCTGAACTCATCTCCTCCCATGAACACAACCAGGTTACAAATATTTTTGGAAAAGTTACCCTGGATAGAAAACTGAAAAGGGATAAAAAGAACCCCCACAACAAGGGACAGTCCTGACTAAACCAGAAGAGGCAGAAATTTCCTTCTGGAGAGAAAAAAAAACCACCTTCAGGAGCAGCACAGTTTCTCAGCCAGCCAGGCAGGAGCTACCCTAAGCTACGCAGCCCTCTCTGGAGGAATAAGTTCTGGAGCAGAGGCTGATACTGCTATAAGCATCCTTCAGACTCAGCACAACTGAGACGAGGGTCTTACTATCTGGCTTTGCTGGCTATTAACTGCAGTGGGTAATAACCTCAGAAAAGCTATTGGATGAAAGCTGAAAAGACCCAGGTCTTAAAGGGCCTATGCACAAAATCACCCATCTCAGCAAACTAAAATCACCAGAGAGAATGCTGATAGTCCTTTGGTGAAAAGAGAATCACCTTGTGGGCTCTGGGAGCATCTTGGTGAGAGGAGAGACCTCTCCAGAGACTGAGACATTAGTGGTGGCCATTGTTGTCACCTAGTCCAGGCATGCTGATGCAGACCCTGGCAGATGCCATTGAAATTCTTCCCCTGGCCTGTTAGCCCAGGGGTCTGCCACATCCACTGGAGTGCAGATTTAATCTAGTTCAGCCAGGGCAGACAGCCTGCCCTAGGGACAGGCCATTCCCAACAGCAAGCCCTCAGGCTACCTGTTGGCCTGCATTGATTGGGTGTCTTGATCCTCTACAGGCAGGTGAATGTGTCGGCCTCTGTGGGGCAAAGCCTGTGTGAGGACCAGCTGAACTGTGGGGGGCATTGGTGGAGAGGTGGGGGCCTCTGCAGTGGGGCAGTGGGGTATGCTCCAGGGGGTTGGGAAGTGTGCATGTCCTGGACAATGTTGACAGTGTGTGTGGTCCTGTGGGGGGGTGGGGGGGTGTGAGGCTTATCAGTGGCAGAAGACCTGTGCCTCACAAATAGCCGTAAAAAGGATGAGCCCCATCTTCCAAAGCCTGAAACAATTGAGTACTACTGTTGCTAGGGTCAGCCCCACTCAGCTGCACTCCTAAGAGAACTGGCAACAGCCTTGTAGGCCTGAGGCCTATAGCAACTGTAAGCCCCTGAGCCTAGCAACCAGCTACATTGGGTACCTACCCAATTAACAGGAAAACTGCAACAGAAGTGTGCTTATAGACTTTGCAGCCAACAGTGCTGAGGCTCCCCAACTGGATTTACAAACAGCTGGCCAGGGAAGGAAAGACTAGAATCCCTGGGAACTTGCATTAAGAGGAACCCTGCCGCAGCAGAAGGACACAAGTAGCCCACAAAGGGGTCAAACCTGGATCATTTGGATTGGTGACAAGAGGGAATCACACTGCTGGGCCTCAAAAGGCATCTCTCACATAAGGCTACTTCTCCAAGATCAGGAGACACAGCTGACTCACCTAATACATAGATATAAGCACAGAGAAAGAGGCATAATGAGTAGACAAAGGAATACTTTCCAAGCAAGGGAACAGGACAAAACCCCAGAAAAAGGACTAAATGCAACAGAAATAAGCAACCTACCCAACAAAAAGTTCAAACAAAAACTCATAAGGATGCTCACAGATATTGGGAGAAGACTGGATGTACACAGTGAGCTCATCAACAAAGAACAGGAAAATAAAAAAATAACAAATCAGAACTGAAGAATACAATACTGGAAATGAGCAATTCACTAGAAGGACTCAATAGCAGAGTAGAGGATGCAGAAGAACGGGTCAGCGAGCTAGACAAAAGACTAGAGGAAATCACCCAAGCTGAACAGAAAGAAGCCAAAAGAATTAGACAGAATAAGAACAGTCTAAGGGAACTCTGGGACAATATCAAGTTCACTACCATTTGTATTGTAGGTGCCCCAGAGGAGAAGAGAGAGACAAAGGCAAAGGAAATGTA
Organism: Equus quagga; assembly: GCF_021613505.1. Taxonomy (NCBI): domain Eukaryota; kingdom Metazoa; phylum Chordata; class Mammalia; order Perissodactyla; family Equidae; genus Equus; species Equus quagga. The sequence goes on from NC_060267.1 coordinate 83,842,942, forward strand.
TTTGAAGAAATAACAGCTGAAAACTTTCCTAACCTAAGGAAGGAAACAGACATCCAAGTACAGGAAACACAGAGAGCTAGCTCCACATAAGATAAGCCCAAAGAGGCCCACACCAAGACACATTATAATTAAAATGTCCAAAATTAAAGATAAAGATAGAATCCTAAAAGCAGCAAGAGAAAGGCAACAAGTGACATACAAAGGAAAGCCGATAAGGATATTAGCAGACTTCTCAGCCAAAACCCAACAGGCAAAAAGAGAATGGCAAGATGTATTTAAAATGCTAAAAGGAAAAAACCTACAGCCAAGAATACTCTATCCCTCAAGATTGTCATTCAGAATGGAAGGAGAGATAAAGAGCTTCTCAGAAAAGCAAAAATTAAAGGAGTTTATCACCAAGAACGCAGTTCTACAAGAAGTGCTGAAGGGACTTATTTAAGTGGGAAAGTGATGACCACGAATTGGGATAAAAAAATTATCAACCCCCCCCCCCCCAAAACCAGGCAATAGAATCAATGGTAAAGGTAAAAATATAGTAAAGGTAGTAGATCAAAAACCTGTGAAGATAATATGAAGGTTAAAAGACAAAAGTACTAAAATTACCTATTTCAATGATAAGAGGGTACTTGATAGACACACACAAAACAAGAGATTAGATATGATTTCAAAAACATAAAATGTGGGAGGAGGGGAGTGAAAAAGTAGAGATTTTAGAAATAGGTCAAGCTAAAGAGTCTATCAACTCAATATAGACTGCCATATACATAGAATATTATATAGGATCCTCATGGTAATCACAAATCAGAAACCTATAATAAGTAAGCAAATAAGTAAGACCAAAGAAATCAAACATATTACTAATGAAAGCCATCAAACCACAAGGGAAGAGAAGCAAGAGAAAAAGAAAGGAAGAGAGAAGAACTACTAAAACACCTACAAAAAAGGTAAGAAAATGACAATACATACATATTTATCAATAGCTACTTTAAATGTTAATGGACTAAATTCTCCAATCAAAAGGCATAGGGTGGCCAATTGGATAAAAAAACAAGACCTATATGTATGCTGTATACAAGAGACACACTTCAGACCTACAGACACTCACAAACTGAAAGTGAAAGGATGGAAAGAGATATTCTATGCAAATGACAAAGAAAAGAAAGTGGAGGTAGCAATACTTATATCAGACAAAATAGAATTTAAAACAAAAACTGTAACAAGAGACAAAGACGGGAACTACATAATGATAAATGGAACAATCCAACAAGAAGATATAACACTTGTAAATATCTTGCACCCAACATAGGAGCACCTAAATATATAAAGCAATTATTAACAGGCATAAAAGGAGAAATAGTAATACAATAATAGTAAGGGACTTTAACACTCCACTTACACCAGTGGATAAATCATCCAAATAGAAGTTCAATAAGGAAACACTGACCTTAAAGGACACATTAGACCAGATGGACTTGGTAGATATATGTAGAACATTCCACCCAAAAGCCACAGAATACACATTCTTTTCAAATTCACATGGAACATTCTCCAGGACTGATCACATATTAGGCCACAAAACAAGTCTCAATAAATTTAAGAAGACTGAAATAATACCATGCATCTTTTCTGACCACAAAGTTATGAAACTAGAAATCAACTACAGGATGAAATTCAGAAAAGCCACAAAAATATGGAGATTAAACAAAATGCTAATGAACAATGAATGGGTCAATGAAGAAATCAAAGGAGAAATAAAAAAATTCCTGGAGACAAATGAAAATGAAAATACAGCATGCCAAAATCTATGGGATACAGCAAACGCAGTTCTAAGAGAGAAATTTATAGCAATTCAGGCCTATGTCAGCAAAGAAGAAAAATCCCAAATAGATAATCTAACAGTGCAACTAAAGGAACTGGAAAAGGAAGAACAAACAAAGCCCCAAATCAGCAGAAGGAAGGAAATAATAAAAATCAGAGCAGAAATAAATGAAATAGAGACTAAAAAAACAGTAGAAAAAATTAACGAAACTAAGAGCTGGTTCTTTGAAAAGATAAACAAAATTGACAAACCCTTATCTACACTCACTAAGAAAAAAGAGAGAAGGCTCAAATAAATAAAATCAGAAATGAAAGAGGAGAGATTACAATGGACTCCTCAGAAATACAAAAGATTATAAGAGAATTCTATGAAAAGCTACATGCCAACAAATTGGACAATCTAGAAGAAAGGGATAAATTCTTAGAAGCATACAACCTTCCAAAACTGGGCCAAGAAGAAGTAGAGAATTTGAATAGACCAATCACCAGTAAGGAGACCGAAACAGCAATTAAAAACCTCCCAAAAAATAAAAGTCCAGGACCTGATGTCTTCTCTGGTGAATTCTACCAAATGCTAAGAAATATTAATAATATAATATTCTTAATAATTATTACAAATATTAAGAAGACTTAATACTTATCCTTCTCAAACTGTTTCAAAAAATTGAAGAGGAGGGGAGGCTTTCTAACTCATTCTATGAAGCCAAAATTATCCTGATACCAAAACCAGACAAGGACAACACAAAAAAAGAACATTACAGACCAATATCACTGATGAACATCGATGCAAAAATCCTCAAAAAATACTGGCAAATTGAATATAACAATACATGAAAAAGATAATACACCATGATCAAGCAGGTTTCATTCCAGGGATGCAAGGATGATTCAACACCCACAAAACTACCAACGAGATACATTACATTAACAAAATGAAGAATAAAAATAACATGATCATCTGAATAGGTGCAGAGAAAACATTTGACAAAATACAGCATCCATTTATGATAAAAACTCTAAATAAAATGGGTATAGAAGGAAAATACCTCAACATAATAAAGGCTATATATGACAAACCCACAGAAAATATGATTCTCAATGGAGAAAAACAGAAAGCTATCCCTCTAAGAAAAGGAACCAGACAAGGATGCCCACTGTCACCACTTTTATTTAACATAGTATTGGAAGTCCTACCCAGAGCAATCAGGAAAGAAAAAGAAATAAAACAGATCCAAATTGGAAAAGAAGAAGTGAAACTGTCACTCTTTGCAGACGACATGATTTTATATATAGAAAACCCTAAAGAATCCACTAAAAACATTTGGAAAAAATAAAGGCATACAGTCAAGTCGCAGGATACAAAATCAACATACAAAAATCAGTTGTGTTTCTATACATTAACAACGAAGTAGCAGAAAGAGAAATTAAGAATACAACCCCATTTACAATTGCAACAAAAAGAATAAAACACCAAGGAAAAACTTAACCAAAGAGGCGAAAGATCTGTACACTGAAAACTATAAAACATTGTTGAAAGAAATCGAAGAAGGCACAAAGAAATGGAAAGATATTCTATGCTCTTGGATTGGAAGAATTAGCATCGTTAAAATGTCCATACTTCCTAAAGCAATCTATAGATTCAACACAATCCCTATCAAAGTTCCAACAACATTTTTCACACATATAGAGCAAAGAGTCCTAAAATTTATATAGAACAACAAAAGACCCCAAATAGCCAAAGGATTCCTGGGAAAAAAGAACAAAGCTGGAGGTATCACACTCCCCGATTTCAAAATATACTACAAAGCCATAGTAACCAAAACAGCATGGTACTGGCACAAAAATAGACACAGACATCAATGGAACAGGATTGAGAGCCCAGACATAAACCCATGTCCCGTTTATGGACAGCTAATATTCGACAAGGGAGCTAACAGCATACGATGGAGAAAGGAGAGTCTTTACAATAAATGGTGTTGGGAAAACTGGATAGCCACATGCAAAAGAATGAAAGTAGACCATTCCCTTACACCATGCACAAAAATCAACGCAAATGGATTAACAACTTGAATGTAAAATCTGAAACCATGAAACTTCTAGAAGAAACCGTAAGCAGTACACTCTTTGACTTTGGTCTCAGCAGCATATTTTCAAGTACCATATCTGACCGGGCAAGGGAGACAAAAGATAAAATGAACAAAAGGGTCTACATCAAACTAAAAAGCTTCTTCACAGCAAAGGAAGCCATCAACAAAATGAAAAGACAACTTAACAATTGGGAGAAGATATTTGCGAACGATATATCAGTAAGGGGTTAATATCCAAAATATACAAAGAACTCGTGCATCTCAACAACAAAAAAACCAACAACCCAATTAGAAAATGGGCAAAAGATCTGAACAGAGATTTCTCCAAAGAATGGATGGACCTTGAGGGTATCATGCTGAATGAAATAAGTCAGAGGGAAAAAGTCAAATACCATATGATCTCACTCATAAGTAGAAGATAAAAGCCACGACAATCAAACACATAGCAATGGAGATTGGATTGGTGGTTACCATAGGGGAAGCATGGGAGGGCAAAAGGGATGATCAGGCTCACATTTGAGGAAATGGACTATAATTAGTTTTGGGGTAGTGAAAATCGTGTAATCTGCACAAAATTCAAAATATATTACGATGTACATCTGAAAGCTATATAATGTTATAGTTCAATGTTACTGCAATTAAAAAAAAAGAATTGCCATTCCTATGAGAGTGGGAAATTTATTATAGCTAATGGCCCTCTCATGGCAAGAGCATATTTTGGGACCAAAGTATTCTTACTGGATATTGCATATGCATAATGGAATTTCAAATTCTCCACCCAGATAGAGAATATTTTTCCCTACGTGTTTCACCCTACCAGTTTTCCTGAACCATCCGACATCTGGACACAATATCAATTAGACGAGAAGAGAATTGGAGGAACCATTTTTGCTGCATAACTGCAAGAACTGAGAACATCACGTTCGTTCTAAATACAGACTTACCTCAATAATGATTCTCAGGTAACAACTTTTCACCATACTGGCCACCATAATGCCTCTTTAAAAATGGTATTTTGACCTTAGTTTCAGGCAGAATCACACTCTCTACTCGACACGATAGTCAGAGGACACCATATGGAATGAATTAGAATAGTATGCTGTGTTTATGCCAACACTAAGAATGTTGCTTTGCATACTCACACCAAAAGGAAGCAATGAAGAGTTATCCTCTTCTACAACTCTCCACAGTGTTGAGTGTCTTCCCTGTTTCCTTAAGTTTTGAACCCTTTAATTAAAAGTTTAGCATTTGATTTAAACAAAGATGTTCATCTGTGCTTTAATTTTATTTTAAATTTCAATTTGAATGTAAGAAAATCATGAGCCTCAGAAAGGTTGAAATATTAGTAAAAATAATGGTGCAGAAAGAATGGGCCATTCAAAAGATGACTCCCTGGGATCACCTTCAACCACTACCATCCAGCCTCAAGTCATCTTTTCATATTTTGACAAATACAATAAATCTTTATTTCATTAAAAAATCTTTTATTTAGTCTTAATTTATCTAATAAATAACTGTTCAAAATAATAACAGCAGCAATGTAAGGGGAGATAATAGCTTATGGATAAAATGATATGAATGACAACAATATTGCAAGTGATGGGAGGGAGAAATTGGGAACACTCTAAGATACCTTTGCTCTTTATAGTGTTATTTGAAATTAGCCTTGGATTAATTTTAAATATATATTGCAAACTCTAGGGTAACAATTTACAAAAGAATTAAGAACTATATTGGATATACTAAAAGAGAAAAGATATAGAATGATATAAAATGCTCATTTAAAACCAGAGAAGACAGAAAGAGGGGGGAAGATAGAAACAAAAAACAAGTGCAACAAATAAAAAACAGGGAGAATATGGTAGATAGTAATTTAAGTATATCAATACTCACTTTAAATGTGAATGGTCTAAATACATCAATTAAAAGATAGAGATCATCAGAGTTGATAAAAGACAAGACCTAAACATATTTGCTTATAAGAAACCCACTTTAAATATAAGGACACTGATAGATTAAAAGTGTAGGAGTGGACACAGAATTGGAGAAAATATTTACAAATCACATATCTGACAAAGGATTAACATTGGGAATATTAAAAGGACTCCTAAAACTCAACAACAACATCAAAAAACAACCAACCAACTAAAAAATGGACAAAGAACTTGAGTGAAATTTCTCCAAAAAAGATATTCAAATGGCCAAAGGCACATTAGAAGATGCTCAACATCACTAATCACCAGGGAAATGCAAATCAAAAGCACAATGAAATACCATTTCATATACAGTAGAATGATTATTATCAAAAAAATCCCCAGGAAGCAGCATGTGGCAAGGATGTGTGAATTTGGAACCCTGGTGCACTGCTGGTTGGAATGTAAAATGGTGCAGCCACTGTGGAAAGTATTATTTCAATACCCTCAAAATATTAAAAATAGATTTACCAATATGGTAAATCCAGCAATTCCATTTCTGGGTATATACACAAAATAATGGAAAGCAGGGACTCAAACAGATATTTGTACAGTCATGATTACGGCAGCATTATTCACAATAGCCAAAAGGTGGAAGCAACCCAAGTGTCCAATGACAGATGACTGGGAAAACAAAATGTGGTATATATGTATAATGGAATATTATTCAGCTTTAAAAAGGAACAAAATTCTGATATATGCTAAAACATGGATGAATCCTGAAGATACTATGCTAAATGAAATAAGCCAGACACAAAAGCACAAATACTGTATGATGCCACTTACATGAGGTACCTAGAATAGTCAATTGCATAGAGACAGAAAGTACAACAGTGGTTACCAGGAGCTAGGGAAGTGGAGAATTGGTAGTTATTGTTTAATGGGTACAATGTTTCAGTATGGAATGATGAAAAAGTTCTGGAGATGTATAGCAGTAATGGTTGTACAACAATGTGAGTACTTAAAACCATTGAACTGTACGCTTAAATATGGTTCAAATGGTAAGACATGGGAGACATAACAATCATTAATATGTAGGCACCTAACCACAGAGGGTTAAAAACTGATAGAATGGCAAGGAAAAATAGACAAATCCGCTATTATAGTTGGAGATTTCAACACCCCTATATCAGTCAGCAATAGATCCAGCAGGAAGAAAATCAGTAAGAGTATAATTGAACTGAATGGCACCATCAATCAACTGGATCTAATTGACATTTCTATAGCACTTCATTCCAACAACAGCAGAATACACATTTTTTCTCAAGCTTCCATGGAATATTCACCAAGATAGCCCATATTCTAGGTTATAAAATATACCTTAAAAAATTTAAAAGAATAGAAATCATACAAAATATACTCTCAGTCCACAATGGAATTAAAGTAGATATCAATAGCAGACACATAACTGGAAAATCTCAAAATATTTGGAGAATAAACAACACACATCTAAATATCACATAGGTCAAACAAGAAGTCTCAAGACAAATTTTTGAATATTTTAAACTAAGTGAAACTGAAAACACAACTTATGAAAAGCTGTGGGATGCAGCAAAAGCAGTGCTTAGAGGGAAATTTATGGCATTGAATGCATATATTAGAAAATAAGAAAGATCTAAAACTAATCCTCCACCTTAGGCAACTACAGAAAGAAGACAGTATAAACTGAAAGTAACAGAAAAGAAGAAATAATAAAAATTGGAGCACACATCAGTGAAACTGAAAACAGAAAATCAATGAAACCAAAAGTTGGTTCTTTGACAAGATCAATAAAATTGATAAAACTCTAGCCAGGCCAACTAAGAGAAGAGTCCCTTACAAAGCACAGTGAAAGGCTCAAGGAAACTGTAGGAAGGTCAGAGCATCTGGCTGGGGGACTTGGAACTGGCAACAGATTCAAAACAAACCAGTCCCCTAAGCTACAGGCTGAGGTGCCACGAAGGCCTCGTGAAGCCCGGGCAGGGAGATAGACTCTGCCCTCTCATCTGTCAGATGTTCATGGAGCACCTACTGTGTGCCAGTGCAGTGAACAGAGCAGACGTCATTCTCCCTGTTCTCATGGAATTTATGTTCCATCGAGGGGGGGCAGGGTTTGTGCATGGGGGACCTACAGAGAAGTATGTCAGCCTTACGAAAGAAGGGGAGGGGTGATCAGATCATTTACTGAGGTCTCCTTCTAATGGAGGTTGTTTGTCACCTCTGTCCAGTGGCCAGGACTGCCACTGCCAGGACAGCCAGAGTCAGGAGGAGGGTGTGTGGCTGGCCTCTGGACAGATAGGGGACAGCACAGGAACCCACAGGGGTTCTTTTGAAGAACTATGTGTAAGGAAAAGCCGGGCAGTTCACTCTGTTGCACATCCACCTACCCCCACTACCTTCTCCTCCATCCTAGGCACCTGGATGGACCAGTACTAGGAGGATTTCTGTCAGTCTCTGCGCTTTATTAGTCTAAAGCAGTTGGTGGCCTATGTGCTGCTAAACCTGCCTGGACTGGACCTGAAGCACCATGCCCACCTTCTCCCAGCCTAGACGGAGCATCTAGAGCTTACTGGGGCAGTCTGAGGGGGAGGAGGGTTGGGGTACATGTGCACATTTGAGGAGTGGGATGGGGTTGGGACACACAAGGAAAAGCCTCCAGAGGCTGGTGTTGGGCTAGGAACAAAAAGCAGCCTCAGACCACTCATCTGGTAGACTGCAGTCTGAGAAGACTTCCCGGGGTGAGAACTGGGCTGACACTTCTCTTAAAGGCAGTGTGATGTTTCATGTCTTTAGAAAGGCAAATGGAAAGCCTTTGAGGTTCGTGAACATTTCTCCTCTTTCATACCTAGAGCCAACTCCCCAACTTAGTCTACCATCAGCTCCAGGGCAAGAGCCAGCTACAGTGCCAGTTCCAGCATTAGCACTAGAATTAGAATCAGTCCAGAGCTAGAGCCAGCTCCAGACCTAGAGTCAGATTCAGTACCACCAGTGCTGCTGCCACCTTGAGTTAAAGCTAGCACCAGTTTCAAGCCAGAGCCAACCTCAAAGCTAGAGCTAGCTCCAGTACCATCTGCAGCACCATCTCTAGAGCTAGAGCCAGCTCCAGTGCCAGAGCTTTAGCCAGCATCAGAACTTTTTAAACCTACTGCTAAAGCAAAGAGATTAGTGTTTGCTTCTGGAGTATATTGACTCGGAAGGGACTCGAAGGATCTCCCTGGAGTCAATGATTTGTGTATTCATATGTATTTGTCAAAATGGATTGACCAGTTCAGTAATATCTGAGCATATTATTGCATCTAAAGCATATATTACAACAAAAATATAAAAAGAATACAGACTGTTTAATTTCCTTTGGCCTTTATGAAGTAAAAATCAGTCAATTGTAATATGTGGTGATAAAAATAAGAATAAGATTTACCTTTGGAGGAAATGACTGGGAGGGGGGTGATGGAGGATTCTTTCTGTATCTGGCTGATAATTTCATGGGTGTGCTTCTTTTGTGACAATTCATCAAACTGTGCATTTAATGTATGTTAATTTTTCCCTATGTATGTTATAGCTTGAGTAACAAGTACTTCTTTTTCTTTTTTTTATTAATTTTTATTTTTTTCGGATGTACATCATATTTTGAATTCTGTATACATTACATCATGTTCACCACCCGAACACTAATTATAGTGCATCCCCTCACCTGTGACCCTAATCACCCATTTTGCCCTCCCCCCTTCCCCAATGGTAACCACCAGTCCAATCTCCAATGCTATGTGTTTTTCTCTTTTTGGTCGTTTTCATCTTCTACTTATGAGTGAGATCATATGGTGTTTGACTTTCTCCCTCTGACTTATTTCACTCAGCATAATACCCTCAAGGCCCATCCATGTTGTCACAAATGGCTGGATTTCGTCATTTCTTATGGCTGAGTAGTAGTCCATTGTGTATAAATACCACATCTTCTTTATCCATTTATCCCTTGATGGGCACCTAGGTTGCTTCCAAGTCTTGGCTATTGTGTATAATGCCGCAATAAACATAGGGGTGCAAGTATCTTTATGCCTTTGTGTTTTCAAGTTCTTTGGATAAATACCCAGCAGTGGAATAGCTGGATCATATGGTAGATCTATTCTTAATTTTCTGAGGATACTCCAAACTGCTTTCCATAGTGGCTGCACCAGTTTGCACTGCCACCAGCAGCGTACGAGAGTTCCCTTCTCTCCACACCCTCTCCAACATTTGTTGTTTCCTGTCTTGTTAATTATAGCCATTCTGACCGGAGTGAGGTGATACCTCATTGTAGTCTTGATTTGCATTTCCCTGATAGCTAATGATGTTGAGCTTCTTTTCATGTGCCTGTTGGCCATCTGTATATCTTCTTTGGAGAAATCTCTGTTCAGATCTTTTGCCCATTTTCTAATTGGATTGTTGTTTTTTTGTTGTTGAACTCTATGAGTTCTTTGTATATTTTGGATATTAACCCCTTATCTGATATGTGGTTTGCAAATATCTTCTCCCAATTGTTAAGCTGTCTTTTCGTTTTGTTGATGGTTTTCTTTGCTGTGAAGAAAATTTTTAGTTTGATGTAGTCCCATTTGTTCATTTTTTCTTTTGTTTCCCTTGCCCAGTCAGACATGGGACTTGAAAATATGCTGCTCAGACCAATGTCATAGAGTGTACTGCCTATGTTTTCTTCTAGAAGTCTCACGGTTTCAGATCTTACATTCAAGTCTTTAATCCATTTTGAGTTGATTTTTGTGCATGGTGCAAGGGAATGGTCTACTTTCATTCTTTTGCATGTGGCTATCCAGTTTTCCCAACACCATTTATTGAAGAGACTCTCCTTTCTCCATCATGTGCTCTTGGCTCCCTTGTCAAGTATTAGCTGTCCATAAACATGTGGGTTTACTTCTGGGCTCTCAGTTTTGTTCCATTGATCTGTGTGTCTGTTTTTGTGCCAGTACCATGCTGCTTTGGTTACTATGGCTTTGTAGTATAATTTGAAATCGGGGAGTGTGATACGTCCAGCTTTCTTCTTTTTTCTCAGGAATGCTTTGGCTATTCGGGGTCTTTTGTTGTTCTATATAAATTTTAGGATTCTTTGTTCTATTTCTGTAAAAAATGTTGTTGGAACTTTGATAGGGATTGCATTGAATCTATCGATTGCTTTAGGAAGTATGGACATTTTAACGATGCTAATTCTTCCAATCCAAGAGCACGGAATATCTTTCCATTTTTGTGTCTTCTTCGATTTCTTTCAACAATGTCTTATAGTTTTCAGTGTACAGATCTTTCACCTCTTTCTTTAAGTTTATTCGTAGGTATTTTATTCTTTTTGTTGCAATTGTAAATGGGATTGTATTCTTAATTTCTCTTTCTGCTACTTCGTTGTTAGTGTATAAAAACGCAACCGATTTTTGTACATTGATTTTGTATCCTGCAACTTGACTGTATTCCTTTATTATTTCTAAAAGTTTTTTAGTGGACTCTTTAGGGTTTTCTAGATATAAAATCATGTCGTCTGCAAAGAGTGACAGTTTCACTTCTTCTTTTCCAATTTGGATCCCTTTTATTTCTTTTCCTTGCCTGATTGCTCTGGCTTGGCCTTCCAATACTATGTTAAATAAGAGTGGTGACAGTGGGCATCCTTGTCTGGTTCCTTTTCTTAGAGGGATAGGTTTCTGTTTTTCTCCATTGAGAATGATATTTGCTGTGGGTTTGTCATATATGGCCTTTATTATGTTGAGGTATTTTCCTTCTATACCCATTTTATTTAGAGTTTTTATCATAAATGGATGCTGTATTTTGTCAAATGCTTTCTCTGCAACTATTGAGATGATCATGTGATTTTTATTCTTCATTTTGTTAATGTGGTGTATCACGTTGATAGATTTGCGGATGTTGAACCATCCCTGCATCCCTGGAATGAAACCCACTTGATCATGATGTATTTTTCAAAAAGTATCAAATCTACCCATGTGTTCCTCTAAATCCTACCTCTCTGTCTCCTCTCAAGAGAAAATGAATAGCCTAAATTTTATGTTTATGATTCCATTAAATTTCTATAGCTTTACTTCTATGTGTATTTCTCTTTCTCTGTCTCTGTCTTTATATGGGTGTGTTATACATATTTATGTCTGTCTGTGTACATGTACACACATACATACATACACACGAATACATACATACACACGTCTTAAGTCTGCTTTTGCTGTCATAACAAAATACCATAGAGTGGGTGGTTTAGATGACAGAAAGTTATTTTCTCACAGTTCTGGTGGCTAGAAGTTCAAGATCAAGGTTCTGGCAGATTTGGCTTTTGGTGAGAGCTCTCTTCCTGGCTTGAAGATGGCCACCTTCTCATTAAATCCTCACACTTCCTTTTTTCAGTGTGTGTGCACAAAAATAGAGCTATCTCTCTGCTGTTTCTTCTTATAAGGACACTAATCCTATTGAATCAGGGCCCATTGGTATCATCTCATTTAGCCTTAATTATGTTTTTAGAGGTCCCATCTCCAAATACAGCTACACTGGGGCTACGGGTTCAATATACGAATTCTGGAGGGATGAAAACATCAGTCCATAATAATACATATACATATTAAATCTTTGTTTATTTATGCATTTATCATATTGTTGGAGTCACATTTTTCTCTCAATATTTCATTTCTATAATCCACTGATATGGCATATAATTGCTGTACAATATTCCTTATGTAAAGATAGCATAATTTAGTTGTTGGACTTTTTTCATTTTTTTCTGCTATGATGAACAATGCTGCTATGGATATTCTTATTTATGTCTCCAGTTGTACATGTGCAAAACTTCTTTAGGTATCAACTTGAGAGTGGAATTGCACAGTCCAAGGCAATGCACATTTTCAACTTCAAAATTTAAATGCCATATTGTTTCTCTATTAGAAATGAATAAGACTTCCAAATAATACACATTATTGTCAAAAAAAGCAGCCTCTAACTTAAATTTTCCAATCTATTAATATAAAATGGAAACTCACTGAGGTTTTATTTGTCTTTCCCTGATTATTATTGTTTGACCATATCTTTAGATGATTATTAGCCCATTTGAGTTTCTTTTCTCTGAAATATCTATTAATCTCATTTTGCCAACTTTTCAGTTTTGTTGTGTATGCATATGTAAGTGTATTTTTGTTATTAAATTATAAGCTATTGCAGGGGCTAGCCTTTGTAAAGATTATTGAGACTAGAATAGCAGAAAATAAACATGAAGATCGTCTAGGAAATGGTATCTTGTACCTGGGGAAGTAGTAATGTAGTTTCATAATTCAAAGAGACACTTTTTCTCATGCTGTCTAATCAAATAAGAAATCATGAAGAGTCACAGATTTTATTTTTATCTCCATCCCTGTAGGAAAAGAGGGAGGTGCCAATGATGTTCTTCTGGTTTGAGAAGGAAGTCTTATTGATTCGACTTTTAGGAACACAGGCAGGTCAATTGTAGCATTGTAGTTAATGCAAGAGATTATCAACCATGATACACAGGATCTGGAATCCATTTCTGAAATCTAAATACCTTACAAGACTAGTCACTCAAACAGCAATTCCAAGTATTTATTGATTTAACACTCAACAGAACAAATTAATAGCACATGAATATTCACACATCTTCATCTCCAATAACAACACATATTCATCTTCTACTTGGCTTCAAAGAAATGGAGCTGGAGATGTCTGCAATAAATTTGGAATCAATTTTGTAAGGGGGTTAGTGGAAAGCATCAAACTTGCACCAAGAGAATGCTGATTCCATAGTCTTTGGGCAGGAGACCAAAATTTATAAAAATGGTAGTCCATTTCCCAGGGTTCAGAGATATAAAGTCATTTAATCTTTTATTCAGAGAGTGAAAGTATTAGAGTGTTTATGGTGTTCTTGAAATATCATGGGGTTCAGTAACAAGAGATTTTGGTTAACACACTCAAGCTTGTTTGGTTCATTATGGACTCTGAATCAAATTTCCCCAAGGTCAACCAGAGAAGGCAAAAAGCTTTGTGAATCACCAAGTTCCTAGTAGCTGCTTTGTGGTTATTATTATTATTCCTTCAAGCATGAACTCTCTTGTTGCCTGCTATCAACAAACAGCTCTTTCCTCAAGGGAACCAAAGGTAATGAAGCAATTATTTCCTGTTTGTCTCTAATTTGGAGCTGGGGGTGGAGAGTTGCCCCCCCCACCCCAATCCTCTCCAAGATTCATAAAGTTAGAGCCCATGCTCATTGCTCAGGAGTTATAAATAAGTGTGTGTCCATAGAGCTATCTTATTTGGTTTTAAACTGATAATTCTTCTCCCTGGTGCAATGCATGTTTGAGACCTTTAAAGAATCCACCTTCTTCATTGTACCTATGTCTTCTAGAGATAAATGGAAGAAGCCTTCTAGGTCCTGTAGCTGAAGGTATATGTCTTCATCGCCCAAGAGGCAATGTCAGAGCAAGAGTAGAATTTATATTCAGTAGTGTAATTGCATGTGTTTATGTGTGTGTGTGTGTGTCCAGTCTGTGCTACTGATCCATAACATGGTTCTACCACTCCTCACACCAGGGTATAACAGACTACTCCATGTAGAATAATGTATTTCAAAATGATCCTCTATCTTATTTTTGAGAGGATAGGGGAAAACATATCTCCTCTTGCTTATCTCTTGTCCCCATTGATTCTTGTTGATTTTTCCTCCAAATTTTATCCCAAACTGTAACTATCTTCATCTCTGCTGCCATGATCTATGTGTAAGCAGGTACTATTTTGTACCTAAATTACTGCAATGGCCTCCGGTTAAATTTGTACTGACATTCTTGCCTTGTTATAATCTGTTCTCTACCCAGTAGCTGGCACACTATTTAAAATTTTTCATTCACTCCTTTCCTAAAACCTTTTCATGGGTATTCTATTGGTCTGAGAAGAGAATAAAATCTTTCCATTATAGCAGAAAGAATCTTACATAATCTTGCTCCTAGATAATTCTCCAATCCCATAAGTTTTCCATACTGACCATGCTCCTGAATTTTCTCCTGTACATCATAGTCCTGTTCTCTGCAGACAACCAGAATGCCCATTTTCATAATCTTCACATAACAGGCTCTTATTAAGGACTCATTGTAAAGAACCCATAAGAATAGGCTTCCTCACCACCTTAACCTCTTAAAATTTGACAATGTTTATCAAAATTGTGAATGTATATGTCCTCCAATTCACTTGCTAGGAATTCATCCCATCGATGTATATATATATACACACATATGCCATTGTGAAAAATAGCATATGAATAATGTTATTAATGAAATATTGCTGAAAACAGAAAGATATCAGAAACAACCTAAATGTCCATAAAATACTTAGCACTTTCATTGTGATGAACTGATTATTATTAACGTGGTAATGACTAGCAGCACTGAATGTGTAATTCATCTCAGGTAACAATACCAAATTAACAGGATTTTTAATGTACTGGACTGACTAAGGTGGGAACTGTAGAGACAATTTCAGTCAAATTGGGAGAAGTGGTACATAACGTAAACTTCAGTTAACCCCCAAGACAAATGATGAGCCCTATAGTGAGACGTGTTCTCAGCTCTCAAAGAGAAAGACTTTTAGATTGAATGTCTTATATATTGTGTGGATTCTAGTTTTTAGTAGATAAATCATCATGTTCTCTTTCTCTATCATTTTGTGAGTGTTTCCATGGGCAACTCTGAGATTAACTGACATGAAGAAGAAAGGGAAATGATAGTATTGGCAAAGTATAAGAAGTGTTATAATATGACAAGAAAAATATCAGTTATTAAGCACTAACATAAAACTTAGGTAAGGAAGTGTGAAAAAGGAGACATTATTTGGTAACATCTGGACAGATACTTAGGAAGAGCTTGTTCTTTGGCAGATCCAGGATATGGCGGGAAAAGCCAAAGTATTTCCCGGTGGTGTGAGAACTTGAATAACAGTGATCTGGTCACAACTGAAGGAATAAGGTGGGAATTTGGAAGACAAGCAGACTTTTTTCTCCACATTCCATAAAAATTCCTTTAGAAAGAGTGACGGTAGATTGAAAACGTTGAAGAGTGGGAAAGAATTGTCTTAAAGGAAGGACTGAAGCCTATGTTACAAGGTATGTCACTAGATCTTTTATGTTATTGACATAGATTCTTGTCCTTAACCCTCTTGCCTGGATCAGTTACATATGTTTCCACCAAATCTCCAATTCCTGATTTCTGGAACATCCAGAGTAGCCCACTGGGTTGTCTTAGCTTGATTCAATCCATGGAAATAAAACATTAGCTAAAAATTTGTAAGAGGCATGAGAAGGGTTAAGAAAGGCCAACAGACTGGTTGAAGAGCCTCTATTAGCGTTTGTAATAACTGGTTGCTGACTTAGCCTTGCACCACAATTTCCTAATCTCAGATTTCTGTCACGAATTTCTGAACTCCTCAAGTTTGAACCTTATATGATCTCATGATCATTCCAAGATTTCATGGTCTCTCCAAAAGAGATTGTTTTGGTTCCTAGGTGGATGCATGATAACCTGATGTCAGGTTAGGTTTTTAACGTGGTTTTATCCCATTGGTGGGGCAAAAAGAATGAGCTATTCAGGTTAAAATTCATGTACTGACTATTTCAAAACCCTGTTTCCATTATGTGATAGTCGTAATGATTTCTCATTCTTTCACATTTTCATTTCTTTTTTTATCTCCAGCAAAAGAGAATAACATGAGGAGGGATAATCAGAGCAGTGTGTCTGAATTCCTCCTCCTGGGGCTCCCCATCTGGACAGAGAAGCAAGGCATATACTATACTCTTTTTCTGATCATGTATCTGATCACGGTGCTGGGGAACCTGCTCATCATCCTGCTCATTAGGCTAGACTCTCACCTCCACACTGCCATGTACTTCTTCCTCAGCCACTTGGCCTTCACTGATGTCTCTTTCTCATCAGTCACAGCTCCAAAGATGCTCATGAATATGCAGACACAGAGTCAATCTATCTCATATGCTGGGTGCCTTTCCCAGGTGTGCTTCTTCTTATTTTTTGGGGGTCTTGACAGCTTCCTTCTCACATCAATGGCCTATGACAGGTATGTGGCCATCTGTCACCCCCTCCGTTATACCACCATCATGAATCAGGACCTGTGTTTCCTGTTAGTAATGGTGTCCTGGGTCCTATCATGCACCAGTGCCCTTTTGCACACCCTCCTCCTGGTCCGTCTGTCTTTCTGTGGAGACAACACTCTCCCCCACTTCTTTTGTGACCTCTCCACCTTACTTAAGCTGTCCAGCTCAGATACAACAGTCAATGAATTGGTTATCCTTATTGTAGGAGCAGTGGTCATTACCCTGCCATTCATATGTATCCTGGTCTCTTATGGTCACATTGGGGCCACCATCATTAGAGTCCCCTCTACTAAGGGAATCTGCAAAGCCTTGTCCACATGTGGCTCTCACATTTCTGTGGTGTCTCTGTACTATGGAGCAATTATTGGACTGTACTTTTTCCCCTCATCCAGTACCTCCAATGACAAAGATGGCATTGTGTCTTTATTGTACACTCTGGTCACTCCCATGCTAAATCCCTTTATCTACAGTCTGAGGAATCAGGATATGAAAGGAGCTTTGGGGAATATACTAAGTAGAGGAAAATTTTCACCATGATGAGCATTATTTTTCCTATTAATTGGATATAAGACCTGCTCCATCCTGCACATGCAACGTGAGCATCCTTTCCTCTCTGAAAAGCTGCTATTTAGTGAATCTTCATACGGCATTCTTTCTTCACACTCTGTTTTATCTTTCACTTAATTTTGTTCTCTGTTTTGTTTTGTTCATTTTAAGGAGTCATGGGAAAAGTTTATTAAAAACATACCTACACAACTATCCTTTCCTAATTTTTTTTTCTTATTCTTATGGTATCCCTTGTCCTACAAGAATTTAAAATTTTTATGCAGTTACAGCTTTCAGTCTTTTTATTTTTTTGTTATAGTTTACAAATTTTATATAGCTAAGCTTGTCATTTCTCAAGATAACAACAATATTCTATCTTGCAGTTTCATGATTTTATTTTTGTGTTTAATTTTGTAATACACTTAAAATTTATTTTTATGAATGACATTAATTAGATATTGAATTTTATTTTTGTTTCTAACTTCTTAACAATTGTCCAAATTGTGTTTTAGGTTTGTTTATAGAGTTATAGTAACATAGTATGTCACTTTTTCCTCCCTTATATTGAGTGGACCTGGCCACAAATTGAAATGAGATTGCTTTCTGTACAAGGCCAGGAAAATTAACCATACAGGACTGGTACTGGCCTCAGGTGGTGTACTCAAACTTGACTGCAGCCCTCTGTGTCCTAGGATGGCCAACTGGGTGTGAAGCATGGTAGTGAGAGCAGAGATTTTAAAGTGGCTTTCCAAGTGATGATGTGTGTATGGGTGATCAGTCCAATCTGATAAGGGAGGTTGAGCCTTTCAGAGCATGGGACTAATAATGTATAGGCAGAATATCTGGAAATCTAGACAACCTGAATTGAACTCAGGCAGGATTTAGTATAGTTTAACCCAAATGTATCTCAATTTTTAAAAATAATACCTCCCTTCCCTAAGGACATAAATATAGTGTCCAATGTTTCCATCTGAAATGGTAATGTTTGTCTTCAGTCCATGAGAAATTGCCTCTGCTCAGGGCAAGTCTAGCTAACTTCATTGCTGTAAACTGATACCTGTGACAAATCATTATTTAATTTAATCCTAGTAATTGCTATAAAGGAGGGAATTCATATTAAGAGAGGCTTAGTAAGTTGCCCAGTGCCACTAAACTAGCAATATTTAGTGGAGGTGGGACTCAAATTACTATATGTGTGTGGTCGAACCCTGAGTCCTTGGAGTCATTTGAATATTTTTCAAAATTGAGTAATATTGCTACTCATTTTGCTATAAATTTTATTTAAACTTTAAAAAACATTGAAATAACAAACAAAGGAGGGTGTATAACATATATACAGTTTAAATGTACATGTATATATATATATATATAGTATGTTGCATGCGTATATGTTTATATATATATAACATCTAATCACACTTTAAAGAATAATATTAAAAGGAATATGCACTTAACAAATTCTAGGCTCAACCAGCAGAAGACTAACAATATTGTTAGGCCCCTTGTGTCTTCTCAATTGTACCTTCCTCTCCTCTTGAAAATACACAGGATCTTTAATATTATCAATATTTCTTTATTTTTCTTTAAAGTTTTAACACTTCTGTGTTGAGCCTTCAATTTTGCCAGCTCTAGAATTGCATATAAATGGAATAATACTGTATTTATTCTTCTAGGCTTTTTTTTGTTGCCTAATAGTGTCCTTGTGAAATTCACCCATGTTGTATATTATCCCACTGTGAGGCTTTAATACACTATCTGTTCTATTTTCTATGGCTATTTTGCTTGTTTTCATCATTTTGCTATTACAAACAATGCTGCTGCAAACATTCTTATACATCATGTAGTGCATATATGCAAGATATTCTGTAAATTCCAGACTCAGAAGAAGAATTACTAGATTGTAGGCACATATGTGTTCAACTTAACTATTGCTGCTAAGCTCCTCACTAAAATAGTTGTACCAAGAAGCCAGAGTGAAATGTCTACATACTGTATGATTTAAACAATATGACATTCTGGAGAAGGCAAACTATAGAGAGAACAGAAAGATCAGTGGCTACCAGGGGTTCAGGTTTGAGGGGGAGAAGGATAAATAGGTAGAACAAAGGGAATTTTTAGCAAAGGCCAATGAAACTATTCTGTATGATGCTGTAACAGTGGATACCTGTCATTATGTATTTGTCAAAAACCAAAAGAACTGTACAACATGAAAGAGTGAATTCTAGTCAACTATGGGCTTTAGTTAATAATATATTGATTTTAGTTTAATCGTAACAAATGTACCACACAGATGCAAGCTGTTAATAATAGAGGAACTGTGTAGGGGACAGGGAGAAGAATATGAACACTTTTTGCTCGATTTTTCTGTAAATCTAAAACTACTCTGAGAAAGTCTATTATTATTATCATTTTGTTTTTGGTGAGGAAGATTGGCCCTGAGCTAACATCTGTTGCCAATCTTCCTCTTTTTGCTGGAGGAAGATTGTCGCTGAGCTAACATCTGTGCCAATCTTCTTCTATTTTGTATGTGGGACACCACCACAACTTGGCTTGTTAAGCGGTGTGTAGGTCTGTGCTGGGGATCTGAACCCACAAAGTCCATGAAGTGGAGCTTGCAAACTTAACCACTATGCCACAGGGCCAGCCACTAAAGTCTATTAATTTTTAAAAGTTTTACTAATTCAAATCTCCATCACCTCAGTATGAGAGTTCCTATGAGTATGACAGGTTGCTTCTTCAACAACACTTGGCATTGAGAGATTTCTTAATTTTTACAATTCTGGTGATAGAAAATTATATCTCATTGTGGTTTTACTTTCTGTTTCCCTGATTATTGATGAGGTAGAGCATCTTAGCTTAAGATTATTGGATATTTGTTCCAGCGATTGTCGGCTACCAACCAAAATTTCACGACCTCCTTTGCATGTGTGAAGTTGTCACCAGGAGGCAGCTGCCACATTTTCTACTACTCTAGGTTTAGGTACATGGCACTTTCTCCAAAATAGAAGAGGATGTGTCTTATTTCCTGGCCAGAATTTTAAAGAAGAATGTGTGACTTCTCCTCTATCGTCTGGAAGCAAACTACTTGCTGCCCTGAGAAACAAGTGAACCTGGTCACTGAATCACCACATAGTGAAATGTCATCAACCCACTAGAAGACCCGCACTGGACCAGTAGAGCAGCCATTACTATGTTTATTGATTCAAAATTTTCTTTTGTGAAATACATTGTTATTTCTTTTCCCTGCCTTTTTATTGTTTTTTTTTCTTTTTATTTATTATATTGTAAGACAGATTTCATATAATCTGGAAATAAATCCTTTGTCAGTTGTGTATATTGCAAATGCTTTCCATTATTGGAATCTTATTACTTTTGTCTTTTCACTATCTATTAATGTCAATTTTAATGTGATTAAAGATATTACTGCATTATTTTATGATTTGTAGTCTTGACTTTAACATTCTTCTTTGAGAAAGTCACCTTGAAAATGTCAACCATTCTGTTGTATAGACAACAAGGAAGGGACGTGACATCAGGAAAAGTGCAGAGGCTGAGGAAGTGTGGACTCAGATTTCTCGTCAGAGAAATCTTGAATTTGTGTAAGTAGTAGGAATAGCCCAGTGGAATCCCTTCTAGCACAATTTGCTACAGATAACTCAGCATTAGGTGAGTCCACCTATACTCTTGCTCAAAGGACAGAGTTGTTTAGCAAAGTAACCTACAAGACTGATACAGTACTATAGTGTCAATGTCAGAGTAAATGTCCTTTAAACTCATGGACATTAATATCAATTCAACACAGACACAGACACATACATACACACAAACATCTTATGAGTAACAGCTCACATGTGCAAGGAATTGTCCATCCAGAGTCTGGGGGAAGTTTGTGACCCTGAAAATAGAAGCCAATTGAGTCTCTAGAGTGAAACCCATGTCCTTAACCTAATTCACACTGTGTGATAAGAAGCTAGCTAGATGCCATCAGAATAGAATAATAGAATATCAATAGTATATGCTTTAATAACAACTCAACAAGATCCAGTTTTTAAGGCGCTTTGAAGATTTCCATCCTCGATAGGGTTTTGTACTGGCGTTGGATGGTAAATCATGTGCTTTTCAGTGTGGTTTAAACAAAATATATCTGAATTTTTAAAAATAAAAAGAAATGTCCTGTATACAAAATTGATGGTGTCATCTCACAGAGAATTGTTTCAAGTGACTTTGAAATGCAGTAATTTGTGCATTGCAAGTGGGAAAAAGAGACAAAAAGAACCACAAATAAAACCTATGCTGCATTCAGTAATCTTATTGTTGGTAATAAAAATAGTATTATTTTGAAACTATTACATATACAAATATACATATTTAACCATAAAATTATATTAATGTCTTTAGGAAACAAGGTTTTCATTGTAAGGTGTATGTATAAAATCTTGGAAATTAAGTAAAATATTGTCATCGTTAATGAGAAAAAATGAATAAATAAAAATAAAGGACTTCTCTGTCTCATGTACATAAAGCTAGTATGCTTTCTGATGTAAAGTTTTAAAACTTTGCCTTCAATTCTTGAAAGCCCTTGAAATATATGGAGTTGATTGTTTTTAATGTAGTCTGAGGTAGAATTCATTTTATTGTTTCTTCATATTAATAATGACGTTTTTAAAGTTAATTAATTTTAAAATGCTTATTTTTTCCCCCACGATTCTGCAATAGATGTCCTTGACTGAAAAGCCAAGTATCAATTTGGTAATTTCATCTGTACTTCAAAAAATAGATGCAGATAAATGATACATAATCTTTAAGTGGAAGCGTATCAGTAGAGATTTGTTCAAGAGAATAGAACAAAAGTGCTTGCTATAGAACTGTTGCAAAAGCTGGGGAGTAGATACCATGTAAACTGCTCTTGAAGATTAAAAATGCTAGCACCAAAGATTTCAGCCTAAAGCATAAAATAGATAGTTTCAAAAGGTTAATGGGTAGTAGCTGCAAATCTCAAGAATCACCAGAAAACTCCCCCATGTCTCAGTCTGCAGCATTAATACGGGTGGCTCTTAGGAGCTCAATGGGAAACTACTGTGAATCTCACATCTGCCTATATTTCTGGCTAAATTACCTGCAGAAAGTAATAGTTTCTCCTCCTCTGCCTTCTAAATCTCTCATGAGTTCCTCTCATTAGAAAACATTAAACATGAACTATATGGAAAAGAAAAATCTGGAAGATGTAGGTTCCAGCCTCACCACTACAATGCAGTGGAAGCCTTAGAAGTGGGTGATGATGATGCTAAGTTAACAACAGACTATCTAGTATGGGGCATAAGGACAAGGGGCTGTAAAATGTGCCCCTTCAACAGTTGTAACTTGGCTAGCTCTTATTGACAACCCTTTAACTCTTAGCCATTCCTCTCTTGGTCTAATTTTATGTTTCCTCTCATCTTTCTGTTCAACTGATGGTTCTTTTTCTCCCACCTGTTCTCTGAATTCTGTGTGTTAATGCTCTGCAGTGAAACTACAGGCCCTTCTATCCCCTGGCGATGTTCACTGCAAGCTCATGAGACTTTGGAGCCACTTCCCAGGGCTCTAAGAATGTTTTTAATCTCCATTTTTTCTTTATAACCCTCTCTATCTGCTGCCGATATCAACACTTACTAATATGAGTTTTCATATTACCAGTCAACTTCATTTACTTCGTGTTTGAGAAATTCAGGAGTTACCAAACTGCTATATCTACAAAAGAGTTGAGCAGCTATCACAGGTGACATTCATTAAGCATTTAAATTTATTACACTTCAGCACAATCCTCTTATAAAGTTGTTAATATTTTCCATATTTACAGAGAATCAAACTAAAGCCCAAGGAGATCAATTAAACAGCTGCCTCAAGACTTAACCTCGGACATGTGTGACTTCAAAGAATTATGTGTTTAACCATATTGCTTTACTGCCATTATCCTGACTGCATATGTGATTGGCCAGTTTGGCTGTTTTATATATAAAGCTTAGAGTTTGTCCTCTTTTATGTTCCCATTTTGTTTTGTTCTGTTTAGTTCTGGTTAACTCATTCTCATGGCTTTTAGTTTTCAAGTGTGTCTGTATTCTTTAATGTGTTCATCTATTCTAATTTGGACTGAAATTTGGTCATTCTCACTTTGGGGCTTGTGTATATACCTAGTAATGGAATTTTTGGGTGAAAATTTATTTATATTTCAATTACTTAATAGATAATTTTTTAAAGGTTAGAAAAAGTGCTTGTAATAGTTTACATTCCTCCCTGTAATATATAAAAAGATGTGGTCCATTTACTCATCAACACCTATAATATCCATTTTTTCCACTGTATACATTCTTATGAAATTGTAGAAGTACTGTGTTGGTGTTTTAATTTACATTTGTCTGAAACTCATGTAGTTTATCTCCTTTGTTTATGCTCATTGGTTGTTTGGGTATCTTCTTTTGTAAATGGTCTGTTCTTAGTTGATTATTGATGTTTTATTGGGTAGTCTGTTTTTTTTCGTATTGATTTCCAGGAATTCTTTATGTATCATTGATATAAGCCTTTTCCTGGATATTTATGGAGAATTTATTCTTTCTTTATGTGGCTTACTTCTTCATAATATTAATGAGTCTTTTGATGAGCAGAGTTTATATATCTTAATGTAGTCATATGTAGAAATTTGTTTTCCTATGTGGCTAACACTGTGTTTATTTAAGGAATTTTTGTCTACCAAAAGATCTTAAAGATATTCTCCTAAGTTTTTATCTTAAAAATTCTTATTTTGCCTTTAACATGTGTATATAAAGTCCATCTGGGTTCACTTTTGGTATGTTTCAAGATAAGGACACAAATTAATTTTCTTCCTTAAGCTTATCTGATAGATATACAACAATTCACTAAAAATTCTATCCTTTCTCCATTCCACTGCACTGCTGTCTTTGTCATAAATCAAATGACTGAATATAAGTTAACTTGGCTATTTTTTACTCTTGCATTTCTATCTGAATTTCAGATTTTGACTGACGATTAAAAACAAAACTTTTGATTTTTTATTTGGCATAGTGCTCAACATATAAAACAGCTTAGAGAGAACTGCCATTTTAAAAATATTTAATCTTCAATCTGGGAACATGTTACATATCTTCGGTTATTTATATCTTCTTATTTTCTTTCAGTATATTTTGTAGTTTAAGGAGGACTTACACATCTTTTATTAAACTTTTCCTAAGTATTTCATGTATTTGTGCAATTTAAAAATGGTGTAATCATTTAAATTTCGTATTCACTTTTTTCTACCATATAGAAACATAGTTGACTTTCTATGTCAAAGTCAATATATAACTTTGCTAAATTCACTTGTTTATTCTTATAATTTGTCTATATGTTGTTTTGGATATTTTAGGTAAATCATAATATTATTAGTGAGTAGTCAATTGAGTTCTAACTTCTCAATGCTTGGATTATTTATTTTTTATTTGCTTAATTTACTGATTAAGATTTCTGATAAAAATCTTTTATTTTTGCGACTTTATATAATAAAGTTTACCTCAATGATTTTTAGTAAATATGCTGATTTGTAATCTAGAAGAAATTGTTAAATTCCCAGAAATATACAACCTACCAAGACTGAACCATGAAGAAAGAGAAATCTTGAAGAGACAAATAACAAATAATGGAGACTGAATCAGTGATTGTAAACTTCCCAACAAAAAAATCTCACAACCAGATGGTTTCACTGGTGAATTCTATGAAATATTTAAAGGAGAATTGATAGTAATTCTTTTAAAATTCTTCCAAAAGTTGAATAAGAGAGAACATTTCCAAACTCATTTTATGAGATGAGCAATACCCTGATACCAAAGCCAGTCAAAGACACTACATGAAAAGAAAATTAAAGGCTGATATTCTGATGAACATACATGCAAAAATCCTCAACAAAGTACTAGCAAACCAGAGGTGGCCTGGTGGTGTAGTGGTTAAGTTCATGCACTCCACTTTGGCGGCCTGGGGCCATGGGTTTGCATCCCGGGCACAGACCTACACACTTCTCATCAAGCCATGCTGTGGCGACATCTCACATATGAAATAGAGGAATATTGGCACAGATGTTAGCTCAGGGATAATTTTCCTCAGGCAAAACTAGGAAGATTGGCAACAGATGTTAGATGAGGGCCAATCTTCCTTACACACACACACACACACTCACACACAAATACTAGCAAACTAAATTCAACAGCACATTAAAAGGTTCATACTCCATGGTCAAGGGTAATTTATTTCTGGGATGCAAAGATGGTTTAATATATGCAATCAATTAATGTGATACACCATATTAACTGAATTAAGTGTAAAAACCACATGATCATCTCAACAGTTGCAGAAAAAAATCTGACAAAATTCAACACGTTTTCATGATAAAAACTCTCAAAAACTAGGTATAGAAGGAACTTCAACATAATGAAAGTTATACGTGAAAAGCCAGAACTAATGTCACACTTCATTGATATGGCATTCATTGATATGGCATATACTTGCTCTACCATATTCCTTATGTAAAAATACCATAATTTATTTGTTTTTGGATTTTTTTCATTTTTTCTGCTATTATGAACAATGTTGCTATGAATCTTCTTATTTTTGTCTCTAGTTGTACATGTGCAAAACTTCTTTAGGATATAAATCTGAGAAAGGAATTGCATGGTCCAAGGCACATTTTCAACTGTAAAACATAATGCCATATTGTTTCCTATTAGAAGAGAATAAGTCTTCCAATTAATATACACTATGGACAATGAACAGCAGTTCTAACTTAAATTTTCCAATCTATTAATATAAAATAGAAATTTATTGAGGTTTTATTTGTCTTCTCTGATTATTATTGAGGTTGACCATCTTTTTATGTGATTATTAGCCCATTTGAGTTTCTTTTCTCTGAAACACCCGTTAATCTCATTTTGCCTATTTTTCATTTTTGTGTATATGAATGTACATTTATTTTTGTTTTTAAATTATAAGATATATCAGGGGGCATATTTTGAAGAGCGTTCAGAAAAATGATAGGGACTGGGATAACAGAGGATAAAGATGAAGGACTCTAGGAAATGGTATCTAGTACCTGGGGAAATAGTAATGTCATTTCCTAATTCAAAGAGACACTTTTTGTTATACTGTTTAATAAAATAAGAAATCCTGCAGAGTCACAGTCATGCATGTAAGAAAAGAGGGAGGTGCAAGTGATGTTCTTCTGGTTGGAGAAGGAAGTCTTGTCAACTATTGACTTTTAGGAACACAGGTCTGTCAATTGTAGCATTATAATCAGAGCAACAGATTATCATCCATGAGCCACAGGATCTGGAAACCACTTCTGAAATCTAAGTAGCTTACAAGACTCTTCATTCAAGCAGCAGTTCCAGATTGATTTTAACACAAAATAGAAGAAATAAATAGCACTTTTGAATATTCAAACATCTTTTCCTCAAATAACGAGCACATGATATTCATTTCCTACCTAGCTTCAAAAAAAGTGGAGTTGGAGACATACACAATAAATTTGAATCAATTTCTAAGAGATTTAGTGGAAAGCATCTCTTGAATGGTTATTCTATGGTATTGTGAGAAAGTTACACCAAGAGAATGCTGACTCCATAGTCTTTTGAGCAGGAGACCAGTTTTTATAGAAACTGTGATTCGTTCCTCAGGGCCCAGGTGTGGTGATAGGATTTAAAGTCCTTTAATCTTTTGTTCAGAAAGTGAAAGTGTTAGAGTGTTTCTGATGTTCTTGAAATAACATTGGGTTCACAAACAAGAGACTTGTGCTGACACACTCAATCTTTGCCTTGGTTTATTATGGATTCTGAATCACAATTTCCCCAGTGCCTCAAGACGGCAAAAAGCTTTGTGAATCAGCAAATTCCTGGCAGCTGCTTTGCGGTTATTATCAGTATTCCTCCAAGGGTGAACTTTCCTGTGACCTACTATCAACAAACAGTTCTTCCCTCAAGGGAACTAAAGGTAACGAAGCAATTATTTCCTGTTTGTCTCTAATTTGGAGCTAGAGGTGGAGAGTTGCCCCCCGCCAGGTCCTCTCCATGTTTCATAAAGTTAGAATTCATGCTCGTTGCCCAGGAGTTATAAATAAGTGTGTGTCCATATATCTATCTTATTTGGTTTTGAGCTGATAATGCTTCTCCCTGATTGCAATGCTTCTTTGACACCCTTAGAGACTCCACCTGCATCATTGTGTCCTGTGTCTTCTAGAGAGAAATGGGAGAGTCTTCCCAGGCCTTGTAGCTGAAGGTATATGTGCTCATCACTTAAGAGGCAATGTAGAGCAGGAGTAGAATTTATATTCAGTGGCATGATTGCATATGTTTGCGTGTTGATGTGTGTGTGTGTGTGTGTCCAGTCTGTGGTACTTATTCCTAACATGGCTCTTCCACATCTCACACCAGGAAATAAGCTGTAAGAATAGAATAAAGACATTGCATTATAGTAGAAAAGGCCTTTTGTAAACTGACTTCTAGATAATTCTCCAACCTGGTAACTTTCCCATGCTGACTATGATCCTGAATTTTCTTGGTTCCTCAAACACGATAGCCCTTGTCCTCTGCAAACAACTAGAAACCCTATTTTTATGATCTTCACACAAAAGGCTTTTACTGTTTAGGATTCATTTTAAAGACCCTATTATGACAGGCTTCCTCACCACCTTAGCCTCTTGTAATTTAACAATATCTATCAAAATTGTGAATCTATATATCTTCCAATTCCATTTCTAGGAATTTGTCCTACATATATATGTGTTAGGTTGAAAAATGGCATATTAAAATGTTATTAATGAAATACTGCTAGAAGTAGAAAAATATTAGAAACAACCTAGATATCCATCAGAGAGCTAGTCGGCACTTTCATTGTGAGAAACTGATTCTTACTAACATGGAATTGACTAGCAACACTGATTGTGTAATTCAGGTAAGAATATTAAATTAACAAGATTTTTAATGTAGTGGACTAAATAAGGTAGGAGTTGTAGAGATAATTTCAGTTAAATTTGGAGACTTGCTACATAATGTAAACTTTAGTTAACCTCCAAGATGAATGGTGAGTTCTGTAATGAGACATGTTCTAAGCTCTCAAAGAGAAAAACCTTTAGATTGAACATCTTTATATAGTATGTGGATTCTATTTTGTAGTAGATAGACCATCATGTTCTCTTTCCCTGTCATTTTGTGAGTGTTCTCATGGCCAAGTCTAAGACTAACTGACCTGAAGAAGAAAGAGAGAGAAATGATAGGAAGAGCAAAGAATTAGAAGCGTTGGAATATGACAAGAAAAATATCAGTTACGAATCACTGGCATAAAACGTAGGTTAGGAACTGTGAAAAAGGAGACATTATTTGGTGACATCTGAACAGACACAAACAGCTTATTCTTTTGCAGATCCAGGATATGAGTGGAAAAGCCAAAGTATTTCCTGGTGTTCTAAGAACTTGAATAAGAGTGATCTAGTTAGAATTTAGAGAAAAAGATGGGAATTTGGAAGAGAAACATATTTTTTCTCTACATTCCATGAAAATTCCTTTACAGAGAGTGCTGGTAGACTGAAAACATTTAGGATTGGGAAGGAATTTTCTTAAAGGAAGGACCGATAGCCAAACTACAAGGTATGTCACTAGATCTTTTATGTTACTTACATAGATTCTTGTCCCTAATGCTCTTGCCTTGACCAGCTACATATGATGTTCCCACCAAGTCTCAAAATTCTGATTTCTGGGAAATCAGAGAAGCCTACTGGATTATCCTATCTTGATCCAATCCACGGAAATAAAGCATTAACCAAAACATTTGTCAGAGGCATGGGAAAAGTTAAGAAAGGCCAACAGACCAATTGGAGAACTTCTACTAGAGTTTCTAACAAGTGATTACTGACTTAACCTTGCACCATAATTTCCTAACCTCAGATTTCTGTCATGAACTCCTGGCCTCCTCATTGCAACCTGTTCTGATCTCATCATCATTCTGATGTTTCATGGTTTCGCCAAAAGAGATTATTTTGGTTCCTAGATTGATGCATAATAACCTGATGACAGATCATAACTAGCCCATTAGTGGAGTAAAAGCATAAGCTATTCAGGTTAAAATTCCTGTACTGACTAGTACAAAACTATGTTTCCATTATGTGATGGTCATAATGACTTCTCATTCTTGCACATTTCCATCTCTTTTTTTATCTCCAGCAAAAGAGAAGAACATGAGGAGGGATAATCAGAGCAGTGTGTCTCAGTTCCTCCTCCTGGGACTCCCCATCTGGACAGAGAAGCAAGGCATATACTATACCCTTTTCCTGGTCATGTACCTGACCACAGTGCTGTGGAATCTGCTCATCATCCTGCTCATCAGGTTGGACTCTCGCCTCCACATCCCCATGTACTTCTTCCTCAGCCACTTGGCCCTCACTGATGTCTCTTTCTCATCAGTCACAGCTCCAAAGATGCTCATGAATATGCAGACAAACAGGCAATCCATCTCATATTCTGGGTGCATTTCCCAGGTGTATTTCTTCTTGCTGTTTGGAGGTCTTGACAGCTTCCTTCTCACATCAATGGCCTATGACAGATATGTGGCCATCTGTCAACCCCTCCACTACACCACAATCATGAGTCAGAACCTGTGTTTCCTGCTAGTAACTGTGTCCTGGATCCTATCCTGCACTAATGCCCTTTTGCACACCCTCCTCCTGGTCCGTCTTTCTTTCTATGGAGACAACAGTCTCCCCCACATCTTTTGTGACCTCTCCACTTTACTTAAGCTGTCCAGCTCAGATACCACAGTCAATGAGCTAGTTATAGTCACTGTAGGAGCGGTTGTCATTACCTTGCCATTCATATGCATCTTGGTCTCTTATGTTAGGATTGGGGCCACAGTCCTTAAAGTCCCCTCCACCAAGGGAATGTACAAAGCCTTCTCCACATGTGGCTCTCACCTCTCTGTGGTGTCGCTGTACTATGGAGCAATTATTGGACTGTACTTTTTTCCCTCATCCAGTAACTCCAATGAGAAGGATGTCATTGTGTCTCTCTTGTACACTCTGGTCACTCCCATGCTAAATCCCTTTATCTACAGTCTGAGGAATCGGGATATGAAAGGAGCTCTGGGAAATATACTCAGTAGAGAAAAATTTTCACCATGATGAGCATTTTTTTTTTCCTATTAAGTGCATATGAGATCTGCTCCATCCTGCATGTGTAACATGAGCATCCGTTCCTCTCTGAATAGCTGCTTTTTAGTGAATCTTGATGTGGCATTTTTCCTTCAGTCTCTGTTTTGGCTCGGACTTAGTTTTCTCCTCTGTTTAGTTTTTGTTCATTTTAGAGAGTCATGGGAAAGGTTTATTAAAAATATAAGTACACAACTACCCTTTCTTAAATTTTTTTTCCTTTTCATATGGTATTCCTTGCCCTACAAGTATTTAAAATTTTTATGCAATCTCAGCTTTCAGTCTTTTATTTTCTTTTTCAGTTTACAACTTTTACATAGCAAAAAGTTTTTCTCTTCTCAAGATAAGAAGACTATTCCTCCTGGAAGATTCTTGATTTTATTTTTGTGTTTATTTTGTAATACATTTGAATTTATTCTTATGAATGATATTAATTAGAAATTGAGTTTTATTTTTCTTTCTAATTTCTTATCAATTGCCCAAATTTTGGCTGCAGTTATGTTCATAGCATTATGGTAATGCTGTATGTCATTTTTTCCCCCTTAAATTGAGTGGACCTGGCCACATATTGAAATGAGATGGCTTTCTGTAAAAGGCCTGGAAAATTGTACAGACAGGACTGGTACTGGCTCCATGTGGTGAACTCAAACTTGACTGTAGCCCTCTGTATCCTAGGTTGGCCAATTGGGTGTGAAGCATTGTAGTGAGAGTGGAGAGTTTAAAGTAGCTTTCCAAGTGATGATGTGAGTATGGGTGATCAGTCCAATCTGATAAGAGAGATTCAGTGTTTCAGGATATGGGACTAAGAATGTCTAGTGAGAATATTGGGAAACCTAGGAAACCTGAATTGAACTCAGGCAGGACTTAGTGTAGTTTAATCCAAATGTATCTGAATTCCAAAAACAAGTGCTTCCCTGCCCCACATTCATGAATATAGTGTCCTACATTTCCGAATGAAATGGTAAAGTTTTGTCTTCACTCCTTGAGAAACTAGCTCTGCTGATAGCAAACATAGCTAACTTCATTGCTATAAGCTGATACCTGTGACAAATTTTCTGTAACCATTATTTCATTTAACCTTAGTAATTGGTATAAAGGAGGGAATTCATATTAAGAGAGGCCAGTAAGTTGCCCAGTGCCACTAAACTAGCAATATTTAGTGGAGGTGGGACTCAGACTACTCTACGTGTTAAATAAAATCTTGAGTCCTTTAAATAACTTGAATATGTTTCAAACTTGAGCAATATTTTTACCCAGTTTACTTGGAAATTTTATTTAAACTTTTAAAAAATATTATAAATATTATATAAATAAAAGAGTGTAACAACATTCATACAGTATAAATATATGTGTGTATTTATATACATATTTATAGTATGTTGTTTGTGTATATATAGGTTCATATGTGTTTATATTTATGACATCTAATCACACATTAAAGAATAATATTAAAAGAAATACTCACTTAGCCATCTTTAGGCTTTTACTAGTAGAAAACTAGCAATATCGTTAATCTTCTGTGTCTCCTCCTCGATTGTATCTTCTGCTCCTCTTGAAAATACCCAGTATCTTTAATAGTTTCAATATTCTCTTATTTTTCTTTAAAGTTTTAACCATTCTATGTTGATTCTTCAATTTTGCCTGCTCTAGAACTGCATATAAATGGAATAATGCTTGATTTTTATAGGCTTTGCTTTTACTGTCTAATATTATCCTTGTGAACTTCATCCATATTGTATAATATTCCACTGTGAAGCTGTAACACATTTGTCTGGTCTATTTTCTTTTTTAAATTAAAAAATAATTAGTTAATTAATTTATTTATTTTTCAGATGTACGTCATAATATATTTCGAATTCTGTGTAGATTACATCATGTTCACCACCCAAAAACTAATTATAGACCATCTCCTCACATGTGAGCCTAATCACCCCTTTTGCCCTCCCCCTTCCCCTATGGTAACAACCAATCCAATCTCCAATGCTATGCGTTTGTTTGTCGTTGTTTTTATCTTCTATTTATGAGTGAGACCATACGGTATTTGACTTTCTCCCACTGACTTATTTCACTCAGCGTAATACCTTCAAGCTCCATCCATATTGTCACAAATGGCCAGATTTCATCATTTCTTATGGCTTAGTAGTATTCCATCATGTATAAATACCACATCTTCTTTATCCATTGGTCCCTTGATGGGCACCTAAGTTGCTTCCAAGTCTTGGCTATTGTATATAATGCTGCAATGAACATAGGGGTGCAAGTATCTTTATGCCTTTGTGTTTTCAAGTTCTCTGGGGATAGCTGGATCATATGGTAGATCTATTCTGAATTTTCTTAGGATACTCCATACTGCTTTCCGTAGTGGCTGCACCAGTTTGCACTCTCAACAGCAGTGAACAAGGGTTTCCTTCTCTCCACATCCTATCCAACATTTGTTGTTTCCTGTCTTGTTAATTATAGCCATTCTGTGTCTGGTCTATTTTCTATGGCTATTTTGTTTGTTGTCAGCGTTTTGCAATTACAAACAA
Organism: Equus quagga; assembly: GCF_021613505.1. NCBI lineage: Eukaryota > Metazoa > Chordata > Mammalia > Perissodactyla > Equidae > Equus > Equus quagga. The sequence goes on from NC_060267.1 coordinate 83,876,211, forward strand.
CACTGTTCCAAGCACTCTTTTCCATCATCTACTCATGTATGCAACTCATTTTGTAAATTCTATACCCAGAAGAAGAATTACTGGATTGTAGGCATGTGTATGTTCAACTTAATATCGCTGCTAAGCTCTTCTGTAAAATAGTTGCAGCAAGAAGCCAAAGTGAAAAGTCTACATACTGCCTGATTTCAAGGATATGATATTCCGGAGAAGGAAAACTATAGAGACAGCAAAAAGTTCAGTGGTTACCAGGGGTACAGGTCTTGATGGGAAGAAGGATAAATAGGTACACCAAAGGGGATTTTTAGGGCAGTGACAGTGTTCTGTATGATGCTGTAACAGTGGATACATGTCCTTATGAATTTGTTAAAAAACAAAAAAATGTACAACATAAAGAATGAATTCTAATGTTAACTGTGGACTTTAGTTAATAATATATCAATGTTAGTTCAATTGTAACAAATGTACCACATAGATGCAGGATGTTAATAATAGAGGAACTGGGTAGGGGTAGGAGAGAAGTATATGGAAACTTTCTGCTAATTTTTATGCAAACCCGAAACTGCCCTAAGAAACAAAGTCTATTAATTTTTAAAAAGTTATAGTAATTTAAATCTCCGTCACCTGAGTATGAGAATTCCTATTACTTTACTTCTTCAACAATAATTGACATTGACAGATTTCTTAATTTTTGCAATTCTGGTGAATAGAAACTGATATCTCACTGTGGTTTTACTTTCTATTTCTCTGATTATTTATAAAGGAGAGCATCTCAGCCTATGTTTATTGGATATTTGTGGCAGAGATGGCTGGCTGTCCACCAAAATTTCATGACCTCATTCCCACGCGAGAAGTTGTCACTGGGAGGCAGCTGCCACATTTTCTACTAATTTAGGTGTAGGTGCATGGCATCTTCTCTCCAGTCAAAGAGAATGTGTCTTATTTCCTGGATGGAATTTTAAAGAAAAATATGTGTCTTTTCCTCTATTGTCTGGAATCAAATTACCTGCTGCCCTGAGAGAGAATTGAACCCGGTCCCTGAATTATCACACAGTGAATGCCATCAACCCTCTAGAAGACCCTCACTGCCCCACTGGAGCAGCCATCGCTATCCTTATTGATACAAAATTTTCTTTTGTGGGATATAAGATTATTTCTTTTCCCTACTTTTTTATTAGCTTTTAAAAAATTTATTGTATTGTAGGACAGACTTCATATAACCTAGAAATAAATACATTGTCAGTTGTATATATTGCAAATGCCTTCCATTATTGGAAGCTTATGACTTTTTTTTACTATCTGTTATTGTCAATTTTAACGTGATTAAAGTTATTAATGCATTATTTTATTTGAGTTCTTGACTTCAATGTACTTCCTTGAGAAAGCCACCTTGAAAACAACAATCATTGTCTTTTAGAAAACAAAGAAGGGATGTGACAGCAGGAAAAGTGCAGAGGCCAAGGAAGGGGGGCCTCAGATTTCTTATCAGAGGGAACATCTTGAATTTATGTAAATAGTAGGAATACTTGGTGGAATGCCCTCTAGCACAGTTTGCTACAGATAACACAGCATTAGGTGTGTCCACCCTGTACCCTTGCTCAAAAGATAGAGTCATTCAGCAAAGTAACCTACAGGACTGATACAGCACTGTAGTGTCACTATCAGAATAAATGTCCTTTAAACTCAGAGATATTAATATCAACTCAACACACACACACACAAACACCTTATGACTAACAGCTCATAAGTGCAAGTCATTGTCCAGAGTCTGAGTGAAGTTTGTGACCTTGGAAAATAGAAGCCAATTGAGTCTCTGGAGTGAAACCCATGCCCCTGACCTAATTAACACTGTGTGAATAGAAACTGAGATACATGTCATCAGAATAGAATAATAGAAGATCAATACCATATGCTTTGGTGACAACTCAACAAGATCCAATTATTATAGCACTTTGAAGATTCCATTCCCCGATAGGGTTTTCTACTGACGTGAGCTAGTAAATCATGTTCTTTACAGTGTGGTTTAAGCCAAACATATCTGAATTTTTAAGAAGAAAAGAAGGGGCTTCTCTGTCTCATGTACATAAAGATAGTGTGCTTTATTTTTTTCTGTAAAATTTTAAAACTTCCTTCAGTCCTTGAAACATGTGAGTTGAGTGTTTTTAATGTATGAGGTAGAGATTCACTTAGTTTCTTCATATGAATAATGAAGTTTTTAAAATTAATTAATTTTAAAGGGTTTATTTTTCTCTACTACTCTGCAATTGATAAAAGTAATAATTAGATAATTTCATGTGTACTCCAAAAAATAAATACAGATAAATGATGAGTAATCTTTAAGTGGAAGTATATCGGTAAGGATTTGTTCAGGAGAGTAGAACAAAAGTGCTTGCTGGTAAAACTGTTGCAAGGGCTGGAGGAAAGAGGTCAAGGAACTTACCTCTGAAGATTAAGAAAGCTAAAACAAAAGATTTCAGCCTAAAGTCTAAAACAGTTAGTTACAAAAGATTGATGAGTAGCAGCTGCAAAACTCAAAAATCACTGAGAATCTCCCCCAAATTTCTTAATCTGCAGCAGTAATGCAGATAGCTCTTAGGAGCTCAATTGCAAACTACTGTGAATCTCACATCTGCCAATACTTCTGGATATAATTGCCTCCAGAGAGTAATGTCTTCCCCTCTGCCTTCTAAATCTCTCATGAGTTTCTCTTATTGGAAAATATTAAATATGAACAATACAGAAAAGAAGAATCTGGAAAATGTGGTTTCCAGCCTGACCACCACAATGCAAGGGAAGCCTTAGAAGTGGGTGATGATGATGCTAAGTTAACAGCAGACAATCTAGAATAGGACACAAGGACAAGAGAGGGGGACTGTGTAGGAGGCTGAGAGAGTGTCCATGTTCAAGTCCCAGGAATAGGTTGAGGGACTCAAGGGACAGAGCCACCCAAGATAAGCCTACTTTAGATCAGCTAACCTACTGGTTAGCTGACCACAGAAGCATGAGTGAGAACAACCAAGTCTGGAAAATCAGCCACCCCAGCTAGATCAGCCTAAGGTAGATCAGTCAAACGTCAACTAATCCTCAGATTCGTAACTAACATAAATTCTTATTGTTGAAGGCTGCTGAGACTTTGTGGTCATTTGTTATCCAGCATTTTTGTGGCAAGTGCTAACTGATACACAAGAGTATGAAAAGCTCTTATGTCACAAGGGCACACCTAACCTCATTAGAGTGGGAAAGTATATTATTGCCCTGGAAGTGAGAAGGAAGAGGTAAATTTTTTTTAAAACAATAATCCAAATTACCAAACTTAATATCTGAAATGTTGGACAAGTACTTCTCAAGAGATGCAATTTTTTCTTGCTATTCTTTAAAAATTTACTTAGTTGAGGATTGTTTTCCTCTTCAACTGAATAAAAACTCTTCTGGACCCCATAAATTCTCTTCTAATCCTTAGGTATTAGAAAGGGTAAAGATTACGTTCTATCACAAACACTGCCTCAATTCTGTAGTTAAATTTCCTTTTCCCTCATTGGATCTAGCTGCAGGCAAGTAAGTGAGGTTCAGAAAGGAGTCGTAATGCTACATTGTCTCTTTCTCCTCCTTTTTCTCAAGTCCAGTTGCAGTTTCTGAACCCACTTTCTGGTGATGGAGTATGGAAGGAAGAATGAGAAGGTGATAACAATAATATTTTTCTTTGATTGCTACTGTATTAAAATGTTTTGGCTTCTCTTGACCTGGATGATGGTTAAGACTCATTCTCTTGTCACTTCTAGTCCAGGGGATATTCAGAGACTGCTGCATTGCCTTCCCACACATCCTGTAAGTATACTTCTTCCTGTGAATTTTTCTCCTCATATCCTGGTTTTGTAGTGATGTATTACCTACAGATCTCTTATTCTTTCCTGGAGCTTCCTAGGCTTTCTAATAGGTTTTCTTGAGAAGAATTGAAAATGGTTTCATACCATTTCTCTCTCTCACATAATCCACCTATGGTCCATAGGAAACATTTTTACTTCTATTGCCCCACCATCAGGAGAAGTGAAAGTATTTCCCAAATAGAATTTTATTCCATAATTCCAGTTCTCTCTCTCTCTCTTTCTCTCTCCTCTCATTCATCTTTCCTATTGCCCTCACTCTCATAAAGCAAGGGATATACATCAAACTCTTTAAATCATTCTTTTGAAACTTCTCCTACTAAACTTCAAGTGAGGAGGAAATCATCCCCTTCTCGGTTGGAAGATTTGGGGCTCTCTGTGCAGCTTTCTCAAAAAAAAAAGAAACAAACAAAAAAATACCACTCTACAAGAACCTCTCATCTCCAGCTCTTAGGAAATTTTTAGATCCACATCTACGTTGAGAGGCTCAAAAGTTATGAAATGGATTATTGGGTATTTTATATAAACATCTTCATTTTGTATCTTACAGATACAAAATATCTTGCAGATACTCACTTTGGTATCTGGTATCTATCAAATCTTGGTGCCTCAGATAAAACTTCCAGTTTAACATCCTGACACCAGCTGCTCCCTCTTCCTGTGCTCATCAGGAAAAGATAGAACTTCATGTGTCTGGATGATTCTGATTTGTGAAGTCTCAGGTAGAGCAACACATCCTTTGGCAAGGTTTTCATGTCCTCTGCCACTAGGCTGAGCTAATTATTCCTCATCAGGACACAGTGATCCATATAAACAATTATGGTCCTTGGCTGAATAGCTCTAGAGCCCAACAGCCAAGATTGAAAACTTCCTTTCACTAACTGCAATTTTAAGGAAGTCTTCTTCAGCTCTTTGAGCCTGAGTTTTCCCAAAATATCTCTTAGGGTTGTTGTCAAGATTAAATTAGATGATTTTAATGCATATTAAGCTGTTCAACCAGTACCTGAGACAATGGAAGTGATGTTAATTTTGCTGCTGATTACCTGTTTGTGTTCAGAGAGAAAGGAAGCATGGGCTATATTCCTGAAGGTCAATAAATCAGAGTGTTAATTATTATATAAGGAAAGTAAAATTTAATATGCTCTCCCTGAAGGTTCTAGAAGGGCTCAGGGTCCCTGGATGCCTGGGTGCCTGGGTGAAGGAGAAGCCATATTGTCACCAAAATGGAAAATCCTTTAGAAATGGAAATGTCAAAGGTCAAACACATTTGATAACAAATTTAATATTGGGAAAGGGCTATCCTGATGGCTTCTATTCATTGATACCAACTAAAGTGACATAGCAACCTCAAAGTATTTACAATCCACATTATCTGAGAAAAGAGCAAATTAATTCCCATAAAGCATATAACATTCTAATACTCTCTCTATCAGGTGGAAGAATAATGTCAGCAAAGATTTAGGAGTAACAGCTATGGAAACAAGACAAGTGAGCTATATTTTCAATAATTTGTATTTACATGTTACTATGGAAATAAGAGCATATGAGTGCTTTAAAAGAAAGGTAAGTATCGTTTGGAAGAATATGTTTTCTTACTCAAGAGTTTTTTCAAGGCCCCTTTCATGTCTTTATTTCTCAGGCTATAAATGAAGGGGTTTAACATGGGAGTGACCACTGTGTACATTAATGAAGCAATTATGTTATTGTCATTGGTGTTGTTGGATAAAGGAAGGAAATATAGACCAATAATTGCCCCATAGTAAAGTGTCACTACTGAGAGATGAGATCCACAAGTGGACAAGGCTTTGCCGATGCCCTGGGTAGAGGGAGCCCGGACAATGGTGGCCCCAATATGGCCATAAGAAGCCAGGATGCCTAAGAATGGAAGCACAATGGTTGCTATTCCCACAATAAAGATTAGCAATTGGTTGAGGGAAGTGTCTGAGCAGGACAACTTGAGTAGGGCATCAAGGTCACAGAAGAAGTGAGGGACAGTGTGATCAGCACAGAAGGACGGCTGGGCCAGGAGGAGGGTGTGCAAAAGAGCACAAGCACAAGTAATGAGCCAGGACCCAGCCACCAGCATGACACAAACTCTCTGACTCATGATGGTGGTATAATGGAGAGGATGACAGATGGCCACATACCTGTCACAGGCCATTGAAGTGATCAGGAAACTGTCCAAAGCAGCAAAGAAGATGAAAAAATATGTCTGTGAAATGCATCCTGCACAGGGGATGGATTTGTACTTAGTGTGCATGTTCATCAACATCTTAGGGACAGTGACAGATGAGAAGGAGACATCAGTGAAGGCCAAGTGGCTAGGGAAGAAGTACATTGGGGTGTGGAGGTGAGAGTCCAGCCTGATGAGCAGTATGATGAGTAGGTTCCCCAGCACCGTGGTCAGGTACATGCCCAGGAACAGGGTGAGGAACATGCTTTGCTGCTCTGGCCAGAAGGGAAGCCCCAAGATGATGAATTCGGACATGCTGCTCTGGTTCTCCCTCCTCATACTGGAATATCAGCTGGAGGGAACTGATGGGGAAAGCTTAAGGGAAAAAGAATGTTTCATGATAAAAAAATGATCACTGTGGCATAACATAATAGAGATGTTCTTTTGATTTAGAGAATATCTTCATCTATATTTTCTTACATTTGATGCATGTTTTGCTGGTTAAACGTAGAAAAGTGTAGGTTTACTTTACATAGCTACTTTCTTTCTCAACCAGATGCCAGTCTCTGTAAATGATAATACTAATAGTTAATGTTTATTAAAAACTGTCCTGATGCACTGTTTTAATAGCTTACATGTAGTAACTGAGTCAACAGTCTTAAGTAGGTGAGCTAGGTAGGTACTGTTATTATTCCCACTTTTGGATGGCATAACTGAGGCAGACAGTCACACAGTCACTGAGGTAAGAAGAAGAGAAAATGGGCTTTGGTGTCCAAGCATTTTGACTTCGGAGTTTGGTCTCTGGAAGCAAAACAAATGATTTGACATCAGAAATCTCATTGCCCGTCATAATTTTGTGAGTAATGAGCTGTTTAATTTTGTATCTTTTGCTTCTCTACACATACCATGATTATTTCTAATTTGTTCTTTGATTGTAGACCCGGAGTGTATCACAGACAATTAATGTATACCCAATACAAGTTTGTTTAACAAATCACAGATGGCACATACAATTAAATTCATTATGTCAGCCTCTTTAAGAAACTTACATCAGTCCTTGTTGAAGACCCAGATTTAACCCTAATAATCCCAGGACCCCTGGCTATTTAGTTTCCACATGACATCACATTCAAAGAAGTACAATCTAAAAGCCAAATGTAACTTTAAAAAGGAATTATAATCTTTTTGGCATCTCTAAAATAGCCTATTAGAAATTTATTTCCTAACCCAAATCAATGTTTATCAAAATATCTATACATTTTTAAAAGAGAAGTTTGGGATTCCCTGTAATGTATCAAAGTGATCATAAAGCTATACTTATTACAACAAATAATGCATTTTTACAAAGATAAACCAATAAAGCAGTGGAAGAAAACAGAGAGCCTAGAAACAGACATGTTTATAATGAAGACTTGGTCTCACTGTCTTTTTGTCAGCTAGATTAAGAAGGTGACCATGTACCAGTCCCAGTTCACTCACCCCTAACTGAATGAAAGGAAGAGTGTAATTATGAACCAACTTAATCCAGTGTTAAAAATTCGTGTTAAATGATAACTTTCAGTGACTACAGTAAAGTAGCCATCTGGCTCCCTATGTCTGGAAGCAGATCATATCATAATATTTATGAATGCTTTACCAGTTGGTCTCCCAGAAACAAATGAAGGATAGTTTGCTATTTAGTCCCAGAGGCAGAAGGCTTTCTGCACAGATTCCAGCAGAATCTCAGCAGACCCAACCCTGAGCCCACAATATTCATGGATTCTGGAGAATGAGTGATGGAAGACTCTCTCTAATTTTCTTAAGATTCTTCAGATTATCTAGGTCAGTTTTTCTTAAGGGGACATGCATAACTATGGCTACGTAGTGTGATTTCCAGAACAACACTGAACCTTCCATATCCCTACCCAGAACACCACCTTCAATAGGATGCTAGTATCTGAAATTCTTTTAGCAAGAGAAAAAGGGCTCTAAGTTCTCAACTATAGATTCAATTTAAAAATAAATGTTCTTGGGATAGAGAGCCTCTGGCCAGCACTCTCACTGAGATGGAATGTCTGGAAGTTGTTCATATTTGGGGACAAGGTTTAGATGGCAGAACAAGGGCACTGACCTCCTCAGACAAACTGAGGAAGGAAGAGGGTTGAGGAGTATAGGTGGAATGAAGCAGAGACTGTGGACGCTGAGAACAAATTTACCGTCTTTCCAATTTGGCTGAGATAACTGCTACAGGGCTAGAAATAATTACATTGTTAATAGAATCTGATTTAGTACTTAATTTGTACGCGGTGCTTTTCAAATACTGTTCACTTCTTCTCACAGCATTTCAACAGAGGCATTCTGGTCCTCATTTTAGAGAGGAGAACGTTAGGACTCAGTGATGGAACTTGACTGATATTATAGCACTAGTATGCAGTGAACCTGGGATTTGATCCCAGGCCTATCTAGATTCAAAGACTATATTCTTCCCACAATGTTACATGCCTTCTTTAACTATATCCTCAAGCAAGACTGTACTTGCTGCCTGAGAGCACTCAAGAATTTCAGGAAGTGACTCAAGACAGTTTGAGGGTGGATGAAAATCTTTGGCTTCAAGCTATGTGCCTTGATGGTAATACCAATAATAATAATAATAATAATAATAAAATTCTAACAATCATTCATTAGTCACATATTCACTGTGTGAATAATATAGGCCAGCTGCTGTAACATGTACTTTATATCATATCAGCTTAAGAGGACCACAGAATTGCATTATTCTCATTTAACCAGTTGGAAACTAAGACTTAGAGAATGTAAGTAATTTGCCTAAAATCATTCAGCATGAAAATGATGGACAGATCATTCAATCTCAGATTTACCTGATTTCAAAACCATGTTCTAATCACTATGCTATATTGCCTCCAGCAGAACATGATTTGATGAAAAAGAGACATATGTTCTCCTCATTAAAGAGAAAAATATGGGACCTGTAATTTCCACGAAAGCCTTTGGATGGATGCATTGCCTCCATCCTTAATTAGATAATCAGTAGTGAATAGAGAGAGTAGGATACCAGCTACTGGGTTTACAAAGGCTACCCATAAAGTGAATTCCTCAAGGGTCCAGGACAAAAGCAGATGAGACCCTGGCTGATATTTTTTATGGACTATCTAGTTTCTTCAAACAAGGCAAAGATTAAGGCAACTATGGTGCACATCTATTGAAGTAATATCACATAGCAAATAAAATGAGTTCATGAAAACTTCACGACATAATATTTGAACGAACATAACAGAAAATTACATATATTTCTGTTTCATAATTATTTGCAAAAAATGCAGATTATTATTATTTTTAACCCTAGAAGATTGTGCTTATAGCTTGGATTCAGGGCAGATATTCATCAAAACTATGAAAGAGATAACATTTTCCTAGAGAGGAATGTACAAACCACATGGAATTATAATTATGGTATCCACATAAGATATTCAATATCTCACGCAAAATTACGTAAATTTCCTCGCACGAGTGTGCAAAATTTTGTAGTTGATCATTCACACACGCAAACACACATATTGCTGAGTGAAGTATACAAGTACTGTCATTACCTACTTTGAGAGTGAATAATTCAAATACTGTCATCTCTGGGGTGTAAACTAATTTTTCATTTTTCTCTCCAAAAGACTTAGAGCTGGGAAAGGAGAAAAGTCACAAACTCAACCCTGAGGTGAGGATGAGGTACACTCACTCTTTTTCACCACATTCTAATAATGACAATGGTCTCCATTTTTATGAGGCAGGCTGGGAACCCAGGGGACCCATGCCACAAATTTCTGGTGAGGGACTATATGGGAGTAATTATTGCATTTTCCTTACCCATTCCCAGGGGAGATGTGCCTTTCTTGCATACTAAAGATAGTTAACTTTGCAGAATATAAATAAGGACTTTTATTATTTGCAGTTTCTTTTATTTATCAAGAATTTTCACATCTATGAGTTCATTTAGTTCTCACAATAATTCTTGAGGTAGATAGTGTTCTTATCATTTTATTGTGTTTGAGCATGGCTCAAAGGAAAATGGCCAAATGAAGATTCAAACCCAAACACACTAACTTCAAACTGAAAACCTAATTCCATTGCACTATGATGCCTCCATTGGAGTAGTGGGCTCTGTATTGTGTGGACTTCTTACTTCCCATATTCAACGCAGAACTGGGAGGAGCATTGCCACTAGACCCTAAGGAATAAAAACACTTGTCAAGGAATAGTTGAGCTTCTGTTTCTCGGAAATAGAGGGTTTTTATTCCTACACAAACACCTGAATGCATGTAGAGATTTTTTTTGTCAACTATGACACATAACAGTTAGCACATACTCAGGGCTCAAAATATATTCTTTAATCATAAGAATGACAGTGTGAGAAGTCTTTGGAAACTTGTTCCATTCAGATTGGCAAATATCAAGAAGAGACAAAGATTGAAGTGGAGGCACTTTATCCATTATTTTTCCAATAATACATTCATTTGTGTATTTATTCATAAAAATATTGTGTACCTACTTTGTGGCAAGGATTTTGTGAGTACCCTGGGTAAACATTTGAAACACAGTTTTTTTTTTTTCTCTCAAAATAGCTCCAAGTGTAGTAAGAAAGGTAGACAAGACAGTGTGTGCCCAATGCTATAATGAAGGAGAGTGCTAAGTGTCATTGGAGCAGAGAGGAGGGGTATCAAACCCAAATTTAAGAGGTCAAGTAAGGTAGGCTTGTAGGAAGCTATATGTAAGCAGAGATCTGAGACAATCAAAGCAAGTGAAAGGTGATGTGGACAGTGTAGAGGCAGATATTTGGAAGGAAGAGAAAGAGGAATAGGAAAATACTTGGAGAATAGAAAGAATGAGAAGTTTGGAAAACTGTTATCAGGAAAATTAGAAGAGCTGGAATGTACACTTCAACAGAGAAAGAGGTTCAGGATAAGGCCAGAGAAATTTGCAGGAATGAATCATGCAGTGCTTTGGAAGCCATGCTGAACAATTTGTACTTTATCCAAAAAAGAAAGGGAGAGCACAGAAGAATTTCATCAGAATATTGACAGTGTCATATTAAAAACTATCACTGTAGGCAAAGAATGGATAATGAGCCTCTCTTTGCAGTGGGTGGAGGAAATGTTGGCAGGGCAGGAACTGAGTGTTTGGATGCAAGACCAGCAGCAAGGAGACTAGTTAGGAAGTGGTCACAGTCATTTGGGTAAGAGATTATTGAGGTATGTCTAAGAGAGATAATGGAATTGGAGAGAACTATATGTATTTAAGTCTCCTTTAGAGTCAAAATCTTAGGGATGTGCTCATTTTAACATGAACTGATTTTCATAAGACTGTAGAAAGTGAGGAAGACAAATCAGTTAAAAACCTCTCTAAATGTATGGCTTGGACAGTTGGGTGTATGGTTGTGGTATTCTCTGTTCTGTCTCTCAGAGATAGGGGACACAGAAGTAGAAACAGATTTGAGTTTTTAATGGATTGAGCATGAAGTATGTAAGGGTCACCCATGGGAAGGAATTCAGGGAACAGGTGGATATATCTTGGATAGAGATAAAAACTCATGGACTGTCAACATAGAAAAGGATGAGATTTCCTAAAAGCAATAACATAAATAAGAAAAGTTGAGAAAAGAGAATAAGAATATAGAGAAGAGAAAGCACAGAGAGAGGAGGGAAAGAAAATCAAGGAAAGGGAAGAGAATAAGGCTGAGGACAGACCATAGAGAACATTGACAATTAAGGAAATGGCAGAGAGTGTCCCTAAAAAGACATCAAAGAACAACCATAGACATAAAAGGAAAATATAAATATGTGTGAGCTAAGGTAAGAGAAGATTAGTGTTGAAAACTACCCTCTGAATTTAGTAATAAGGAGGATTTTGATGATGCAACCAGGAGGAATGTCAGTGAGTGGTGAGGACAGAATCTAGATTACAGTGGATTGAGGAAAAAATGGAGAGTAAGGAAGTGCATAAAGTGGCTAGTTGGATTGATCCAACGTGAAACTTTACTAGAAGGGTGGAATGGAAGGCCATAGTGGTAAAGACTTGGGTAAATTGGTGAGAGTGATAAACCATAAAATCCATCCAAGAGCAGTAACAGAGTGAAGACAAAACAAATTTTTGGGAAAATAGACAGACCTAGAGATTGGATAGATTTATGAGGCCCAAGATCCTGTGTAATGGGTAAAGTTGAAATAGAAAGCAAGAATTGAATGTTTAAATTTAATATTTCATAGGAAAAGCAATTCCAGTTCTTGTCATATGGCCATGGGAAGAGATGGCTAACGTGTAATGGAGGTCACGCTCGTTGAAGGTGAGATCAAAGAATAAATATTCCATGTTATTGAATGGTTCACTCATGCAAATACTGAAGGCACTCAAGCTGATGGTTAATTTGTAGGGGAGAAGTAAATTAATCCAGGTTTTAGAACTGTAACAAAATAGGAGACATTGGAGTTTGGTCATTGTTGGTGTATGCTCTGACATCTAACAGTTTCTACTCCTGGTCTAGTATGGAGAAAGCTTCATGCAGAAAGATGTCTAATTGCATAACACAATTTTAAAATAGGAGAATTAGTCATGGCCTAGTTTCCATCAATAAGGAAAGGGTAAGGCAATCATGGTACATATCCATTAGAAGTAATATTAATAACTATTAAAATGATGTTTATGAAAAGCTTACGATGTAATTTTTGAAATAACATAAAAGAAAATTGTATATAGGCATGTCTACAATTAATTGCAAAAATGCAGAGTATCATTTTTAATGCTTGGAAGAATGTGTTCCAAAATGTCAACAGAAGCCGTATTTTATTGACATTTGTGTGCTTTAAAAATATTCATCTGCCATGGCATTTATATAATCTTGAATTTCTTTTATAAATAGTGAAAATATCAGACAGTTTTGTGAACCACTGCTGAATCTCATGGGAAAGAGAGTGGTCCAGGAAAAAAACCCTATATACTTTGTGTCTACTGTCATAAGTTCATCCACTTGGTTTTGACTCAAATACTCTTTGCCCTGAACTTCCATTCCATTCAAACTTACTTTCTTACTCCCTCCAGGCCCCTGACAAAAAATTAAACCATTCACCAATGCCCAAGAATCCATGTATATTCTTACCCCAGACCATTTATTTGAAGATATGACTGGGAGGGACGTCAGCATCATGGAAGAGTGAGTTGTTCCTTTGTCTCTCTCTTCTAAGTTACACCCAAACGGACATCCATTCACCAACAGAGCATTCCATACAGCGCTAGAGGATGTCTGAGAGATCCACGCAGCTATACATCTGAAGGTAGGTGAATTGGATTCCTGAGAAGCAGTGAAACTAGGGGAGTGGTCCCCTCCCCATCCCCAGTTGCAAAATCCAGGACACAGATCCTCACACAGAGGCCAGCATGACTCTGAGTGGATGCAGGGGCAGCCCAGCCCATGCTTGAATGCCATAAGATGGTTGGGGGCTGGCCCACAAGAGTACCCACAGAATGGCAGTGGCCCCACCTGCACGAATGACCCTCGTCCCACCTCCTTGCATATGACCCATGGAGTGGAATGCTAATGCACTCCTTGAGTGGCAGAAGCCCTGACTGCAAGAATGCAGAGTGGTCTGACAGGCACAAATATGAGTAGACGAGGTGGGAACAGAAAAAAACCCTGGCCCCCCAGTGGTGGCTAGTGTAATCTGCAACAAGAAACATCAGGAACCACAGAAGAACCAGTGAACCAGCCCTGAGAGGCAGCACCCCAACACCAGCTCTATGAGTAGTGGGGGCTGCATACAAGTCCTCAGGCTTCTGAGCCCTCACCAGTGACAGCAACAGCTGTCAACCCAGCACAGCTGGCAGTGGTGTGACCAACATCCCATGACAACCCAGGAACAGAAGCACAAGTGGTATATAGGACACCGGTATCTGAGCCCACAAAGAGCCAGTAGAGGAACATGAAACTCAAGTGACCAGAACCAAAGTAAACAAAACTGTATCCAAATAAGAAAAGGTGATTACTACCACAAATGCACTGGTAGAAGATCAATTCGTCAAACACCATGAAGAATTACAGTACCACGCACGGCAGAACAGAGGAAAAGTGACGACTCTCCAGAAACCAAACCTGAAGTCACAGAAGATTAAAATCTGACAAAGAATTCAAAATAGCTGTCATGAAGAAACCAAATGAGTTACAAGAAAACTCAGAAAAACTATTCAATGAGCTCAGGAATAAAATTCATAAACAGAAGGAATACTTCATCAAAGAGATTGAAGATCAAACAAACGAACAGAATTCTGGATATGAATAACACAATTAATGAGATAAAAATAATGTAGAAAGCATAAAAGTAGACTAAATCTTATGGAGGAGAGAATTAGTTAGCTTAAAGATAGAAACCTAGAAAAGCTTCAGGTGGCAGGGGAGAGAGAACTAAGATTATTAAAAAATGGAGAAATTCTTTGAGAAATGTCTGACTCAATTAGGAAAAGTAACATAAGGGTTATAGGTATCCCAGAGGGAGAAGGGAGGGAGAAAGGAGCAGAGAACTTATACAAAGAAATAATAGTTGAGAAATTCCAAAACATGGGGAAAGAACAAGACGTAGGTACATAAAGCCAATACAACTCTTAATTGCATCAATGTGAAGAGACCTTCTCCAAGGCATATGATATTAGAACTTTCAAAAGTCAATGACAAAGAAAAAATATTATGGGCAACAAGAGAGAAGAAAACAAACTACAATTAACCCCCAACAGGCTTTCAGTGGATTTCTCAGGAGAAACCTTACAGTCTAGGAGAGAGTGGAATGATATATTCAAAATACTGAAAGACAGAAACTATCAGCCGAGAATACTCTATCAAGTGAAATTATCCTTCAGGTATGATGGAGAAATAAAATCTTCCCCAAACAAACAAAAGCTGAGGGAGTTAATCGCCACTAGATCTGCCTTACTCCATCATGAGGCAGCTGTGTATTTCATTAGTAGCTGGGTTTGGTTCTTCTGTTGTATCCATAGCTCTTTGCACACCCAGCTGTCCTGTGCTGACAATACCATCCCCCACTTCTTCTGTGACCTCATTGTACTCCTGAAGATGAGTTGCTCAGACATCTCTCTCAATGAGCTAGTCATCTTCACCGAGGGAGGAGTGCTTTTCATCTTGCCTTTGAGTAGTATTTTGGGATCATATATCCATTTAGGGACCACCATCCTCAGATTCCCCCTCACCAAGAGATTCTCTAAAGGCTTTTCTACTTGTGGCTCCCATCTCTTTGTGGTGTCTTTACACTATGGAAAGCCTGCAGGCATTTACCTTTTCTCCTCACCCTGGGGCTCTAATGAAAAAGTCGTAATTGCTTTGGTTATCTATACAGTAGTTACCCCCATGCTGAACCCCTTTACATATAGCCTGAAGAACAGAGACATAAAAGAGGCCCTAGAAATATTTGTCTGTAGGGCTATCTTCTTTAAGTGACAATCACTAAATCCTCTTATTTCAGTCGTGAGCACAGTGAGATGTATCTCCTAAGATTACTGTATGGTTGACAACTCCATATAATTTAAAAAGACTGTGCATTCTGCTGTCATGTGGTGTTATTAATATGTCGACTAGGTGACGTTTGCTAGTTGGATTGTTAAATGTTTTTTATCCCTAATTAATTTTTTTCTGCTTGTTATCATCTCTTATAAGGTATATGCAAAATCTTATGTAAAACATGTCTCACAATTATAATGATGGGTTTTTACTTTTCTTCTTATAAGTGTGTCAGGTTTTGCTAATGTATTTCTTATGTGATGTTATTTAGGACACAAATTTAGCATCATGATCTGCTCCTGGTGGATGGATTATTTTATGTAGTGGTGTGGTAAAGCTGGCTTGCATTGGCTTCAAGCTGATTGTGTACGTTTCTTCCCAACTCTACATTCAATGACATGTTGGTGGAGTGAATTCACCATAAGGGGAATAATGACACTATGGAAATTAGCAAATTTTACAAAGCAAGGGTTTTTTTTTTTTTTAAAAGGGGAGAGAGGTGTTTTTTATTTATCTAATGGCACACCACTGAATTTTTAATTAGGAGATATTTCTCTTTATCTCAGCAATGGTTCCTACCTTAACATCTCATCACTTACTCTGATATTAGTATAGATCTATTACCTTTCTTTTGGTTACGTTTACATGGTATTTCTTTTCCATCACTTTACTTTAAACTTTTCTATGTCCTAGTACCTAGAAGGTTTCCGTGGTTAACAGTATAACGTTGGGTTGTGGCTTTTTATGTAGATCTACAATCTTTGACCTATTAACATCTAATGTAATGAAGATATATTTGAATTTGTATTTCCCATATTACTGTACATATTCTATTTAAGACGTGTCATTCATATTTATTCTCTTTCTCCCTTTTGATTAATTATATATTTTCTTATTCCATTCCCCTCCATTAACTTATTAATCATAAATTATTATTATATTAAACTCTTTTCTGTGCCTTATGTAGAGATTACTTCTTGCTGTCCTTTTAATTTTTTTATTGTAGTACAATATATATAGCATGAAATTTACCATTTTAACCATTTGAGGTATACAATTCACTGGCGTTTAGTACATTCACCACCACGTCTGATTCTAGGACTCCAAAAGGAAGCTCTGGAAGATCAATACAATGGGGTACTTTGCAGCTGTGAAAAAATAATGACTCAGATATCAATGAATCCATATGTAGGGATTTCCAAGTTATATTGTTAAACGGGAAAAAAAACCCAATGTGTAAAAGAACATCTATAGTTTGCTAATTTCTTTTTTGTAAAAATGAAGGGGAAAGAAAATATACATGTTTCTGACCATTTGAGCAAAAAGAAACATCAGAAGAATAAATCACAAACTAATGGATTGCTTTCCTATAGAAGGTGGATGAGACTGGGGTAGAAAAGATGAGGAAATGAGTGTATTTATTGGTATAGTTCTGACTATTTTATCTTTTATCCTCTAAAAAAATAAATAGAAGAGGGTGTATAATAAAGCAAAATAGAATAAAATTAAACAAATGAACTTAACTATATTGCAAACTAATAACCATAATTAGACTTAACGGAAAAATAAAATTAACATAAGTAATCCTTGAGCACAGAATTTTGTCTATATACACTCACTATAAAGAAAAAAATTGTAAACAAAGTTTTTGAGCTACAGTTACTTTGTCATTAACAGTGGTATGAGTTCAAGATTCGGAAATTATTTAACATATGCTCAAAGATTAAACAAATAAGTAAATATATTGTGGAAAAGGGGATAACTCCTCACTGTTGATGAAAGGTGCCATATGCATGGAAAAGGAGAGGCTGGAAAGGAATTCTATGGTGTAAAATTAGGACTAGAGATCTCAACTTGAACTATGGGATGTTTAAAATGTATAAATAAATTGAAATTTATATGTTATATATAAACATCTATATTGTTTCCATCCCACGTTCTTTCTGTCCCACTTCTAATCCACCTCCAATGGGTAGCCATTCCTTTAGTTTATTAATTTCTACTTTCTGCTTCCTGTGTTTCTTTTGTATATATTTCCAAACTGCATCCTCTGAGATCATTCAGAAACCCTGAAAGCAATGAACACACCTGATACCAAGTTTTCTCTTTACCATTCTCCTCTTTAAGGGACAAGCATACTTAGAAAAATGGCTCATTCTAGGTCTGGGGCAGAATTTGACAAGATTATCCAAGAAAATTTTTCTGAGTCTGAAACTAGAAAGTGCTCAGTGAATCCTGAGGTCACAGAAGCCAGCTTGAAGGGTCTCCCACTGGCCAAATCTGGAATAATTTGAGCTTCAAAAATGAATAACACCAGGAATGGATTATGACTCAAATAAATAAGAATCCATGAGTACATAATGATATAATGAAATCAGTGAAAAAAACCAATGAGTAAGGGCTGCTGCAAAGTTCCTCCTTATAGGATAATACAACTGATAAATGTGGAGGAAATGATAGAGTTAGAAAATCACCATTTGGTACCATGTTTGAAATATTTTTTTCACATTAGAATTACCCATGGATGTTAAATATAGTGGGTGAAATTTTAATAAGAAAAATAGCTTATGGTTATATAGTCCCAAAATATCTACTGAAATGATACTAATTACAAAGGATAAAAGAGTAAATTTACAGTTGAGAACCTGACAGACGCCACCTTAACCAATTTATCAAGGATAACATCACTAGTAATCGGAAAAAATGATATCATGTGCTTTCTGATAATACGTACTGTGGTAGACAAGCTGAAAGTCAAAGTCTAAAATACACCTACATACATAAGTAAACATAGTAAAATGTTAGCCGTTGGGGCATCTAGGTGAAACATGTGCAGGGATTCTTCATATCATTTTTACAACTTTTCTATAAGTCTGAAGTCATTTCAAAATAAAAGATAAAAAAAATCCTTTGTCCTAGCTGGAACCATGGCCAAGAAGAAAGGAGTCCAGGGCACCCCCGGCATAGAGTTTACCGTCCCCTGGGACTCCAGTCCCTCTGACTCCTGGACACTCAGGTCCCCAAAGGGTAGTAAGATACTAGGCAGAAGCTTGGGGAATTTATTTCAGGCCTCTTTCCTCTCACTGGTAATTAAAATGCTATCTTTTGGCTCATTGCTCTGGAGCTGGGTAAGGAATATGAAAGTGCTGAGGCCACAAATATTCTTCCGTTTGTCTGGATACTGAGTCTTCTGAAGGGAACCTTAGGATTTCGGAAACAGCCTGGAGGAGAAGGTGTCTGATGTCAACAACGACGAGCGCAGGTCAGAGGATGCTGGATCTGCACTTGGCGATGGATCTGCCTGTGTTCTTGGGGGTCTGTGTACCTTTATATTCATGACTGTGTGTGTGTGTGCCTGTGTGTGTGTATGCTTATGTACACATTGTTTGATAGTTGCATGCATGTGTGCGTGTAAAATGATCTGGCTCACAGCCTGATTCGTTTCCTGAGTTAGACCCAATCTGGTCTCTGTTTCAGCAAGAGTAGACCAACTTATCAGCCTCCTAATGTCTCACTGGGGACCCCTGATTCATGCCTGTGGTCTTAAATACTCGCATCATAGCTGAGCAGATGAGAGCTCAACATTGGGAGTAAGATTGTCATTTCTGCTGCTGGAGAACAAGATGCCCGACCTCACCAAGGAACCAACGTCAGAGGGCTCAAACCTCTGCTCAACAGTGTGTGCTAGTGTATGTGCAAGTGATGATTGTGGGTGTCACACTTATGTGTGAGAGTAGGAAAGTGTATTTTTTGCTTTTGTCTGTGTGTTTGCTACCATGTGTATGTTACCAAGTGCATGGGTTGTTGGTGTTTTAACAACTGTGCCTGTGACTGTTTAGGCTTCACTGCCCCAAGCTGACTCGCTTCCTGTGGGAAAGATGTGGGTCAGAATGGGCCTAAGTATGTCTCTCAGTAATGGGAGTGTGTGTACTGCTTGTGGTAGTGAATGTGTGGTTGGATGTGCATGTGTGTTTGTGGGCATCTGATTTGCATCCATGTCCTCAAATATTTCCTTCAGTTTCCTCCTTCTGGGACACCATTGTTTGAGATATGCAAACTCCAAGTGACTCCCTGTTTTCTGAAAAAAATCTGCTATCATTTTCATATGACTGAGTACGACTGAGTCACTCAGAATTTTGTAACCCTTTACTTTCACTAAACGTCCAGGCAACAAAACTCCAGGCATCATGCTGTGTGAAGTTAGAGTTCAGCCTCACCACCAAATAGCAGTAAGACCTGGGAAAATTACTAACTCCTTGGCCTCACTTTCTACATCTATAAAATGGAAAGAATCATTGTTGGCTTGTGAACATTACAGGCTTTAGTAAATATTTACTGTTTAAATAGAAGTTAAAATATGTGAGAATTTTTTGTCAGTTGGGAATTATATAAATTTGAATGAATGAAATTATCTAGGCAGGGGATTAAGGAAAGTTTGGACAACTTTGGCTTTCTTGCAGCTCTAATATTTGCTTTGCTCCCCTAACCAATGAAAGGGGAAGTTTCCATGTGTAGTGGTTAAGAGCACGGGCTCTGATTACACAGTCACATTAGATTAACCCCAAGAAGTAGCTAATACTTGATAACTTTTAATTTACAGAAAATGGTAATATATATACAATAATGTGAGACCCCAGTGCTGAGGCGGTACGCTTGGAGCATTGTCACACTCTTCCTGTGAACCTGGCCAGGTCCCATTGACCTAGAGCTGTAAATTCATTCGCACTCTAGAAGTGAGTGTTCATTTAAAGCCACTTGATGCCAGAATAGCTCCCAAACAAGAGCAATCCACAAAATACCTTTCATAAGAATGATGAACATTTGGGTACTAGGCTAAGACTTTGACTACATTTCCTAATTAAAAGGACACATCACCCTTACATTCCCAGGTTTAAAAAAACCTTCATAGCACCTATTAGAATTTGTGTTCTTTCACCTATTTTAGCTTTTAATAAATAAAAACATAAATTATACAAATTCTATAGGCCTACAACAATAGAGTAGGCAATAGAGATGGTGCACACACGTTTGCATATATATAATGCGCATGATATATAGTACACATAACATGTAATATATGTAACTTGATATACAGTAATCGCTTCTTATCCATGGGAATATATCCCAATTCCCCCAGTGAATGCCTGAAACTGCAGATGGTACTGAGAACTATATATACTATATTTTTTGCTGTACATACATACATATGATAAAATTTATCTTAAATCATTCATGGTAAGAGATTAGCAACAGCTAATAATAAAATACAAAAATACACTAAAATAAGAGTTATGTGAATGAAGTGTCTCTCTCTCTCAAATTATCTTCCTGCAGTGTATTCCTGCTTCTTTTACTTGTGATGATGTGAGATGACACAATGCCTCAGTGATGAGATGAAGTGAGGTGAATAATGTAGACATTGTGAGATGGCTTTAGAATACTATTGACCTTCTGACTATACATCAAAAGGAGGATCATCAAGTCATGACAATGTCGATGCTTGGATGTCAGGAGTAGACGATGTTTGAAGTTTACCAGGGGTAACTGAAACCACAGAAATTGAAACTTCGGATAAGGGGGAGGGATACTGTACTTCAAGGCAGAAACAACCCATAACAGCTTGCTGTGGCTCATCTGCTATTTCTGCCACAGTGAATTATTATGGTTTGGCTCTGTCTTTGTGTAGTAGGTTTTCTTGGTATGTTCATTAAAAATATGCTCAAAGGAGGGAGGGACCTTGCTTTTCTTTTTCACAGGAACAATCTCAGTCCTTAGTATGGGTCCATGTTCAGACTCAATGTTCAATAAACAATAGTTGAGTGCAACAGTGAACACCTTATTTCTTTTGTACCATAAGTCTTGCTTGCTGCTTTTGGGTGTGATGTTTTCCTGGAGCCAGACTGGGATAGAGGGAAGATGCGTGCATCCATAAATTTGAGAAATAAATAGGAGTATAGATAAAAATTCATTCTTTTCCCAGAGAATTACAGTATGAAATAAAATGGTCCTGATCATCTTTTCTAGATTGCTGAGATTTGCAATATTCTTCATCTCCAACATAAAAAGCACAGTATGAGGCCTGAGAATCAGAGCAGTGTGTCAGAGTTCCTACTCTTGGGGCTCCCCATCCCATCGGAGCAGCAGGGCATATTCTTTGTCCTCTTCCTGGGCGTGTATCTGACCACGGTGTTGGGGAACCTGCTCATCATCCTGCTCATCAGGCTGGACTCTCGCCTTCACACCCCCATGTACTATTTCCTCAGCCACTTGGCCTTCACAGATGTCTCTTTCTCATCTGTCACTGTCCCCAAAATGTTGATGGACATGCATATTAATCACAAGTCCATCCCCTTCACAGGGTGCATGTCCCAGATGTATTTTTTCATATTGTTTGGTTGTCTTGACAACTTCCTTCTTGGAGTGATGGCATATGACAGGTATGTGGCAGTTTGTCACCCAATGCACTACAGCACCATCATGAGGGAGGAGCTGTGTGTCTCATTAGTAGTTGGGTCTTGGTTCTTCTGTGGTGCACATGCCTTGTTGCACACCCTCCTCTTGGTCCAACTGTCCTTCTGTGCTGACAATACCATCCCCCACTTCTTCTGTGACCTCCCTGCTCTCCTGAAGATAAGCTGCTCAGATATCTCCCTCAATGAGCTGATCATCTTCACCGAGGGAGGAATGCTTTTCATCCTGCCTTTGACTAGTGTATTGGGCTCTTACATCCAGATAGGGACCACTGTCCTTAGGGTCCCCTCCACCAAGAGATTCTGCAAAGCCTTTTCTACTTGTGGCTCCCATCTCTTTGTGGTGTCTTTATACTATGGGACCATTGCAGGTGTTTACTTTTTTTCCTCCTCATCCATCTCCAATGATAAAGACATAATTGCTTCTGTAATATATATGATAGTCACTCCCCTGCTGAACCCCTTCATCTATAGCCTGAGGAACAGAGATATGAAACATGCCCTAGAAATATTTGTTAATAGGGTTAAGCTTTTTAACTTACAGTCACTAAATATGTAAAAATTACACATTCAAATGAATCAGAAAACTATTAAACCTGGACAGGCATTCTGAGTGTACAGTTGAAACTTGGCTGCACATACAGCACAGGAGGTTGACCTATCCCATGCCCCTCTCTGCTGGCATATACAAGCTTTCATTACCAAGATTAACTTCAATGATTCTTCATTTTATTAACGATTTTTAGAATATGTGTTCCCTTATTCCAACACGCAAAGGACTTGGTGAGGTTAGGGCAGCTGTGAGGATGGCAACCGGCAGTAGTGAGGAAAGAAGCTCCTTCAATCTCACCACCTCCAAGAGAATCCTGCCTTTCTTCTCTTGGCTTCCCAGGATCAGGTTAAAGAGGCAGCTGAAAATAGTATCACAGAACATTTTTTTTACATAAATTGAATTTCCAATTTTTAAAAAGCTAGCATTCTCACAATAAACTTTCAATTGCTTCTAATGTAACTTACTTAAAAGTATGGGTTCATATGTGTTTGTCTACCTTTCATGAATATGTAGAAATGGAGTCCTTTTGAAAATGTGCTGGTTTATTCAATATTTTAGTTACTTCTAATAAAGGGATGTGAGGAAATCTTCTGGGGTGCTAGAAATTTTCTATATCTTGATGCAGGTGGTAGTTACAATGCATGTATACATATGGAAAAATTCATCGGGCCAAACATTTCTGATTTATGCACTTAGTGTATGAATGTTAGTCACTAATACAAAAAGGGAGGAGAGAGGAAATACAACGAACTATTCCCAGTATAAGTGAAAAAATATATATAATGAACGTCAATGTCTTGGTGAGGAAATGCTCCCATTTTTCCTTCTTGTTCTTTTCTTTCCTCTTTAATGTTTTCTGGTTTTGCTTACATCATAACTTCCTTAAACATGTCTTCTTGAGCCAGCCCTGATTGCCTAGTGGTTAAAGTTCATTGCTCCCACTTCTTTGGCGGCCTGGGTTCATTTCACATTGTGGAACACCACCACTTACCTTTTAATTGTCATTCTGTGGTGGCAGCTCACATAGAAGAGCTCAAAGGACTTACAAGTAGGATATATAACCATGTAATGGAGTTTTGGGGAGGCAAAAAAAATCGAGGAGATTGTCAACAGATATTAGCCCAGGGAAAATCTTTCCTTGCAAAGAATAAAGAAGTCTTCTTTCTTCCTGCATTGTTCTCAAACATATACTAGCAGGTCTTCTCTGAATCCATCATCTTGGGGCTCTCAGGTGGGCACAGGTGTGGGTGATGAGTAGAATGTGGTGCTGGGTTATCAAGGCCTAACTAGGATGCTCAGAAGGAGCTGGAAGAGTAAATGCAATCAAGTTTTTGAAGGAGAGCTGAGGATACAGCTTGAGAAGTGACTGTATATACACAAGCATCACACTCAAATAAGCCCTAATAATAATGAGAGCTGACTTTTTAACAAGAGCAGCAAGAAAGGATTGAAAGGAATCAGAAAGTAAAGGAGTGGCACCTTTAGTAGAGTGAAAAAATAAAAAAAAATCTGGCAACCTAAGATACTACATCAGCAAATATGTCGTTCAAAATTGAAGGTGAAAGTAAGATATTTTCAGAAAAACAAAAACTAAAAAAGAAAAAATGTAAGCAGACCTATACTAATAGAAACACGGGGAATTCTTTAGACAAAAAGAAAGTGATTATAGGAGAAACTTGAAAATTCAGAGGTATTTGTAAGACTGGTAGATACAAAAATGAATATTCACTGAACTAAAAAACACCAATAATAACAATATCCTATGGGGCTTATCTGAATAATCCTAAGGTCACACTTCTGTGAAAATAAATTTGGAAACTTAGCTGAATTAGATAATTTTCCAGGGAAATACATATTAACAAAATTGACTCCTTATGATATAGAAAGTCTAAACACATCAATTCCTGTAAAATAAATAGAGAAAGCTATTAAGCAACTACTCCATAAAATAGAACCAGGCCCATTTTGTTTCAAGGGGAATACTATTAATGGTCAAAGACCTAGCAGTCTGAATGATGCTTGAATTGTTCCACACCATTGAAAATAAAGGAAAACATCTTAATTTGTTTTATGGATGAAATAAATACAAAATTGTTGTGTAAGCATGATAAAGAAGCACAAAAATGAAATTTCAAGTTGACAGTACTTATGACTATTCATGCAAACATAGTCAATATAATATCAGCAAATAGAATCCAACACGACATTAATAAAATAATTCATATAACCATGTGGGATTGTTTCAGGAATTTGAAGTTGGTTCGAAATTAGAAAATCCTTAATATAATACAAATTATTAATAAATCTGAGGTTAAAAATCACATATGTCTCTCTATAGTGCTGAAAAAGACCACAACAGAATTTGATAACACTCAAGAAAAAGGAATTGGTAGATCCTCTGTTAATAAAATATATATTTTACACGAAGCATATATGATATATATAAATATATTTTCTCATGTTTAATGTTACATATGATATTATAAATAATAATATATATTTACATATATCATATGTATTTCATGTAAAATATACTACATATTACACTATGCATATTATTATACACAATAAAATCTATAGATATGTAGCCAACATCTTATTTAATGGGGAACCATTAGAGGAATTTCCTTTAGGATCACGATCAAGACTAGAATGCTCAATAATCAACACTGTGGTGAAAATATTAGCCAATGCAAGTAGATTAATGAGATTAATTAAAGTCATAATAATTGGAAAAGAAGTAAAATCTTCTGAAGACTTTATAAGTACTTTAAAAACAAGAAAAAGAAAAGACATGTGAAAGTAGAAGTTGTAGATCTTTCTTTTCACGTTTCTTTTCACTTCTTTTCAAGAAGTCTTGATCTTTCTTTTCCACCAAACTCACACCTTGGCAGACCAAACTCCCCATTCGCCAGTCCCTCCATTTTTAGAATTCAATCTGAATATGAAACGAGTCATACCTAAACAGACTCAGCCAGCTCCAATCCTCTTCCCGAAATGAACATTTGTGTGTCATCTTCACAGTTAAATTGATTTCGAGTCAATACCCTGACGTTGTGTTTCTGTGATGTAATCAAATTTGTAGCATGTCTCTCATAAGCTGCCACAGTCCCACAGGACAACTATGGTTTTAAAAGGAAGTTTTACTGTATTTCTTAGTTTAGGCCCTTATTCTAAGTTTCTATTTGTAGTGCTTTATTGGGTAAACTTCTTACCTAGACACAGCTCAACCTTATTATTCAATTTTCCCTGCAAAAATATTGGCATTCTCTCTTTGAATTCAAGCTCATGTCCAGCTCTTTTGGGATAAGTGTCCAGGTGTGACATGTTTAAGAGAGTCTTCTTTTATTTCCACCTTCTGTAGCCTAGTCATTGTGCCACACTGGGCATGGTATTTGGACCAATAAGACAAACTGTTTTTCTGAATTCATATGAGAGATTGCAACATCTTTGTAGACCATTCCTGTTGCAGAAGAGTCTCTGCTATGAAGAGGCAGCCTGTCCGACCTGTCAATAACTATGCCCAGGCCTCTGGCCCTTCCTTTCCCTCCTAATCTTGTCATATTTGAGTAAACTACCTTAAAATATCCAGGTAAGGCATCTAAGCTTTTAAAGAATATTCTTCTTTAAGGTGTTAATAACCAAAGTCAATTATTTCACACTAGTCCATAATCTTAAGCAATTAATAGATTCTACTTTTATAATTTATCATTTTATCTCTTACATTACTATTCTCCAGATGACAAGAATATCTATGGATTGATATATAATGATTTCCAGGGTATATTGTTATTGTAAAAAAGGAATGCACCCAAGAGTATCGGTAGCATGCTACCCTTTGTGTAAAAATGAAAGAGAAATAAGAAGATATATGGGTATATGCTCCCTTGAGCCAACAGGAACACAAGAAGTCGGGAAAAAATGAGTTTGGTCTCCTACAAGGGGTGGATGGGAACTTGTGGGAAGGATGACAAAATGGGTATACTTCTTTGTATGTTTTGACCAGGTTATCTTTTACTTTCTCAAAAATAAATAAATAAAAGAATAGGAAAAATAGAATGAAAGAAACAAACTAACAACTATATTTCAAATGAATAGCATAATTAGACTGAAGGTGAAATGAAAATAACTAATCCAGGGAATTTTTGAACACAATATTTTGTCTGTATGTCCTCACAATAAAGAAAATAAACTATAAAAAATATCGAGCTTCACTTAGTAGTTTTGTCACTCACAGTGATATGGGTTCAAGATTCTGAAATTACTTAACGTGTATTCTAGGATTCTGTGAAAAAGTAAAACTATTGTTGAAGAAAGGAATGATTCCTCACTATCAAGGGAAGGTGTTACATACAAAGAAAAGTACAGGCTGGAAACAACTCTGCAGTGTCAAACTGGAATTGGAGGTGTCAGTTTGAACTCATGGTTTTTAATACATATGTAAATAGGTTGAGATTCATGAATTAAATATCAATATTTCATACTGTTCTCATCACCCATTCTTTTTACCCTATTCCCAACCAACCTCTTATGACTAATCATTTCTCCTAATTTATTAGTTTCTTGTTTATACTTCCTGTGTCTCATATATATGTGTGTGTATATATATATATATGCAAGATGTTTTGTAAGCAGTGAACACACCTAACAAATTTTCACTTTAAATACCATTCTTCTCTGAAAGGAACTCAAGTTACATAGAAAAGATGGCCGTTTACAGGACTGCGCTGAGGAAATACAAAGATTATCTAGGAAAATTTTGCTGAACCTGAAAGCAAGGAAGTGCTTGATGACTCATGGAGCTCAAAGTGGCTCCCCATGGCCAAGTCTGGAATAATTTGGGCTTAAAAAGAATACCAAAAGCAAACATACACATGGATAAAGAGAAAAGATCGGGGGTTACCAGAGCAGACGTGGTTGGAGTGAGAGACAAATGGGTAAAGGGGCATATATGTATTGTGATGGATGGAAATTAAACTATGGGTGGTGAACACCATGCAATATATAAAGATGCTGAAATATAATGATGTACAGTTGACATTTGCACAATGTCATAAACTAGTGTGATCTCAATAAAATCATTTAAAAATTAATAGTGACTGTAATGGATTATGACTCAGAGATTAAATGAGAAACTCTGAATCCATAATGATATAAATCAATTAATTAAAAAACGTGTTAGAGAAAGGAAACTTCTCTCTTACGGAGAACTCATACATGTAGAATGATTGATGGAAGGAGAAAAATCACCATTTGACCACCACAATTACAATAATTGTTTCAGACGAAAATCACATGATTCTTATGAAGTATGATGTTATATATAGTGGTGGTTATATACATAACCTCAAAATATCTACCCAAGTTATATTTTTTAATTTCAAAGGTAAAAATAATAACTTGATAGTAAAGAAACCTGGCAGACACCACCTAAATCAATTCACCAGGGTTAAAATTGCTGGTGATTAGGAAAATCAGTGTTGACTGTGTTCTGATAATATGCACTGTGGTGTACAAGCCGAAGATCTGCAGCCTGAATCTGAGATATGTGCATACCTACATAGTAATAAAGCAAACATGGTTACATATTAACTTTTGGGGAATCTGGGTGAAATGTACATGATAACTTTTAATATAATTTTTCCTTTTTGTAAGCCTCAAAGGGTTTCAAACTAAAATGTAAAAAAAAAACCTTCCTCCATAATTACTCAATAAGAGAGAATAGAGTATCCTATAAGTCTATTACTAAATTTAAAGTTGGCATCCAGGCAGACAACTATGATCTTCCACAATATTCTCTTATAGCCACTGTCAGAGATAGACTATGAACGGCTGACCCATCGGCATGACACAGGAAAGGAATTCTATAAAATGTCGTCCCTGCTCTGTAAGAGTTTACAGTCTCTAGAATGAAACCGTAGAGGAAATTTTGCACTGAGAAAAGAAGTATGTCTGTAGAATAAAACATATTGGCATATTTGCCATTCACAAATTGGTACACAAATGAGTAATTAGAAAATGTTATCTATTCTGTGCTAGAAAGTCTCCATTTGCCTCTTCCTGTTCATTCTCCAGCTTTATCCGGCCTACTTTGTCTCAGGAACCTGAACTTTATGGACTTTACCAACTGGACTCCCAGGCCCTTTGGATTTGACCAATGGAAACACAAGCAAGAGATGCAGAAGGAGAGAGAGGTTGGAGCATTTATTCTGTTTTCCTCCCTGCTGGACCTTGTGTTGAGAGTGGCTGTGCACATTCCTGTCCAGGGGTCCTCTCCTACCCCTACATGTCTCGCCAGGTTCTCATAACCACTCTCTCTCTCCTTGCACCTGTTTCCCACTGCTGCTGGGCCTAGGTGCCTCACCATCCCTTAATAGTTTCCTTTAAACTTGCCAATACGTTTGTAAGCAAGCCATTATTACAACTATTTAAAAAAAATTCTTTGTCACAGCTGGAACCATGCCCAAGAAGAAAAGCATTGCTGGCAGCTGAGGCATCATTCCCTGGGACTCCAGTCCCCTCTGGCTTGTGGATGTGCAACTCCCCAAAGGGCAGTAAGAAATTGGCCAGTTATCCTACAATGGCTCCTCCCTGACCCAAAAGGCCAGGGATTTTTGTTTCTGTCCTCTTATTGATACTTAAACTGCCATCTTTTTGTTCATTGCTCTGAAGTTGGCTAAGGAACATGAAAATCTGTAGAAGTGCTGAGGCCACAGATATTTTTTTCTTTTCATCTAGGTACCAAGTCTCCTGAAGAGAACTGAAGGTTTTGGCAACAGTCTAAGCAGAAGGAGTCTGAGGTCACTAACGACGAAGACAGGTCAGAGGGACTGGAAACCTACACTTAGTGATGGACCTGCTTCTATGCTGCTGGGTTTGTGTATGATTATCTCTGTGCTCGTGTGTGTTTGTGTGAGTGTATGGCTGTGTTGGTGTTGTTGACAGTTGCATGTATCTGTGTATTTTGTATCTGACACATAACCTCAATATTTTCCTGAGTTAGACTCAATCTGGGCTCTGTTTTAGTGAATGTAGACTGAGTTATCATCCTCCAAACACATGATTAATGGACTCCTAATTCATGCCTGTGATCTTTAATACATGCCTCCTAATCTTATGATGAGGATATTTCCCTCACTAGGCGGGTGTCATTGCTGAGCAGATGAGAGCTCAGCATTGTCTATGAGATTGTTCACTCTGCTGCTGGAGAAGAAGATGCCTGACCTTAACAAGACATCCATGTCAAAGAGGGCCCAAACCTCTGCTCATCAGTGTGTGCTGGTGTCTGTGTGAGCTGTGTTTGTGGATGGCACACTCATTTGTGAGAGAAGAAATATGTATTGTTTGCCTTTATCTGTGCGTATATTACCATGCATATGTTTCCACGTGCATGGGTTCTTGGTGGTTGACTGATACGCCTGTGTAAATAGGCTTCACTGCCCTATGCTGGCTGCCCTCCCCCAGGAAGCATATGGGTTAGAAGGGCCAAAGCTCACCTCTAAGTAATGAGTGTGTGTGCTTCTTGTAGTTGTAGTAAGTGTGTAGTTGGGTGTGCATGTGTGTTGTTTGTTTGTGTTTATTGTGAGATTTTTGCATTGTGAGGGTCCTTGTGTTTTTTTTTGGTGGCTGTGTATAGTGATGAGTTATGCATATGTGATGAGTGTTTACCAGGTGTGTTATGTGTCAAGTGTTTTGTTGTGTATTGTGTGTTGTGTATGTCTCACTTTACATGTTATTTATGACTTTTATGTTTGTATACAATATTTATGAACTGAACCACATACTGGTTCTCCTTCCTCTAAAATGGGAACTGGTCACATGTGACTGGAATCCTTAAATTAGCAGTGTGTGTGTGATTTATATGTGTGTTTGGTTCTTCTTATTTTCCCCCCTGACTCAAATATTTCCTTAAGTACCTTCCTCTGCATCACTGTTGACTGTGATATCCAAAGCTCCAAGCAACTCCCTGTCTCTGAAATGGGTCTGCTAGGATTTTCATATACCTGAGTGTGACTGAGTCACTCAAAGTGTTTTAACTCTTCACTTAATGTCCCAGGCAAAGATACATTAGCGTTATGATGTGTGAAGTTAGAGTGCAGAACCCCCACCAAATGGCAGGGAGACCTTGGGAAAATCACTTAACTTCTTGGCCTCACTCTTCAATCTATAAAATGGAAAGAATTACACTTCTCTCATGAAACATACAGGCCTTTTGCAATATTTACTGTTTGAATAAATGATAACAAATGTGAGAGTGTTTTGTCAATTGGAAAATAAATCAATGTAAATGAAGGGAACTATCCAGACAGGGAACTAAGAAAATTTTGAACTACTTTGGCTTCTTTGCAGCCATGAAGCAACACAGGGTGTCTGGCACTCCTAACTGATGATGGGGGAAGTTTCCATGTGTAGTGGTTAAGAGCACAGGATATGATCACCCACTCATATTAGATAGAAGTACATAAAGTAGTCAACATGCTATAACTTTTAAGCTACAGAAAATGACAATACATTTACTTTTTATGTATATGGTATTTATATGGTTTATATTTCTATTTCCAAAGACCTAAAATAGGCGAAAGAACATTCCTTCTTACTGCAGCTGGAAAGATTTTTAAAAATCTGGGAATATAAGGCTGGTATGTGGATTTAATTAGGAAGTGTAGGTAAAGTCCTTAGCTTAGTATTCAAATGTTCACCAAAAATGTTCACCATTCTTTGAAAGAATTTGTGGACTATTCCAGTATGAAAGCTATTCTGGAATCAAGCGGCTTTAGACAACCATTCAATTCTAGAGTGACCATGAGGTAACAACTGTGGGTCAAAAGGACAGGGTCAGGTTCACAGGAGGAGTGTGACAATGCTCCAACAAGGCTAACACAGCATTGAGTCTCACGTTACGTTAAGGCAGAAATAACTGATACCAGTTTGCAGAGGCTCATCTATTATTTCTGCCACAGTGAATTACTATGATTTTTCTGTCTCAGCGTAGTGAATTATCCCTCTATGCTCATCAAGGTCTATACTCATAGAGAGCAGAGACCTTGCCTTTTCTGTTCACTCCTGAATTCTCAGTCCTTGTTCAGACTCAATGTTCAATAAATAGTAGTTCACTGAAGCTGAGGTCACTCTTTGCTTCTGTGCAATAAGGTTTTCCTGTCTGCTTTTGGGCTTGATGATTTCCTGGAGCCAGATTAGGATAGACAAGGAAGCATGTATCCACAGGTGTGAGAAATTAATAGAAATATATTTAAAAATTCATTGTTTTCCCAGAGAATTATAGTATGTAATATGGTGGTCCTGATCATCCTTTGGAGGGTCCTGAGATTCCCAAACCTTCTTCTTCCTCAGGATATAGAAGAATACATGAGGCCTGAGAACCAGAGCAGTGTGTCTGAGTTCCTCCTCCTGGGGCTCCTCTTCCCACCGGAGCAGCAGAGCTTGTTCTTTGCCCTGTTCCTGGGCATGTACCTGACCACAGTGCTGGGAAACCTGCTCATCATCCTCCTCATCAGGCTGGACTCTCACCTCCACACTCCCATGTACTTCTTCCTCAGCCACTTGGCCTTCTCTGACATTTCCCTTTCATCTGTCACAGTTCCAAAGATACTCATGAACATGCAGACTCAGCGACAATCCATCTCCTATGTAGGGTGCATTTCTCAGTTGTATTTTTTCATAGTTTTTGGTTGTCTTGACAATTTCCTTCTTGCAGTGATGGCATATGACAGGTATGTGGCCATCTGTCACCCACTCCACTACACCACCATGATGAGGCAAGAGCTGTGTATATCCTTAGTAGCTGGGTCCTGGTTCTTCAGTTGTGCACATGCCCTGTTGAACACCCTCCTCTTGGTCCAGTTGTCCTTCTGTGCTGACAATACCATCCCCCACTTCTTCTGTGATCTCACCGTACTCCTGAAGTTGAGCTGTTCAGACATCTCCCTCAATGAGCTGGTCATCTTCACTGAGGCAGCAATGGTTGTCATCTTGCCTTTGATTAGTATCTTGGGTTCATATATTTGTATAGGGACCACTGTCCTGAGTGTCCCCTCCAACAAGAGACTCTTTAAAGCCTTTTCTACCTGTGGCTCCCATCTCTTCGTGGTATCTTTATACTATGGGACCATTTCAGGTGTTTATTTTTTCTCTTCATCATGGGGCTCCAATGACGAAGACATAATTGCTTCGGTCATGTACACAGTAGTTACTCCCATGCTGAACCCCTTTATCTACAGCCTGAGGAACAGAGATATAAAAGAGGCTCTGGAAATGTTTGTCAATAGGGCTAATTTCTTTAAGTGATATTCACTAAACTTTATTGCATCATGAGCACAGTGAGATGTATCTCCTAATATTTTTGTCTGGTTGACAACTTCATATGACTTTAAAGGAATATATATTCTGCTGTCGTGTATAGTGCTGTTAACCTGTTAACTAGGCCAAGTTTGCTACTTGGATTGTTAAATATTCTTTAATACTAATTAGTTTGTGGATTTGTCTTTTTCTCCTTTTAGATATGCCAGCTTTTGCTTATGTATTTTTTATACTATGCTACTGAGGACACAGATTTAGCATTACAATCTGTTCCTGGTAGACTGATTGTTTTATGTAGTGGTGTGCTGAATCTGGCTTGCATTGTGTTCAAGCTGATTGTACAATTTCGTCCCAGCTCCACATTCAATGACATAATTTTGACAGATTGAAATCAGCCATAATGGGAATAATTATGCCACGTAAATTGGCAAATGCTCCAAAGCAGGGCTTCATAAAAAAGTGGCCGAGAAAGAGAGAGAGTCACTTTTTATACATTTAACAATAAACCACTGCATTTACAATTAGGAGATCTTCTTCTTTATCTCTAGCAATGGCTCTTAACGTCTCATCTACTTCTTCTCATATTAGTATAGATATACCAGATTTCTTTTGGTTGGTATTTACATGCTATTTCTTTTACACTTTTCTATGTCCTTATAGCTGTGAGGTGTCTGTTGTTTACAGTGGAAAGTTGGGTTTTTCTCTTGTTTAAGCAGAATGACAATCATCATTCTTTTGGAGAATTTGATCTATTGACATTTAATGCCATCATGATATATTTGAATTTGTATTTTCCATACTACTATATCTTTTTTACTTGAGACGTCTGTTTCATATTTATTCTCTCTTCTCTTTATCCTTTTCAATTAGTTGAATATATATTTTGCTATTGCATTCCCCCACTATTAACTTAGTAATCAATATTATTATTTTATAATTATTTTCTGAGCATTATGTTGAGATTGCTTCTTACTTTCTCTTAAAATTTTTATTGTAGTATAATATACAAAACATGAAATTTACTGTTTTAATCTTTTCAGATATATAATTCAGTGGCATTTAATATATCCATTGCCATCATCTCTTTCAAAGACTCTACAAGGAAATTCTGTGGAACATCAGAGTAACTGAGTACTTTGCAGTTGTGAAAAAATAATGACAAATATATCTATGAATCAATATGGAAGTATTTCCAGGTTACATTGTTAAATAGAAAAAAAAGTGTAAAAAAGCATGTATAGCGTGCTACTTTCTGTGTGAAACTGAAAGGGAAATAAAATATACAAGTATCTTCCCATTTGAGCAAAAAGGAACACAAGCAGTATAAATCAGAAACTAAAGAGATTATTTCCCTACAAAAGGTGGATGTGAATCAGATAGAAAAGATGGGAAGATGAATATATTTATTCATATACTTTTAACTATGTTATCTTTTACCCACTAAAATAAATAAAGAGGGTGAATAATAAAGCAAAATAGAATAAAAGAAAGAAAATACACATAAATATGTTTCAAATTAATCCCATAATTAGAGTAAAGGGGAAAATAAAATAACTAACCCAAGTAATTCTTGAACAAAGAATTTTGTTTATATAATCCCACAATAAAGATGAAAAACTGTAAACAATATGTTTGAGCTGTAATTAGTTTTTCCTTAACAGTGATGAGTTCAAGATTCTGAAATTACTTAACATGTTCAAAGATTTGGCAAATAAGTAAAGATATTGCGGAAAAAGAAATAACTGCTCACTATCAGGGTGTCAACAAAAATAATCAATAACCATCCTAGAGTAAAGGAAAGGAGATTTTCATTTGAGCCAAACTGAGGACTATGGCCTGGGAGTTGCAGCCTTCACAAGGGAAAAAAGTTCTCTGGAGAAGAGCAATTCTCAGCACAGGTATATACCCATTCCAAACAAAGATACATACATCAAGCATGACAGGGGTACATCCCTTCAAGGGTTCAAGGAAATATTCATTACAGATTAGCATGTACCCAGTGGGTCAATATAACCCTGGCACGATAAGAAGGGAGCCATTAATTCTTATCTTTAAAAAGTACTGGCATCTTACGAAGGCAGGCATTAATTCTTATCTTCAAAGAGTACATTCATTACCTCAGGGTAATGATTAAAACAGATGACAGTGTATGTTTGACAGGCCATAAGTCAGCCTTCTTTGGTTCAAATAAAATTCAGGCCAAATCAAGCTCAAACCGGAATGGTTTCCCCATATACATTAATATATAAAAATTTCCATACTTCTTCCCCCTTTTGATAATTCATCTTACAATAGAAAGCATTGATGATCAAAATATTGTCCCTAGATACTAGGGTGCTTACTTCCTGCCCTGGGCAAATCATGTCCCTTGGAGCTGGGCTTTACTTCGATTGGCCTGCTCAGTAATCCATACAGGGGGGCAATAGATGAATATGATTGACAATCATAGAGGTACACACTGACAGGGGAAGTAATTTTATATGGTATACATATTTTCAATTAGGTTGAATTGTCATGCAAACATTGTATGTGTGCTTTTGTATGACCTTTTGTGGTTAGAATGTTCATAACATTAATAAAACAGATATAGTAAGAAACCAATGATAATACTTGAAGTAGCTAGTGTGAATTAGGCACAGATTTAGAGACGAGAAGCCAAAGAACCTGTTACAAGTATTTTGGTAACTTTATACTGATTTAAGTATTAATTTCCCTCCTTTGTCCTCTGCTATGTGCGCTGTATGATAAGTTTGGGTAGATTGGTTTAATATAGTAACAAGATCTTCAGTTGTCGCTTGTAATGAGTTTCCAGGCTAGGTTCCATTGAAATTACATTGTGTGGTAGATGTAGTTCTAATTTCCCAAATATTTGATCATCAATATCAATATTTGAATAAGTCTTCATATCTTTGGGAAGTTCTATTTGACTAGCAAATCTGGTATTACACCATATTGTAGTAAAGTTATGGCAAGAAAATACTTTGATTACAATATTGATCAGAGATTATGACAGAGGTATTTTGTAAACTTTCTCAACAAAATTTCCCATTACCCATATACCATATTTTTGTTTGCATGGGTGTGGTTGCTATAGACCAATTAGAAGAAAATTTGGGTCTCCACCACTGTTTGGTGCATGGCCATAACCTTGTTGGAATTTGCATATTTAAGTTGATATGAGGTTCCAGTAAGACGTATTTGATAATAAGACCTATCTTCCCCCAAAAGGGAGAATTCTGGTAGAATTTAAAGTGATCCTTTGTCCTACTACTTGAACAACATCATAGGTGTAACTTCTTGTAAGTTTAAGTAAGTACTAAAGTCATGATTGAACACTTATGTGAATTACAAGATCCTTAAATTGGGATCTAGGAAAGCTTCTTTATCTTGTTGGTAATATACTTGAGTATAAGACAATAGAGACTCACAGTAGTTGGTTATACTAGCATAAGACAACAAAGGATCAGCAGAATGATATGCACCAACAGACACTGATCTCCCTGTGACCATCCCAAGTGGGATCAATTCATGTTTTCCAAGAAGGGCACTGCAAGCAGTCAGGAAGACCAAAGGCATTTCCTTAGTTCCAGGGAGTCTAGTCTAAAGGTATATAACAAAACGCCAAAGACAATTAACAGGACTAGAATCCAAAATCTACAAAGATTCAACATAACTTTCTCTCAATTTCTCTCATTTTTACCAAAGATAGTCACAATAAAAATAATTTGTTTATATTACAAACTTGGCCTGATAATTTATATACTTGAAAATAAGAATATTCAGTGAGAATTTCTGAATTCTTGATGGACCTGGTAGGGAGAAAAAGTAAATGTTTCTTATTTGTTCACAAAGGTATATCTTACCAAATTGTTGATAGTTTAAGAGAAAAATTTCTTTAAATCTAGAAAAATAAAACATTAGAGCATTCTGCTTGGTTTATGTAGGCCTCTGTAATTAGTATTTGATCTTGATCTTTCATTAGCAGTTTTATATAACCATCAGTTTCTCCATTAGAGTTCTGTAATGTCTTACCTAGTTCAGTTTTATGATCCAAAAATCTACCAGAAACATGATTTCTAGAGTGTCAGAGGCCTTGACATGAGTCTTTCTGAAGATGAAACGTTTGCAAAGCTATCAGATTAAAACAATAACTGTCTGTAGATGGCAAGAGACATAACAATATAATGGAATTGAGAAGGAAATTTGGTTATCTCTGTGACATAAAATTTTAAGATAATAACCAGAATTATGACTGATAAAGAGGACAGATCAGAATTTTAGGAATGTTATATAACTATTAAAGTACTTACATTAATCACATTTGCTCACACAATATAACCTGAGAAGGTTTAACATCATCTGTTTGACAATGTTTCTCACACTTTTTAACATGCTAAAGAAGCCTAATTAGTTTAGTATCTCCCTCTTTATAGGAAGAAAGAATACATTCTGTGAGAAGTCTCATGGGCCCCTGGAAATTCTCAAAATCACTTTTAGGTCACAAGAAAGACTTTATTTTGAATTTGAATTTTGGGGAGTTTGTCAAAAATATCAAAAGATTTTAGAACACTTGGTCAAACGGGACCATAGGTCACAGTAAAATAATACTCATTTATCCATTTGTCCATGGTGAAAAGTAAAGATTTTTGGCAAATACAGAAATTTAAATAGTAAGAAGAAATACCTTAGTTCTTATGAGTAAAGACTTGATAAAAACAATGCAGGAAATTTATTTTGATAAAGCATAAAATAATTTTGGATAGAATACTCAAAGGTAAAGAAGAAAATCTTTCATGATCTATTTATCAAGTGCAGACTAAAAGTCCAAGAAAATTATCCTCTTATTTATTTTTTAAGAGTTTTTATTTTTTATTGTGTTTTGTTTTACAACTTATTTTATTTTTTTATTGCTGTAATACTGGATTATGACATTTATAGCTTTCAGATGTACATTGTAATATATTTCGAATACTGTGTAAATTATGTTATGTTCACCATCCGAAAACTAATTATAGTCTATCACCACACATGTGAGCCTAATCACCCCTTTTGTCTTTCCCTCTCCCCCCTTCCCCTATGGTAACCACCAATAAAATTATCCTTTTAAGTTAAAGAAACCAAAGTCTAATTTTTGTACCAGCTTATTTTTGATATTGCAACTGATTTCTTTATTGAAATTCATTTTCATTGTAGCCAACTTGACCATGCAGTAAACACTTTCATAAAGGTTTCTCTTCCACAAAACTTCTATGAGGTTCTTCTGTAAAGAATGTAAATTCAGAATTTCTTCCATGCCTTTCCTTCATCCTATTGTTTTATTGAGAATATCTCCATTCCTTATACCTTCTTTACCAAAAACATACATCTTACTTTCTTTGCAGACAGAGATGTTTCTGTTACTTTTTACACTAAGATCCTGGTGATTGGCAGACTTATACATATTGTCTAGAAACATGCTTTTTCATAGAAAATTTTTAAGCATGTCACAAAACATATTTATTAATAAACCAAGTATTTTTCTAGTTTCTTTGTAAAAGAACCCAAAGGTAGATAAATCTATGTTTAGTAATTAATGTCTAATATTTTATATTATATGGAAATGCCCTAGACATTTAATAAATTTCCATCATTTAATTTAGCAAAACTGTAAGGTTTCAAGTAATCAAAAGTTTTTAAAGTCATTTTTAAGTACATATACCATAATCAAATTCTTTGAGAAATTATACCATCTGGAGGTAGAAAAATTCACATATATACAACACACATATATAGACATATATAGATACATAGACATAAGCAGAGATCTTAAATAGTTTTTGTTAAAATTTTGCTATGAATCAGATTCAATACAAAACTCACTAATCTATAAAAAGAATAGTTGGATCCAAACTGTGATTCTGGCAGATGGAATAAACTGAGGTTATCTGCTGAGGAATTGATGATAACAGTTCCTGGAGAAGTTAAAAGCTTGTTGAGATAAATAGGGGAGGTTTTTGGGATTGCTGAAAGGGAATGAGTGGCGTCTGAACCACTTCTAACACTGCATTTCCAGTTTTTCAAATATTTGTAAGATAACGACAGTTGATCTCAATGCCTCAGAAATTGGATTGTAACTTAAATGACATCATAGGTTGATCTAGTTGTCCAACTACATCATTCTTAATTTTCTTCATTCTTCCTGGGTAGATAGTTTGTTATAACTTAGGGAAGAAGACATAAAAATTTTCCTATCAGGCTCTGAATATCAACCACCAATTTGGCCAAATACCTGATCATAAGTGGCAAAGGCCTTTCAAATATCTTGTCAAGTTTCAAGCAAGACAAACAGTAAATATTTCTGGCAGTATTAAACAAGTCTATTAATGTTAATTTAGTTTCCCCTTGATTGTTTAAGGGAATAATGTAGCAATTTCCCAGAAATTCTCTCAGAGTCTTGTTAACTGTGGGAGGAACTCATGTGGGGCCCTCCTTCACAAGTAGATATAAGGATGTATATAAAGCCATTAACTTAACAGAGTTTTGTGTAGTCTTTTCTTTTAGGTACCTCTGATATCTTAATTTTTTATTAGTTTTTGCTACAAAACTTTCAATAAGGCTATTTTGGATTTTTGAAGACTTTACTTTTAAGTGCAGTTCTTAAATGATGTTATATAACTGGAACATTCCTTCTAATGTAATTCCCTTGAGGTTGGTGGTAGTTTGGTAGAAGCCTAGCCACAAATGGAGTTCAACTAACATTTCTGTCTAACTGTATCAGACCACAAGTGGGGTACCATCCACATTTTTGTCCAACCATGTTTTGGGGCCCTCAACCTGACAGTTATCAAGCAAGTTCTCAGGACAAGGAACAAGCTTTGAAAGAATTTTGTGTTCTTTTAAAATATTTGCAGCTTCTGGGATAATTAGCTTTTGAGTAGGTGTGCCAGAAAGTTGTACTCTTGACTCTTTAGAGATTAAAGATTACCTTTAATCTGTTTGGTCCAAAGTTCTCAAAACTAGTGTTCAAAAAGATGAATTTTTGAACCTGAAAGGAGTCTTGAAGTGGCCACTGTGATTTTAAATTATCCTAGGTTATCTTGATCCAAAGATCCAGCCATATACAACTATCCTCTCCATATTTCTTATACATATATCCATCTGGAGTACCTGAAGGAAGCGTGTTTACTAAAGAGGATTCAGAGTAGGGGTTCCCCATTTTGGCCATCTAAGACTTTAGTTATATTTTATTAGTTTTTCCCATTTTGTTAAGCATTTTGCAAGTAATGACTCCATATGCACTTTACTGAAAGCCACCCAGAGTCCCATCCAAGAGCTTTTTGGCTTTAGAAGCATGGTTTTCCATTGTCTTTTAGTTTCACTTTAATATAAAGCCTGACAACTCATACGGGCAGTTTAGTGGGTCAAAAGTGTATTGCTTGTTTCACTTCCTGAAAGACTGTGAACACTCTCTTAGATGTCTCAGTTTCTCCTGCCATCAGTCTAAAACTACTGTGGGGGATCGGAGCACTGGATGACTAATCCTTATGTGTATGCCCATGGATGAGCTGTCAGTTATTTAATGTGAATGATCATGATGAAGTTGTCTATGGGACCACTGCATATCATGAGGATTGACCTCAGACACTTCCATCAGATTCTCAGTCACCTGAGAATTCCTTGTGGCAGGAACGATCGGAGTTGAACAAGTTAAGTCTCTCATTTTGCTGTCAATTTGTTCAGACTTTATAGGCATAAATCTTTTCAAATTCTTTAAGCCAAATTAAAAGTTCAGTCAACCCAGTTCACTCCATATTTCCCCTAGGTTCCCCTTACCTGTGAAAAGTACACTTAAGATATTTAGTACTAAGATGGAAAATACCTCAAATAAAAGTCAGGACTGTCAACTTAAATAAGGAGGTCCAGATTTTGGAAGAACTCACCAAAACAGCTGAAGAGTGCAGTAAAACCGGAGGAGTACAATGGGCCTTTGCTTCTACAAAGTACCAGTTCAAAGTAGGCTCCAGGTGGGTTTCTCTGAACTCCTGTCTGGCTTGCCAAGAAATATCATTGCAAATAATAATCATTATATAGTAAAGAAAAGAAGTGAGTTTTATGAGAGCCAAATCGAGGGGTATAGCCTGGGAGTTGCAGCTTTTGCAATAGAGGAAAGCACTCTGGAGAAGAACAATTTTCAGCACAATTATATACCATTTCAAGACAGACATAAATACGTCAAGCATAACAGGGGTACATTCCTTACATATTATCATGTACACAGTGGGTCAACATGATCCTGGTGTCATAGTAAAGAAGACACTAATTCTTGTCTTTAAAGAGCACTGGATTTGTAAGAAGAGAGGCATTAATTCTTATCCTTAGAGTACATTTTTTAATTAAGGGTAATGAATAAAGCAGATGTACAGTGTATGTTTGACAGGCTGTAAGTCAGGCTTCTTTGGTTCAATTAAAATTCAGGTTAAATCAAGGTCAAACCAGAATGGATTCCCCATGTACTTTAATATATTAAAAATTTATTATCAGGGGAAAGGCACTATGTACATGGAAAAGCAGAGACTGCAAAAAAAATCTATGGTGTCAAATTAGAATTGGAGCTATTAAATTAATCCATGGTTTTTAATACATCTATAAATATATTGAAATTTATATATTATATATCTATACTGTTCCCATCCCCCATTCTTTCTGTTCCACTCCTGACCAACTTCTTATGGGTAACAATTTCTTTAGTTTATTAGTTTCTAGTTTCTACTTTCCATTTTTCTTTTATATAATTTCCTAGCTGCATTCTCTGAGATCATTTAGAACCTTTGAAAGCAATGAACACACATAACACCCAATTTGTTCATTACCATTCTCCTCATAAAGGGACCAATGTTACTTAGAAAAATGACTTATTCCAGGCTGAGGCCAGGATATGAGAAGATCATCCAAGAAAATTTTGCTGAGCCTGAAAGTGAAAAGTGTTCCATGAATCATGGGGACATGCAGCCAGCTTGAAAGGGCTCCCACTGGCCAAGCCTGGAATAACTTGATCTTCAAAATGAATAACACCAGGAAAGGATCATGACTCAAATAAATAAGAATCTAAGAGTCCTTAATGATATAAATAAATCAATGAAAAAACAAACAAGTAGGGGCTGAGGGAGAGTTCCTTCTTACAGGACAATACAACAGATAAATGTAGAAAATATGACAGAATTAGAAAGTCATCATTTGGCTATGACGTTTGCAATAATTTTTTCATATAAGAATCACCAATGGATGTTAAATATAGTGGGTGAAATCTTAAAAGTAAAGAAGTTATGGTTACATGGTCTCAAAATATCGTTGGAAATGCAATGGAAAGCCATTCATGTTGGTGAGCATTTCTCCTCTTCCATTTCTAGGGCCAGCTCCAGGTCTCGATCTATTACCAGCTACAGAGCTAGAGCCAGTTACAGTGCCAGTTCCAGCATTAGCACCAGAGCTAGCTCCAGACCTAGAGTCAGATTCAGTACCACCAGCTCTGCTGGTGTCTTAAGTTGGCTTCTGCTGCCATAACAAAACACCATAAACTGGGTGGCTTAGACCGCAGAAATTTATTTTCTCACAGTTATGGAGGCTAGAAGTCCAAGATCAAGGTTCTGGCAGATTTGGTTTTTGGTGAGAGCTCTCTTCCTGGCTTGCAGATGGCCATCTTCTCACTATGTCCTCACACTGCCTTTTCTCGGTGTGTGTGCACAGAAAGAGAGAGCTAGCTCTCTGGTGTTTCTTCTTATAAGCACACTAATTCTATTGAATCAGGGCCCATCAGTATGATCTCATTTAACCTTAATTGTGTTCTTAGAGTTCCCATCTCCAAATACAGCTACACTGGGAGTTAGAGTTTCAGTATATGACTTCTGGAGAGTTGCAATCATCAGTCCATAATGATACACATAGATATAAAGTCTTTAAGCATTTTGTCATGTTGTTGGAGTCTTGCATTTTTTCTCTGAATATTTCATTTCTATAATCCACTGCTATGGCATATAATTGCTCTACAATATTCCTTATGTAAAGATACCATAACTTAGTTGTTGGACTTTTAAATTTTTTTTCTGCTATTATGAACAATGTTGCTATGGATTTTCCTATTTGTGTCTCCAGTTTTACATGTGCAAAACTTCTTTAGGATATATACCTGAGACTGGCATTACACAGTCCAAGTCAACGAACATTTTCAAGTGCAAAATATAATGCCATATCGTTTCTCTATTATAAACGAATAAGACTTCGGACTAACACACATTATTGTAAAAAAAGAGCAACCTCTAACATAAGTTTTCTAACCTATTAATATAAAATGGAACCTCACTGGAGTTTTACGTGTCTTTCCTTAATTACTATTGAGTTTGACCATCTTTTTATATGATTATTAGCCCATTTGAGTTTCTTTTCTCTGACATAACTATTAATCTCATTTTGCCTACTTTTCAGTTTTGGTGTGTATGCATATGTAAGTGTATTTTTGTTACTAAATTGTAAGCTATTGCAGGGGGCAGGTTTTGAATAGTCTTTGGAAAGATGATTGGGGCTAGAATAGCAGAAGATAAACATGAAGTTCTTCTGGGAAATGGTATCTGGTACCCGGGGAAGTAGTAATGTAGTTTCTTAAATTCAAAGAGCACTTTTTCTCATATTGTTTAATCAAATAAGAAATCTTGAAGAGTCATGGATTTTATTTTTATCTCCACACTTGTAGGAAAAGAGGGAGGTGCCAATGATGTTCTTCTGGTTTGAGAAGGAAATCTTGTTGACTCAACTTTTAGGAACACAGGCAGGTCAATTGTAGCATTATAATTAGGGCAACAGATTATCAACCATGATCCATAGGATCTGGAATCCATTTCTGAAATCTAAATATCTCACAATACTGGTCATTCAAACAGCAGTTCCAAGTATTAATTGATTTGACACTAAACAGAACAAATTAATAGCA
Source organism: Equus quagga (assembly GCF_021613505.1). Lineage (NCBI taxonomy): Eukaryota > Metazoa > Chordata > Mammalia > Perissodactyla > Equidae > Equus > Equus quagga. The sequence goes on from NC_060267.1 coordinate 83,920,103, forward strand.
CATGAATATTCACACATCTTCATCTCCAATAACACACATGATATTCATCTTCTATTTGGCTTCAAAGAAATGGAGCTGGAGATGTATGCAAAAAATTTGGAATCAGTTTTTGTAAGGGGTTTAATGGAAAGCATTTCTTGAAAAGTTAATCTATGGTATTGTGAAAAACTTGCACCAAGACAATGGCAATTCCATAGTCTTCGGGCAAAAGACCAAGATCTATAGAAACTGTAGTCCATTTCCCAGGTCCATTTGTGGTGATGAGATATAGAGTCCCTCAATCTTTTATTCAGAAAGTGAAAGTATTAGAGTGTTCCTGGTGTTCTTGAAATAGCATGGGGTTCAGAAACAAGAGGCTTCTGTTAACACATTCAGGCTCCAGTTTGGTTTCTTGTGACTCTGACTCAAATTTTCCCCAAGGTCAACAGAGAAAACAAAAAGCTTTGTCAATCACCAAGTTCCTAGTAGCTGCTTTGTGGTTATTATTATCATTCCTTCAAGCATGAACTCTCCTGTTGCTTGCTATCAACCAACAGCTCTTTCCTCAAGGAAACCAAAGGTAATGAGGCAATTATTTCCAGTTTGTCTCTAATTTGGAGGTGGAGGTGTGGTGTTGTCCCCCCCAAAATCCTCTCCATGATTTGTAAAGTTAGAACCCATGCTCATTGCTCAGGAGTTGTAAACAAATGTGTGCCCATATATATATGGGCACACAGAACTCAAGGAATAAGATGAGAATTTGGAAGACAAGCAGACTTTTTTCTCCACGTTCCATGAAAATTCTTTTAGAAACAGTGATGGTAGACTGAAAACATTAAGGAGTGGGAAAGAATTTTCTTAAATGAAGGACTGAAGGCTACATTACAAGGTATGTCACTAGATCTTTTATGTTGTTGACATAGATTCTTGTCCTTAATCCTTTTGCTTTGATCAGTTACATATGTTTCCTCCAAGTCTCCAATTTCTGACTTCTGGAAGATCCAGAGCAGCTCACTGGGTTATCTTCCTTGATCCAACCTATGGAAATAAAACATTAGCTAAAAATTTGTGAGGGGCGTGAGGAAGGTTAAGAAAGGCCAACAGACCAATTGGAGAGTCTCTGCTAGAATTTCTAATAACTGGTTACTGACTTAGCCTTGAACCACAATTTCCTAATCTCACATTTCTGTCATGAATTTCTGGACTCCTCAAGTTTGAATCTGATCTGATCTCATGATCGTTCTGATGTTTCATGGTTTCTTCAAAAGAGATTCTTTTGGTTCCTAGGTGGATGTGTAATAATCTGATGTCAGATCAGGTTTTTAATGGGATTTTAGCCCATTAGTGGGACAAAAAGACTGAGCTATTCAGGTTAAAATTTCTGTACCGACTAATTCAGAACCATGTTTCCATTTTGTGATAGTCACAATGATTTCCCAGTCTTTCACATTTCCATCTCTCATTTTTTTTTCTTATCTCTGGCAAAAGAGAAGAACATGAGGAGGGATAATCAGAGCAGTGTGTCTGAATTCATCCTCCTGGGGCTCCCCATCTGGACAGAGAACCAAGGCATATACTATACTCTTTTTTTGGTCATGTATCTGATCACGGTGCTGGGGAACCTGCTTATCATTCTGCTCATCAGGCTGGACTCTTGCCTCCACATTCCCATGTACTTCTTCCTCAGCCACTTGGCCTTCACTGATATCTCTTTCTCATCGGTCACAACTCCAAAGATGCTCATAAATATGCAGACACAGAGTCAGTCCATCTCATATGCTGGGTGCATTTCCCAGGTGTGATTCTTCTTGTTTTTTGGGGGTCTTGACAGCTTCCTTCTCACATCAATGGCCTATGACAGGTATGTGGCCATCTGTCACCCTCTCCACTATACAACCATCATGAGTCAAAACATTTGTTTTCTGCTAGTGACTGTGTCTTGTGTCCTATCCTTCACCGGTACACTTTTGCACACCCTCCTCCTGGTCCGTCTCTCTTTCTGCGGAGACAACACTCTCCCCCACTTCTTTTGTGACCTCTCCACCTTACTTAAGCTGTCCAGTTCAGATACAACAGTCAATAAATTGGTTATCCTCATCGTAGGAACTGTGGTCCTTACCCTGCCATTCATATGTATCCTGGTCTCTTATGGCCACATTGGTGGCACCATTCTTAGAGTCCCCTCTACTAAGGGGATCTGCAAAGCCTTGTCCACATGTGGCTCTCACCTCTCTGTGGTGTCTTTATACTATGGAGCCATTATTGGACTGTACTTTTTCCCCTCATCCAATAACTCCAATGACAAAGATGTCATTGTGTCTTTATTGTACACTCTGGTGACTCCCATGCTAAATCCCTTTATCTACAGTCTGAGGAATCGAGATATGAAAGGAGCTCTGGGAAATATACTCAGTAGAGGAAAATTTCACCATGATGAGCATTATTTTTCCTATTAATTGGATATAAGACCTGCTCCATCCTGCACATGCAACGTGAGCATCCTTTCCTCTCTGAAAAGCTGCAATTTGGTGAATCTTGGTGCAGCATTCTTTCTTCATTCCCTGTTTTATTTTGTACTTCATTTTCTTTTCTGTTTAGTTTTTGTTCATTTTAAGGAGTCATCAGAAGAGTTTATTAAAAACATACCTACGAAACTATCCTTTCCTAAATAATTTTTCTTTTTCACATAGTATCCCTTGTCCTACAAGCATTTAAAATTTTTATGCAGTTACAGCTTTCAGTCTTTTTATTTTATTTTTTGTTATAGTTTACAAATTTTGTACAGCCAAGCTTATCCTTTGTCAAGATAACAAAAATATTCCTCTGGCAGTTTTACGATTTTATTTTTGTGTTTAATTTTGTAATACACTTGATATTTATTTTTATGAATGACATTAATTAGATATTGAGTTTTATTTTTGTTTCTAACTTCTTATCGATTGTCCAAATTATGTTTCAGGTTTCTTTATAGAGTTATGGTAACATGGTATGTCACTTCTTTTCCCCTCTATATTGAGTGGACCTGGCCATGAATTGAAATGAGATGGTTTTCTGTACTAGGCCAGGAAAACTGTGGAGACAGGACTGGTGGTGAACTCAACCTTGACTGCAGCCCTCTGTGTCCTTGGATGGCCAACTGGGTGTGAAGCATGGTAGAGAGAGCAGAGATTTTAAAGTGGCTCTCCAAGTGGTGATGTGAGTATGGGTGATCAGTCTAATCTGATGAGGGAGGTTGAGCCTTTCAGAGCATGGCACTAATAATGTATAGGCAGAATATCTGGAAATCTAGACAACCTGAATTGAACTCAGGAAGGATTTAGTATAGTTTAATCCAAACGTATCTCAATTTTTAAAAACAATACCTCCCTTCCCTAAGGACATAAATATAGTGTCCTATGTTTCCATCTGAAATGGTAAAGTTTGTCTTCAGTCCTGAGAAATTGCCTCTGCTCAAGGCAAATGTAGCTAACTTCATTGCTGTAAACTGATACCTGTGACAAATCATTATTTAATTTAATCCTAGCAATTGCTATAAAGGAAGGAATTCATATTAAGAGAAACTTAGTAAGTTGCCCAGTGCCACTAAACTAGCAATATTTACTGGAGGTAGGACTCAAACTACTCTACGTGTGTGGTTTAATACTGAGTCCTTGGCATCATTTGAATATTTTTCAAAATTGAGTAATATTTTTACCCATTTTGCTACAAATTTTATTTAAAGTTTAAAAATATTGAAATAGCAAAAAAGGAAGATATATACCATATATACAGTTTAAACACACATATAGTTTGCTGCATGTGTGGGTATAAATATATGTTTATGGGTTTGTATATATGTAACATCTAATCACACTTTAAAGAATAATATTAAAAGGAATACTCACTTAACAATCTCCAGGCTCAACCAGTAGAAAACTAACAATATTGTTCAGCCCCTTGTGTCTCCTCCTCAACTGTATCTTCCTCTCCTCTTGAAATACCCAGTATCTGTAACATTTTCAATATTCCTTTACTTTTCTTTAAAATTTTAACACTTCTGTGTTGATCCTTCAATTTTTCATGCTCTAGAGCTGCATATAAATGGAATAATGCTACATTTATTCTTCTAGGCTTTGCTTTTGCTGTCCAATACTGTCCTTGTGAAATTCATCCACATTGTATAATGTTCCACTGTGAGTCTGCTACAAACTTGTCTGTTGTAGCTTCCATGGCTATTTTGTTTGTTTTCAGCATTTTACTATCACAAACAACGCTGCTGCAAACATTCTTGTACGTCATCTAGTGCATATATGCAAGAGTTTCTTTAAATTCTGTACCCAGAAGAAGAATTACTGGATTTTAGACATGTGTATGTTCAACTTAACTATCACTGCTAAGCTATTCTCTAAAATAGTTGTATCAAGAAGCCACAGTGAAAAGACTACACACTGTATGATGTCAACAATATGACATGCTGGAGAAGGCAAACTGTAGAGACAGTAAAAAGATCAGTGGCTACCAGAAGTTCAGGTTTGAGGGGGAGAAGAATAAATAGGTAGAACAAAGGGGATTTTTAACAAAGGGCAATGAAACTATTCTGTATGATGCTGTAACAGTGGATACCTGTCATTATGTATTTTACACAAACAAAAAAACATGTACAACATAAAAGAGTGAATTCTAATGCCAACTATGGGCGTTAGTTAATAATATATCAATGTTAGTTTAATCCTAACAAGTGTACCACACTGATGCAAGATGTTAATAATAGGGGAACAGGGTAGGGATGGAGGAGAAGAATATGGACACTTTCTGCTCAATTTTTCTGTAAACCCAAAACTACTCTGAGAAATAAAGTCTATTATTACTATTATTATTTTATTTTTGGTGAGGAAGTTTGGCCCTGAGCCAGCATCTGTTGCCAATCTTCCTCTTTTTGCTTGAGGAATCTTGTTGCTGAGCTGACGTCTGTACCAATCTTCTTCTATTTTTTATGTGGGACATCGTCACAGCATGGCTTGTTGAATGGTATGTAGGTCCACACTGGGGATCTGAACTCACAAACCCCTGACCATGAAATGGAGCTTACAAACTTAGCCACTATATCACTGGGCCAGCCACTAAAGTCTATTAATTTTCTAAAGTTTTACTAATTCAAATCTCCATCACCTCAGTATGAGAGTGCCTACGAGTATGAGAGTTACTTTGCTTCTTCAACGACACTTGGTATTAAGAGATTTCTTAATTTTTACAATTATGGCGAATAGAAAATTGTATCTCATGGTGGTTTTACTTTCTATTTCCCTTATTACTGACGAAGTAGAGCATCTTAGCCTATGCTTAATGGACATTTGTGGCAGAGATGGCTGGCTGACTCCCAAAATTTCATGACCTCCTTCCCACATGTGAAGATGTCACTGGGAGGCAGCTGCCACATTTTCTACTAATCTAGGTGCAGGTACATGGCATGTTCTGCCCAGTGGAAGAGCATGTGTCTCATTTCCTGGCCAGAATTTTAAAGAAGAATATGTGTCTTCTCCTCTATTGTCTGGAAGCAAATTACCTGCTGCCCTGAAAGACAAGTGAACCGGGTCCCTGAATTTTCACACAGTGAAATGTCATCAACCTACTAGAAGACCCACACTGGACTATTAGAGCAGCCATCACTATCCTTATTGATGCAAATTTTGTTTTGTGAAATAAATCGTTGTTTCTTTTCCCTGCTTTTTTATTGGTTTTATTCTTTTTATTTATTATACTGTAAGACAGACTTCATATAACCTGGAGACAAATCCTTTGTCAGTTGTATATATTGCAAATGCTTTCCATTATTGTAAGCTTATTACTTTTGTTTTTTTTTTTTTACTATCTATGCCTTAATTTTAATGTGATTAAAGATATTAATGCATTATTTTATTATTTATATTCTTGACTTAAGCATTCTTCCTTGAGAAAGTCACCTTGAAAGTGGCAACCATTTTGTTTTATAGACAACAAGGAAAGGATGTGACATTAGGAAAAGTGCAGGGGCTGAGGAAGTGTATTCTTCCCACTATGTTACATGCCTGAATTAACTATAACCTCAAGCAGGACAGTGCTTGCTGCCAGAGAGCTCTCAAGAATTTCAGGAAGTAAACCAGGATGTTTGAGGATGAATGAAAATCTGTGGTTTCAAGATATGTGTCTGGATGGTAATGTAAATATTAATGATAACAATAAAATTCTAATAATAGCAATTCATTAGTCATATGTTTATTGTGTTATTAATATTGGCTAGCTGCTGTGACATGCACTTTATATCATATCAGCCTAACAGGACGACAAAAAAGGCATTGTTCTCATTTAACCAGACAGAAACTAGGGCTTAGAGAGTATAAGTAATTTGCCTAGAATCATTCAGCATGAAAATGATGGGCATATCATTCAAATTCAGATTTATTTGATTTCAAACCCATGTTCCTAACTACCATGCTATATTGCCTCCAGCAGAGCATAATTTGACAAAAAAGAGATGTCTGAATATGTGCTCTTCATTAAAGAGGAAAAGCTGGGATCTAATTTCCCCAAATCCTTTGGATGGATGTATTGGCTCAGTTCTTAATCAGATGATCAGAAGTGAATAGAGCGACTAGGATACCAGCTACCTGGTTTTCAAATATAGCTACTCATAAAGTGAATTGCTCAGGGACCCAGGAAAAAGGCAGGTCAGACTCTGGCCAATGATTTTGATGGACTACCTAGTTTCTGTCAATAAGGGAATGTTTAAGGCAACTATGTTACACATCCATTGGAAGTAATATCATGTAGCCAATAAAATGAGTGCATGAAAAGCATATGATATAATTTTTGAAGGGACATAATAGAAATTTATATATAGGCATCTTTAAAAGTATTTGCAAAAACAATGCAGATTATATTATTATTTACCATTATTATTAAACCTGGAAGGTTTTGCTCACAGCTTGGATGCATGCCAGATACGCAGCAAAACTGAGGAAGAGATACCATTTTCCTAGAGAGGAATTTACAAACCCCAAGGAATTATAATCATTTTGTCCATCTATGTTATTTGAGATGCTACAATAAAATTATAAAAGTGCTTGGCACAACGATAAATGTTTGCAAGATTTTGCAGCAGAACATTCACACACACGCACACACACATACACATTTACTGCCGAGTGAAGTCTATAAGCACTGCTGTTACCCAGCTCAGGAGTGATAAATTCAAGTACTTTCAGCTCTAGGATATGAAATAATTTGACGTTAGATCTGGGACAGGGGAAAATGTCACAAGCTCAACCCCAAAGTGAGGAGGAGGTATGCTTGATCTTTTTAACCAGATCTAGGCAACAACAAAGGTATCCATTTTTACCAACCAGGCTGAGGAACCCAGGCTATGAAGGCCACAGATTTCTGGTAAGGGGGCAATATGTGAGTAATTACTTCAGTCCCCTTAACCGTTCCCAGGGGAATATGTTTTTGTCAGATACTAAATACAGTCAACACCTTTGGGGATACAAATGATGATTTTTATTATTTGCATATCCATTTACTTATTTAAAAAATTCCCTAAATCTAAACATTAATAAAGATAATAATGGTTACAAATAATAAAGATTTTGCTAAATCCGAGATCTCATTTAATCCTTCTAATAATTCTTGAAGTAGATAGTATTTTTCCAAGTTTATTGCATTTGAGAGTAGCTCAAAAGAAAATAGCCAAAGGAGGATTCAAAGCCAAACACCTTAGCTTCAAACCTAAAGCCTAGTTCCATTGCACCATGATGCCTCCCTTGTAATAGCAGGTTCTGTATCATATGGACTTCTTCCTTCCCACAGTCAATCTGGAAGTAGGAAGAGAGTTGCTGCTAATCTAAGGGAAACAGAAAAAATTATCAAGGAATAGTTTGGCTTCTGTTTCTCTGAAACAGAGACTTTTCTCTTCCTACAGAAACATCTGAATGCCTGCAACATAAGCATTTCTATATGGGTATAGAAGAGAGAGAATCAGAAAGATGATTTTGACATGGAGGAGAAGAGAGAATAAAAAAGACTGAATGAGAGAGAGAGAGAGGAGGAATAGAAACATGAGGTAATGGAAGAATGCAGACACAGAGACAGAGAGAGTAAGAACTGAGAGGGAAGAAGGAGAAAATGAGAGAGAAAAAGATAAAGTAAAGTAAAGTAAAGGAGTAGACAAGAAGAAAGAGGCAAAAAGAGAGAAAAGTGACCCAAGAGACGAAGACAGAGATACAGCGAGGTAGAGTCTTTCAGGAAGAATTTCTACATGTTTTGGATCTTGACATAGAAAACCAGATCTGGACAACTCAGAATTTAAGCATTCCAAAACTGTTTAGGCGGTTAAGCCAGGAGTTTTGGGAAGGCCTATTACACTTGCAAAATGTCTCCTGCACTGGCTATAGAAATGCTCCAGAGTACCAACCATCAGAATGTTTTCCTCCTGTCCCTGTTTATTCAGGACAACATTCTAGTACAGGGCCTTTCCATGGTAGGTGTTGAATGTCCAGTTGCTGAATGAGTGCATGTGCTTTCTCAGCACAAATGTCCCTCCAAAGGGTCACTTATTTAGTCCCTAATTTCTGAGTGTATAGGATTGTTCAGATCATTCCTGACCTCTGAAGCGATATGAGGAGAAGTAAAGTTGAGAAGGATACTTTCATTGAAGGGTCATGTGCTTCAGATGTAGGAGGTTAGGATCAGGGTAAACAATGTCATTTCTTACATTTTCTAGAATACATGCTTTGAGCTCAGATTCATGGAAGTAGGACTTCATTATTCACAGAAGCCACTGCAATTACCTTCCTGCCCTTGGCTTGGAGTTATGGTAGGAGCCTAATGATGAATTGGCACATCACTACCTGGTAATTCATCCAGCTCATCCCTAAATACAGGATGGGGAATGGACACTACATTCAGTTGCTGGATAACAGAATCTAAGCTGATTCGTGAGAAGAAGCCCCTCTCCTGAATTTCATCTTCAGTTTCCCTTCCAGGTAAACAACGCCCATCTGTTTCTCACTTGCCTGAATGAAAATTCTAGCAGTAAAATGATGATTTCCCCACTGTGTTCACGTTTCCTATGTTGCTGCTCCTGGTTTGCCATCCTGATTTTTGCCAATAATTTCTAATCTCAATTCCACATCTTTGTCCAAGATACCAAAACTGAGTTCAGCAAAGGAAAGGATATGAATAATTTTCTCCTGTATATAAAAGATTGTAAATTCCTCTACTCCCTCTCTGGGTAGAATCGCATTTTGTCTTTAATTGTGGTAGGAGAGGAACCAACATTTATTGAGCATTATGCAAGAAATGTTATGTGGAGCTGTGCACGTCATCTCATTTTGTCTTTACAATAAAATTATGGGGTATAAATATTTGTTTAATAATTCTCATCTTTCTGAGATTTGCAAGGTTAAGAAGTCTGCTATGGGACAACAATGCCATAATCAAACTATGATTATGAGCCAAGCCTGTCTTATTCTAAAACCTGTGGATTTTCCCCCACAGTCTCACATTGTCTCCCAAGAGAGGAGAGAGTTGAGAATGCTTCACTATTTTTTTTTTTAAGATTGGCACCTGAGCTAATATCTTTTGCCAATCTTCTTTTTTCTTCTTCTCCCCAAAGCCCCCCAGTATTTAGTTGTATATTCTGGTTGCAGGTCCTTCTGGTTGTGTTATGTGGGATGCCACCTCAGCATCTTTAAGTGATAATAAGGTTGATGTACTTCATCTTAAGGACAGTGGAAATCCTTTGAGAGTTTTTAAACAGGTGAAGTCATTTAGGTTTTAGAAAGAAGTACCAGGGCCGGCCCAGTGGCGCAGCAAAGTACGCATGTTCTGCTTTGGCAGCCCGGGGTTCGCTTGTTCAGATCCTGGGTGCGGACATTGCACCGCTTGGCAAGCCATGCTGTGGTAAGCGTCCCATATATAAAGTAGAGGAAGATGGGCATGGATGTTAGCTCAGGGCCAGTCTTCCTCAGCAAAAAGAGGAGCATTGGCAGCAGGTAGCTCGGGGTTAATCTTCCTGAAAAAAAAAAAAAAAGCACAAGCTTTTAAAAAAAATCTGTTTTTGCCTGCAAGAGGGAGAATGGATTAACATAATCCAGCATTTCTTAAGGACCCCTCACTGAATTGAAATAAAATGTATGTATAGTGATGTGTGTCCTTTAATGAATACAATACCATTCTTTGCATCCTTTTATTTCAAAAGTCTGCCTCCCATCTGAAATTTAACAATGGGTGTTGAATTTAAAGCTTCTAAAGGTTACTGTGCCCTGGCTGATGATTTGGAATACTCACTACAGAGCATTTGTGGGACAATAACATCACTGAGATATCATATTCCATGGTCTAGTCCTCAGTGCCACAGATGAAAGAATTCTATTTTATCAGTGAACCAAGAAAAGCTTCCTCTTACTAACATTCCCTCACTGACAATTTTTCAGAATTCCTTTATGTGCCAACATACAAGGAACACATGAGAAACATATGAGGATAGGTTTCCCACTTTCCAAAATAAAACATACCTATTTTTCATATGACATCTACAAACTGATTATTTCAGAGTCCTTAATATTCTCAATTGTTCTTCATTGCCAGGAGAGGAAAGAGTATTATGAGGCTGGAGAAGCAGAGAAGCATGTTTGAGTTCCTCCTCCTGGGGTTCCCCATCCTGCCATAGCAGGAAGGCATGTTCTTTGCCCTGTTCCTGGGCGTGTACCTGAGCATAGTGTTGGGGGAAACTGCTCATCAACCTGCTCATCATCCTGCTCATCAGGCTGGGCTCTCACCTCCACATCCCCATGCACTTCTTCCTCAGTCACTTGGCCTTCACTGATGTCTTTTTCTCATCTGTCACTGTCCCAAAAATATTGATGGACATGCACAGTGATTGCAAGTCTATCCCCTTCACAGGGAGCACTTCCCAGATGTATTGTTTTCATAGTGTTTTGTTGTGTTATCATATTACTCTTGGTGTATTAGCATATGACAGGTATGTGGTCATCTGTCACTCACTGCACTACACAACCATCATGAGGCAGGAGCTGTGTGTCTCATTAGTAGTTACGTCCTGGTTCTTCTGTTGTGTGCATGCCCTGTTGCACACCCTCCTCTTGGTCCAACTGTCCTTTGCTGACAATACCATCCCCCACTTCTTCCATGACTTCACTGCACTCCAGAAGAACTGCTCAGACATCTCCCTCAATGAGCTGGTCATTTTCACCAAGGGAGGAATGCTTTTCATTCTGCCTTTGAGCTGTGCCTCAGGCTCTTGCATCTGTATAGTGACCACCATCCTAAGGGTCCCTTACCAAAAGACTCTTCAAAACCTTTTAAACTTGTGACTCCATCTCTTTGTGGTGTCTTTATATTATATAACAACTGCAAGTGTTTACTTTTTCTCCTCATCATCCATCTCCAATAATAAAGACATAACTGCTTCTATGATGTGTACGGCAGTCGCCTGCACGTTGAACCCCTTCAACTACAGCTTGAGGAACAGAGATGTGAAACCTGCTTTAGAAATATGTGTTAATAGTGTTAAGTTCATTAGTTCCCAATCATTCAATCTATAAGAATTACACGTTCAAATGAACAAGTTAACTATTAAACCTGAGGAAGCATTCTGAGTGTCCAGTTGAGTCTGTGCTCACATAAGTACAGGGAGGCTGGTCTTTCCCATATGCCTCTCTGCTGACATATACAAGTTCTCATGACCCAGATTGACTTCAATGATTCTGACATTTTCTTAGCACTTTTTAGAGTACATGATACTGTATTCCATCATTCATAAGGCTTCATAAAGGGAGAGGGGAAGTGAGGATGCCAACTGGCAGGAGTGAGAAAGGAAGCTTTTCCAGTTCCGCCATCTCCAAGAGCATTCTGCCTTTCTTCCTTTGGCTTCCCAGTGTCAAGGGAAGGAGGAAACTCAATAGAGTATCACACAAAATTTTGCCTACATAAGTTGAATTTCCAATTTTTTAAAATCTAGAGGCCAGCCTGGTGGTGCAGTGGTTAAGTTCACACATTCTGCTTCAGCAGCCTGGGTTTCGCTGGTTGGGATCCTGGGTGCGGACCTATGCACCACTTGTCAAGCTATGCTGTGGCAGGGGTCCCATATATAAAAAAGTAGAGGAAGATGGGCACAGCTGTTAGCTCAGGGTCAGTCTTCCTTAGCAAAAAGAAGAGGATTGGCAGCAGCTGTTAGCTCATGGCTAATCCTCTTCAAAAAAAGAAAAAGTCTAATATTCTCACAATAAACTTTCAATGACTGTTAACTGCATTTCGTTAAAACTGTGGGCTCACATGACTTTTTCTACCTTTAATAAATATGTAGAAATTACATGATTTTGAAAACGTGCTGTTTTATTCAATATTTTAGTTTCTTCTAAGAAAGGAATGTGAGGATATCTTCTGGGGTTGTAGAAATGTTCTATATCTTTATCCAGGTGGTAGCTACAATGGATGTATATGAATAGAAAAATTCATCAAGCCAAACATTTCAGATTTATGCACTCAGTGTATGCAAGTTTAACAGTAATACAAAAGGGAGGAGGGAGAAAATACAACAAACTATGACTATGATTCTCTGATGGGAAGTGAAAAAAATATATATAATTAATGTCTTTGTTCTGGTGAGGAGACGCTTCCATTTCTCCTACTTGTTTATTTTCTATCCTCTCTAATGTTTTCTTTCTTTGCTTACATCACAAGTCTCTTAAATAAAAGACTTCTTTCTCCTTGCATTATCCTCAAACATTTACCAACATGTCCTCTCCAAATCCATCATCTTGGGGCTTTCAGGTGGGCACAGGTAGGGGTGATGAGGAGAACACGGTGCTGAGTTACCATGGCCTTCCTAGGATGCACAGAACCTAGAGGAGATGGAAGAGTGAATGCAACCAAATTTTTGAGGGAGAGCTGAGGATCCAGAAATTTAAGTGACTGTATATACACAAGCATTACACTCAAATGAGCCCTAATAAGAAAGAGAACTGACTTTTTAACAAGAGCAGCAATAAAAGATTGAAGGAAATCAGTAGATGAAGGAGTGACAACTTTAGTAGAGTGAAAAATTAAAGAAAATTCTGACAACCTAATATACTACATCAACAAATACACCCTTCAGAACTTAAGGTGTAATAAAGATATTTTCAGAGAAACAAGAACTAAACAAAATTTGCCTGCAGATTTATACTAGTAGAGACACCAGGGGCGGCCCTGTGGCCAAATGGTGATGCTCATGTACTCTGCTTTGGTGGCCCAGGGTTGAGTGGTTCAGATCCTGGGCATGGACCTAGCATGGCTTATCAGGCCATGCTGTGGTGGCGTCCCACATAGCAGAACTAGGAGGACCTACAACTAGAATATACAACTATGCATTGGCTGGCTTTGTGGAGAATAAGAAAAAAAGAAAATGATTTGCAACAGACATTAGCTCAGGGCCAATCTCAAAAAATAGTAAAAAAAAGAAAGAGAGGACAACACCCAAAAAACAGTTAGAGAGATACAGTGCAACAGATGTCCATTTGTAGTTCTTAAAAAAAAAAAATAACACCAAGGGGAATTCTTTAGTCAGCAGGAAAGTGATCATTAGAGAAACTTGAAAATTGCAAAGAAATGAGAATAATAGAGATATTTATAAGATTATTTTCTATCCTCTCTAATGTTTTCTTTCTTTGCTTACATCACAAGTCTCTTAAATAAAAGACTTCTTTCTCCTCGCATTATCCTCAAACATTTACCAACATGTCCTCTCCAAATCCATCATCTTGGGGCTTTCAGGTGGGCACAGGTAGGGGTGATGAGGAGAACATGGTGCTGAGTTACCATGGCCTTCCTAGGATGCACAGAACCTAGAGGAGATGGAAGAGTGAATGCAACCAAATTTTTGAGGGAGAGCTGAGGATCCAGAAGTTTAAGTGACTGTATATACACAAGCATTACACTCAAATGAGCCCTAATAAGAAAGAGAACTGACTTTTTAACAAGAGCAGCAATAAAAGATTGAAGGAAATCAGTAGATGAAGGAGTGACAACTTTAGTAGAGTGAAAAATTAAAGAAAATTCTGACATTGGTAAATATAAAAACAAATATTGACTGAACTAAAAACACCAATAATAACAATATCATTTGGGGATTCTGAATTATCCAAAGGGCATACTTCTATGAAAATAAATTTGGAAACTCAGTTGAATTAGATAATTTCCAAGGGAAATAAATATTACCAAAATTGACTCCCTATGATATAGAAAATCTAAATACATCAAATTCTGTACAATCAGTGGAGAGGGCTATTAAGCAACTATTCCATAAAATAGAACCAGGCCCATATGGTTTCATGGGGAATTCTATTAATGATCAAAGACCTGATAGTCTGAATGCCCATGAACTATTCCAGAACATTGACCATAAAAGAGAACATCTTAATTTGTTTTGTGAATGAAACAAATACACATTAATGTGTAAGCATGTTAAAGAAGTAGAAAAATAAAATTTCAAGTTGACAGTACTTATGAATATTAATGCAAATATACTCAATAAAATATCATCAAATAGAATCTAACACCACATTAATAAACTAACACCTACAAACAAATGGGATATTTCCAGGAATTTGAAGTTGGATCAGTATCAGGAAATCTTTACTATAATACAAAATATTATTATTATTATATTTTTTTGAGGAAGATTAGCCCTGAGCTAACATCTGCCACCAATGTTCCTCTTTTTGCTGAGGAAGCCTGGTCCTGAGCTAAGATCCATGCCCATCTTCCTCCACTTTATATGTGGGACGCCTACAACAGCATGGCTTGCCACGCGGTGCCATGTCCGCACCCAGGATCTGAACAGGCGAACCCCGGGCTGTCAAAGTGGAACGTGCGCACTTAACCGCTGCGTCACCTGGCTGGCCCCACAAAATACTATTAAATCTTAGGTTAAGAATCATGTAACTCTTTCCACAGGTGCTGAAAGAGACTTCAAAAGAATTTAATAACACTCAAGAAAAAAAGACTTGGTGTATTCTCTCTTAATAAAATATATATTTTACATGAAATATGTATGATATATATAAGTATATTTTCGTTATGTATAATGTTACATTATGGATATTATTATACATAAATAGATACTTATATATCATATATTTCATGTAAAATATACATTATGTATATTATTATACAGAATAAAAAATACATTACTTAGGTATACAGTCAACATTTTACTTAATGTGAATCATTAGAGGTGTTTCCTTTAACATCAGGATCAAAACCATAATGCTCAGTAATCAATACTGTGGTGAAAATATTAGTCAATGCAACTAGATTAATGACATCAGTTAAAGTCATAATAATTACAAAAGAAGATGTAAAATCTTCTGATGACTTTAGACATACTTTAAAAACAAGAGAAAAAAAAAGAAATTCTGGGGGCCAGTCTGGCGGCATAGTGGTTAAATTTGGTGTGCTCTGCTTTGGGTCCCTAGGTGCATAGGTTCAGATCCCAGGCACAGACATACACCACTCATCAAGCCATGCTGTGGTGGCAATCCATATTTAAAATAGAGGGAGATTGGCACAGATATTAACTCAGGGCCAATCTGCCTCAAGGAAACAGAGGAAGATTGGCAGCAGATGTTAGCTTAGGGCCAATCTTCCTCACTAAAAAAAAAAAAAAAGACATTCTGAAAGCACAAATTGTTTGGAGGTACTGTAACTGAATAGTCAGTTCAAGAGAATTCAAGTAGTTGTCAGGAGGTAGATATTTGTCAATCCTGCCTCATTCCCTCTTGATCTTTCTTTACTGGAAAACTCACACCTTGGCAGACTAAACTCCCCGCCCACCAGCTCCTCCCTTTTTAGAGTTCAATCTAAATACGAAATAGGTCATACCTAAACAGACTCAGCCATCTCCAATCCTCTTCCAAAAATGGACAGTTTAGTGTCCCCTTCGCAGTTAAATTGACTTGGGTTCAATACCCTGGTTCTGTGTTCCTGTAGCGTAGTCTGATTTGCAGCATCTCTCCCCTAATCTGTCATACTTCCACAGTGCAATTAATCAATTAAAATAAGGTTTAATTTAATTTATTTATTTAGGCCCTAATTCTAAGTTTCTATTTGTAGTACCTTATTGAGCAAATTTCTTACCTAAACTCAGCCCAATATTATTATTCAGCTTTCCCTGAAGAAATATTAGCATTCTGTCTTTGAATTCCAGCTTATGCCCCGCTCCAACAGGGTAAGCCTCCAGGTGGGAAACGTTTGAGAGGGTCATTATTTTATCTTTTATAACCTCAGTCATAACGCCACACTGAGCATGGTATTTGGAGCAGGATGCCAAGTGATTTCCTGAAGTCACATGAGAGATTGCAATCATCCTTCTAGGTCATTCTTGTTACAGGGGAGTCTCTGCTACAATGAGGCTGCCTCTCTAACTGGTCAATAACTATTCCCAGGCTTCTGGCTCTTCCTTTCTCTACCTTCTTGTCATATTTGAGTTAACTCCCTTCAAATCTCCAGATTACGCATCTAAACTTTTAAGGAATATTCTTCCTTAGCGTGTTAATAATTAAAATCAATTAATTCACACTAGTTTATAATATAAAGCAATTAATAGATTATATTTTTGTAATTCCTAATTTTAGCTCTGATATTATTATTCTCCAGGTGATAAAGATATCTGTGAATTAATATGGAATGATTTCCAGGATTTACTGTTAATATACAAAAGCAATATGTCCAAGCATATCTGTAGTATGCTACCCTTTGAAAGAGAAATAAGAAAATATACAGGTATCTTCTCATTTGAGCAAAAAGGAGCACATGGAGTCAGAGACTAATGTGTTAGGTTTCCTACAAGTCCTGGGTGGGAATGCACGGAAAGGCTGGGGTGATGGATATACCTGTTTGCATATTTTGAGCAGGTTATCTTTTACTTACTCAAAAATAAATAAAAAGAATGGGAAAAAAATTAAAAAAACAAACAGACTAACTTAACTATATTTCAAATGAATAGTATGACTAGACTGAAGGAGAAATTAAATAACTAATTCAAGTAATTATGGAACACAGAATTCTGTGCATATACCTTTAGGAAAAGACTGCAAAAATATTGAGCTTCACTTAGTAGTTTTGTCATGCACTGTGATATGGGTTCAAGATCCTGAAATTACTTAAAAGGTCTTCCAGGATACAGTGAATAACTAAAAATATTGTTAAAAAAGGGAATGACTCCCCACTATCAGGGAAAGGTGTCCCCCATGTGGAAAAGGAGAGGCTAGAAAGAACTCTGTGGTGTCAAATTGGAATGGGAGATGTCAGTTTGAACTCACGATTTTTAATACCTATATAAATAGGTTGAAATTTATGTATCATATCTCAATATTTATTCATTCTCATCCCCCATTCTTTACACCCTATTCCCAACCCACGTCCTACGAGTAATCATTTCTATTAGTTTATTAGTTTCTTGTTTATACTTCCTGTGTTAAGCAATGAACACACCTAACAAATTTTCTCTCTGAATATCGTTCTTCCCTAAAAGAGGTCCAACTTACTTAGAAAGATGGCTGATTCCAGGGCTGGGGCCAGGAAATACAATGATGATCTCGGAAAATTTTGCTGAGCCTAAAAGTAAGGAAGTGATCAAT
This sequence comes from Equus quagga, assembly GCF_021613505.1. Lineage (NCBI taxonomy): Eukaryota > Metazoa > Chordata > Mammalia > Perissodactyla > Equidae > Equus > Equus quagga. Next base: position 83,937,736 of record NC_060267.1, read on the forward strand.
GAATCATGGCCTTAGGAGCCAGCTCAAATAGCTCCTCATCGCCAATCTGGAACAATTTGAGTTTCAAAAAGAAGAACAACGATAATGGATTATGACTCAGAGGTTAAATGAAAATCTATGAATCTATATGATATAGATAAATTGACAAAAATTAAATGGTAGAGAAGAGAAATTGTCCTTGGACAGAGACTAATGCATGTAGAGTGATTGATAGAATGAGAAAAATCGCCATTTGGCCACCACAATTACGATAATTGTTTCAGGCAAGAATCACCTGATTCTTATGAAGTACGATGTTAGATATAGTGGTTGAAATTTTAACGAGAAAGAGCATGTTTCCATAACCTCAAAATATCAACCTAAGTTATATTTATTAATTTCAAAGATAAAAATACTAACTTTATAGTAGAGAAACCTGGCAGAAATCACCTTAATCAATTGACCGATGTTAAAACCACCAGTAACTGGAAAAATTGATGTCAGCTTCCTTGTGATAATATGCACTGTGGTGTACCAACCAATGATCTAATAGCTTGAATCTGAGATAAATGCATACCTACATAACAATAAAGCAAACATGGTTAAATATTAACTTTGGGGAAATCTGGGGGAAACTTATATGAGAATTTTTCATGGAAGTTTTACTTTTCAGTAAGTCTCTAATGGTTTCAAAAGAAAAAGTTAAAAAATCCTGTGTCTATAATTACTCTATAAAAGAGAATAGAATATCCTACCAGTCTATTACTAAATTTAAAGTTGGCATCCAGGCAGACAATTATGACCTTCTTTAATATTCTCCTTGTAGCCCCTGTCAGAGACGGAATATGAACTGCTGAACCATAGGCAGAACAAGGAAAGCAATTCTATAAAATGTCATCCCTGTTCTTTAAGATTTTACAGTCTCGAAAATGGAACTGTAGAGGAAATTTTACACAGAATAGAAGCATGTCTATAGAATAAAACATATTGGCATATTTGCCATCCACAAATTGGCACATAAATATGTAACTAGAAAATGTTATATTTACCAACGTGGGCTAGATAGTCTCCATTTGCCCGCCCAGGTCCATTCTCCAGGCTTCTCCACCCTGTTTTGACTCAAGAGTCTGGCCTTTATGGACCACCCTGGCTCTTTGGATTTCGCTAATGGAAACACAAGCAAGAGATCAAATGCAGAAGGAGAGAGACATTGGGGCGTTTATTCTCTTTTCTTCCTTGGGTTGAGAGGGGCTGTCCACAGTTCCTGTCCAGGTGTTCTCTCCTACCTCTATGCATCTCATCAGGTTCTCATAAGCACTCCCTCCCCTTGCACCCCTCTCCAGCTGCTAGCCCTGCGTGCCTCAACATCCCTTAATAGTTTCCCTTAACCTTGCCAATATCTTTGTAAACAAGCCATTATTACAATATTTTTAAAGTATCCTTTGTCCCAGCTGGAACCATGCTCAACAAGAAAGGCATTGCTGGCATCAGGGACACTGTCCCCTGGGACTCCAGTCCCCTCCGATTCCTGGACATGTAGCTTCCAAAGGGCACCAAGAACTTGTCCAATTAGCCTATGGTGCTCCTCCAGGAGCAAGAAACTTAGGGATTTTTTTTAGTCCCCTCGCTATAAATTAAAACATTATCCTTTTGCTCATTGCGCCAGTATTGGTTAAGGAACTCAAAAATCTGGAGAAGCACTAAGGCCACATATATTTGCTCTATTTGTTTGGATACTGAGTCTCCTGAAGGGGAACTGAGGATTTAGACAGCTTTCTGGAGCAGAAGGTGTCTGAAGTCACCAAGGACAAGCACAGGTCAGCGGAAGCTAGAAATCTGTGCTTGGCTGTGGATCTGCCTGTGTGCTTGTGGGTTTTTTGTGATTTGGGGTTCATGAGTGCGTGTGTGTGCATGTGCATGTGTGTGTGTATGCTCGTGTATGTGTTGTTTGATAGTTGCATGTGCGTGTGTGTAGTGTGTATCTGACTCACAGTCTTATTCTTTAAACCCACTCAGGGCTCTGTATCAGCACATGTAGACTGAGTGGTCAGCCTCCTAGCCTGTGATTAAGGATGCCTGATTCATGCCTGTGATCTTAAATACCTGCATCACAGCTGAGCAGATGAGGGCTCAGCATTGGAAGTGAAATTGTACCTCTGCTGGAGGAGACTGCCCAAACTTCACTAAGGAACCAAGGTCAGCAAGGTGCTAGTGTATGTGCAAGCTGTGTTTGCGGGTGACACACATGGGTGAGAGCAGGAATGTGTATTATTTGCTTTTGTCTGTGTGTATGTTACTAATGTGTATGTTACTATGTTCATGGTTGTTGGCGGTTTCATGACAGTCCCTATAACTGAATAAACTTCCCCGCACCATGCTGACTGCCTCCCCACCAGGAAGGGTGTGTGTGTCAGAAGGGGCCAAATCATATCTCTCAGTAATGGGAGTATGTGTGCTGCTTATTGTAATGAGCGTGTGGCTGGGTGTGCATGTGTGTTGTTGGTATGTTTCTTGTGATATTTTTGCATTGTGTGTAGCCCCGTGTGTTTTTGGTGATGCGTGTGTATAGTGATAAGTTGAGTGTTTGCCAGGTGTGTCATGTGTTCAGTGTGTTGATGTGCATTGTGAACGTGTCTGTGGGTGAAATGTACATCATTGTGTTGTGTATGTCTTACTTTGTGTGTTGTTTGTTATTTGTATGTCTATATATGAGTGTCTATAAACTGAACCACATACTGGCTATCCTTCCCGTAGGGTGGGAGCTGGTCATAGGTGACTGGAATCCTCAAATCAGCAGTCTGTGTGTGTGTGTGTGCATGCGCGCACGTGTGTGTGTGTGATTTGTATGTGTGTTTGGGGCTTCTGAGTTCCCCCCATGACTCAGATATTTTCTTCAGTACTTTCTTCTGGAGCACCATTGAATGAGATAACCAAGGCTCCAAGCAATTCCCTGTTTCTGAAATGGATCTGCTATGGTTTTCCTATACCTGAGCATAACTGAGTCACTCAGAGTTTTTTAACCCTTCATTTATGTCCCAGGCAAGAACAAGGTAGGCATCATACCATGTGAAGTGGAGTGCAAACCCCTACCAAATGGCAGAGAGACCTTGGGAAAATCACTTAACTCCTTGGCCTCAGTTTTCAACTTAGAAAATGGAAGGAATTACAGTTGCCTCATGAAACTGATAGTCCCTCCATATATATGTACTGTTTGAATAAATGATAATGAATGTGCCAGTCTTTTGTCAAGTGAAAAATAGATCAATATAAATGAAGGTAACTATCTAGGCAGGGAACTAAGAACATCTTGAACTGCTTTGACTTCTTTGCAGCCCTAAAGCAACAGAGGGTGTCTGGTGCTTCTAACCAATGGTGGAGGAAGTTTCCATGTGCAGTAGTTAACAGTATGGGCTCTGATCACACAGACATATTAGTTTGAACTTCATGAAGCAGTGAATATTTTATAATTTTTAATGTAGAGAGAAAGGCAGTACATATAGTTTATATACATACACACACACACACACACACACACACACACATATATATATGTAGAACTTATATCATTTATGTTCCTATTGCCTAAGGACTAAAATAGGTGAAAGAACATCCATTTTAAGGCAGATGGAAATATTTTTAAAATCTGTGAATATAAAGCTGATGTGTGGATTTAATTAGGAAGTGTAGGTAAAGTCATTAGCCTAGCATCCAAGTATTCACTAAAATGTTCACCATTCCTGTAAATGGTAATTTGTGGACTATTATGGTTTGGGAAATTTCTGGCATCAAGGAACTTTAAACGACCACCCACTTCTAGACCGACCACAAGTTTACAGCTCTAGGTCACTGGGACCCAGCCAGGTTCACAAGAGAAGCAGGACGATGCTCCAAGAACCACACCTCAGCACTGGAGCCTCACCTTACTAAAAGGAAAGAACAACTGATAACAGTTTTCAGAGGCTATTTTGCTGTTGCTGCCACAAAGAATTTTTACAATGTGTCTCTATTTTCGTGTAGCAGATTATCCCTCTATCCTTACCAAGATCTACGCTCACAGAGAGCAGGAGCGTTGCCTTTCTGCTCACTGTGGTATTCTCAGTCCTTAGTAGAGGTCCATGTTCAGATTCAATGTTAAATATATAATTGTTGAACAGGGAAAGCCCTCTTGATTCTTAGCAATGAGGTGTTGTTTGCTGCTTTTGGGTGTGATGTTTTTCTGGAGCCAGACTAGGTAGAAAGCAGATGCCTGCATCCCTATATGTGAGTAATTATTAGAGTGTAGCTAAAAATTAATTGTTTTCAGAGTTTGTGACAGAGAATTAAAGTATGAGATGTGATGGTCATGATCATCCTTTCTAGTTTCCTGATCTACCTGAGCTTTATTCACCCCCAGCATACAGAAGAGCAGTATGAGGTCTGAGAACAAGAGCAGCGTGTCAGAGTTCCTCCTCCTGGGGCTCCCCATCATGCTGGAGCAGCAGGACCTGTTCTTTGTCTTATTCCTATGCATGTACCTGACCACAGTGATGGGGAACCTGCTAATCATCCTGCTCATCAGGCTGGACTCTCGCCTACACACCCCCATGTACTTCTTCCTCAGCCACTTGGCCTTCTCTGACATTTCCCTTTCATCTATCATGGTTCCAAAGATGCTCAAGAACATGCAGACTCAGCAACAATCTATCCCCTATATGGGGTGCATTTCTCAGTTGTATCTTTTCATAGTTTTTGGTTGTCTTGACAATTTCCTTCTTGCAGTGATGGCATATGACAGGCATGTGGCCATCTGTCAGCCACTCCACTACACAACTGTTATGAGGCAGGAGCTGTGTGTCTCACTAGTAGCTGGGTCCTGGTTCTTCTGTTGTGCACATGCCCTTTTGCACACCCTCCTCTTGGTCCAATTGTCCTTCTGTGCTGACAATACCATTCCCCACTTCTTCTGTGACCTCACTGCACTCCTGAAGATAAGCTGCTCAGACATCTCTCTCAATGAGCTGGCCATCTTCACTGAGGGAATAATGCTTTTGATTCTGCCTTTGACTGGTGTCTTGGGCTCATATATCTGTATAGGGACCACCATCCTAAGAGTCCCCTCTACCAAGAGACTCTTTAAAGCCTTTTCTACTTGTGGCTCCCATCTCCTTGTGGTATCATTGTACTATGGGACACTTGCAGGTGTCTACTTTTTCTCCACATCATGGGACTCCAATGACAAAGTCGTAATTGCTTCAGTCGTGTATACAGCGGTTACCCCCATGCTGAATCCCTTCATATATAGCCTGAGGAACAGAGATATAAAACATGCCCTAGAAATATTTGTCAATAGGGCTAAATTCTTTCAGTGACAATCACTAAATACTTTTATTGCAGTCATGAGCAGAGTGAGATGTGTCTCCTAAAATTATTGTGTTTGACAGCTGTACACAATTTTAAAATAATATACATTCTGCTATCATGAATATTGTTGTTACTATGCTAACTACACCAAGTTTGCTAATTGGAATGTTACATGTTCTTAATCCCTAATTAATTTCTTCTGCTTGTTTGTAACTTCTAATAAGATATGTACATAATCTTATGGAAAATATTTTGCACAATATCATTGTGGATTTGTTTTTTTATCCTTCTTGTTATGTCATTTTTTGCTAATGTATATTTTATACTATGTTATTGAGGACATGTAAATTTATCGTCATGATCTGCTCATGGTGGACTCATTCTTTTAGGTAGTAGTGTGCTGAAGATGGCTTGCATTGGCTGAAAGGTGATTGTGCACATCTCTTCCAACTCCTCATTCAATGACATCATATTGGTAGGTTGAAATCAGGCATAATGGGAACCGTGACACTATGGAAATTGGAAAATCATACAAAGCAAGACATGGTAAAAAAAAAAGGGAGAGAGAGCATCATTTTTCATGCATTTAAAAGCACACTACTGCATTTATAATTAGGAGATATCTCTCTTTATCTCTAGCAATGGCTCCTACCTTAACCTCTCATCCACTTGTTCTGATATTAGTATAGGTACACCAGTTTTGTTTTGGTTAGTATTTCGATGGTATTTATTTTCCATCACTTTAAGCTAGTCTCTGTCATTTTATTTGTGAGGACTCTGCTCTTAACAGAGTAAAGTTGGGTTTTGCTCTTTTTATGATGACTGACATTGATTAAATTTCTGGAGAATTTGATCTATTAACATCTAATACAATCATAATACATTTTAATTTATATTTTTCATATTACTATATATTTTCTGTTGGACATCTGTTGTATATTTATTGTGTATTTTCTTTCTCCTTTTTGATAAGTTAAATATATATTTAGTTTCCCCATTCCCCTCTATTAACTTTTTAATCATACATTATTATTTTATAATTGTTTTCTGTGTCTTATGTAGAGATTCCTCTTACTTTCTCTTCAATTTTTTAAATTGTTGTATAATATACGTAACATGAAACTTACCCTTGGAACCATTTGAGCTATACAATTCAGTGGTATTTAGTACATTCATCACCACTGTCTCATCCAAAGACTCCAAAAGAAAACTCTATGGAATGTCAATGCAATCGGGTACTTTGCAGCTGTGAAAAAAATAATTATAATGACATCCATGAACCAATATGGAGGGATTTCCAGGATATATTGTTAAATGGAAAAAAGCAATGTGTAAGAAAACAAGCATAGCATGCTACTTTTTGTGCAAAAGTGAAAAGGAAGCAAACTATATATATATATGGATGTTTGAGCAAAAAGAAATAGAAAAAGAACAAATCAGAAACTAATGAGATTGCTCACCTACAGGAGGTGAGTAGGAATGTGGTAGAAAAGGTAGGGAGATGAGTATGTTTATTTCTCTAGTTTTGATTACGTTATCTTTTACCTACTAAAAAATAAACAGAAGAGGGTGGGGAATAAAGCAAAATAGAACAAAACAAAACAAATGAACCTAACTACATTGCAAATTAATCCCATAATCGGACTAAAATGGAATATTAACTAACTAACCTAAGTAATTCTTGAACTCAGAATTTCGTCTATTTAATCTCAAAATAAAGAAAAAATCTAAACATAGTTTTTGAGCTGCAGTTAGTTCTTCATTAACAGTGATGTGAGTTCAAGGTTCTGAAATTACATGACATATATTCAAAGATTCAACAAATAAGTAAACATATTGTGGAAAAGGGAATGATTCCTCACTATCAGGAAAGGCACCATGTTGTGTGGAAAAGAAGAGACTGGAAAGAACTTTATGGTGTCAAACTAGATTTGGAGATATCAACTTGAACCATGTTTTTCAAATGTATAAATAGATTGAAATGCATACCTTATTTGTGTCAATATCTATAATGTTCCCATCCCCTAATCTTTCTGACCCACCTCCTATGGGTAACCCATCTTTAGTTTATTACTTTGTAGTGTCTACTTCCTGCATTCATATATATATATATATATATAATTTCCCAACTATGTTCTCTGAGACCATTTAGAATCCTTTAAAGAAATGAACATGCCTAATGACAAATTTGCTCTTTACCATTCTCCTCTAAAAGTGGCCTATGTTACTTAGAAAAATGGCTGATTCCAGGGTGCAGCCAGGGCACAAGAACAAAATACAACTGATAATTGCAGAAGAAATTATAGAATTAGAAAATCGCTATTTGGTCACCACATCTGCAATAAACTTTAAATATCAGAATCACTAATGGTTGTTAAGCTGGAACCATGCCAAAAAGGAAGAAGGCCAGGTCATCACTGGCATTGGGGACACCATCTCCTGGGACCTCAGTCCCTCTGGCTCATGGACACACAGCTCCCCAAAGGAGAGTAAGAAACAGGCCAGAAGCTTGGGAAGTTTGTTTAAGTTCTCTCATTGGTAACTAAATATTCTATTTTGACATTTCCCTGGAGTTTGTTAAGCAATATGAAAGTCTATAGGCGATCTGAGGCCATGGATATTTCTCCAAATTGTCTGGATACCAGATCTCCTGAAGAGAAGCTGAGGATTTGGGCAGCAGTCTGGAGCAGAAGGTGTTTGAGGTCACTAGTGAAGAGCGTGGGGTCAGAGGGAGCTGGAAATCTGCATTTGGTGGATCTGCCTGTATGCTTGTAGATTTGTGTGCCTTTGTGTTCATGGATGTGTGTGTGTGTGCGCATGCATGTTATTTATGATTGTGTGTGTATATGAGTGTTATGAACTGAACCACATATTGATCATCCTTCCCTTAGGATGAGAACTGGTCACAGGCGACTATAATCCTCAAATAAGTAGCATGTGCGTGCCTTATATCAATTACAGAAATGTAATTTATAATTCAAGTGTTCTCATAAAGACATTTGTGTTCTCCAAACACAAATGGCTTGATTGGCAAATTTTATCAAATATTTTTGAGGAAGAAATAGTTCCAATGGATTATGTTTACCAAGTGGTAGAAGAATTATTCTTCCATTATTTCCTAATTTTTTACTTTACTTATCTTTTAATGTTGTTGAATGACCATTTGTAGAATTGGCAATTTGACTAATTTATTGTTATTGATTTGGGCTGGTTCTGTGTAAATAAAGTAGTCAGAGGCTTGAACTAAGGAAGATCCTTAATCTCTATTAGCTCCCTTTTTCCCTGACGCAAGAGTAAAAAGATCGAGAAAGAAAACTACTTGTGGACAAGGTATTAGTCTTGGGGAGACCTCAGTAGTCTTTTTGTCTACATGAAAGAGGCCAGGTTTCAGAATCTGACATCTAAGAAACCCCTACTCTGCATCCAGTCCTGTGCTAGGCTCTGAATGGTTGAGAAGAGGGGAGAAGTAAATAACACAACCTCTGTCCTAGAGGTGCAATCACATTTGGGACATAGGAAAGAAATGTGTCCAAAATTGTATGGCAGATTGTATGTGTAATAAAAACTGGGGTTGGAGGGATGGGTAGGCAAGGTGTGCAGGAGGTAACATTGAGAATGATCCTCTACAAATGGCCACTTTCATAAGAGTCTGAGAGAAGCCCAGCCTGTGGAGGTGTCTGCTAACATGTGTTAAACACAGAGGGAACAAACTTGGATTAGGTTATGGATTGAAATTTGTATCACAGAGTTGTGTTTTTCTGAGGGGACAGCTTGGGTCTTTCTCAGGGAGGAAGTAGGTCTTTATAGTTTCGAGGAATTTATTAATCCATCAACTGAGGCATTCATTCACTCTCAACTCTCTGTCAACATGAATGATTATAAATATATTTACCTTTTGTTGGAGTATACAAAGAAAATGATCATAAGAGCTGGCATTTATTGTGTATTTATCATGTGCTTTAGTATGCATTATCTCAGTTAACCTTAATAGTAACTTCATAATGACAATACTATTATTATCTGAACTTTAAAGCTGATGAGACAAAGATGAGAGAATTTATTTTACTTGTTCAGGGCCAACAATGAATGACTGGCCCAGCCCAGCATCCAGTTCATTCTGACCAGTGCATTGGCAACATCAATATTTGAAGATGACTAAGACATTCCTGCTTCCTGGCTGGAACTATGAACAGGCATAGAGGAGGAGCCCAGGATGACCCTGATATCATGGGCACCCTCTCAGGTGGCTCCTGCAGGTCAGTCCCTCCAGCTTTTGCACAAGCTCCTCTCAAGATCTGATAGGAATGGGAGGTATTTAGTCTACTTTGACTTTTTCCTTAGCCAGGAGCTTAGGGAATTTCTGAGTCCTCTCTGTGGTTTATAAGATGGTATCCTTCTGCCTGTTGCTCTGAAGTTCAAGGAGAGACATGGAAAGCTCAGGAAGTTGTGAACTCACAGAGGCTTTCCTCTTATGTTTTTGTTCCTGTTGTGCTCAACAGAAGAGGAGAATTCAGGAAATTTCATTAGAAGGCAGCTGAGCTCACCAACGACTGGCACAGGTCAGAGTAAGCTGGGAATTCTAGGTGGGCAAGATGTGTCTCTGTGTCTGGAGGTTGCATATGGATTCCACATGGGTCTGTGTGGTTTTTGTTTGTGTGATGTGGTTATATGCATGTTTTCTTCATGAATTTTGTCTGCGTGTGTGAGATATATACATCTCTCTCTCTCTATATATAGGCACATATGAGAGAGAGATGTAAATGACTCACAATTTGATTTTTTTCTTCTCTGACTCAGAGCACACAGCACCAAATAAGCCCGTATTAAGAAGTGCAGAGCATTTCAGAATGTGATTTGGGGTCTCCTAATCAATCCTTTAATCTTCGGTATTTTCCACACTCTACTTTTGTAACTCCCACATTTTCCTCCTCATAATTAAATACATGAGATTATAGAGTCTGAAGAGAGATGGATGTGCTCCTGAATCTAAAGTAGATGCTTCCTGAATTTACCCATAACCAGCATAGGGAGAGGGCTTGAAATCTCTCCTCAGTGATATGGATGTGTGTTGTGATCTTGAGTTTTGTTTGTGGATTATATTTGTGTGTGAGTCCAGATGTTTAGACTGTGTCGTGTGTGTGTGTTTGTACGTGTATTTGATGATTTTCTTTTATTTCCAGTTAGTGTATATGTGGTGGTTCCTGTGAGTGAATGGGGCCCAAGTGCCTCACTCACTGATAACCTCTGCCTATGTTGGGTGCAAGTCAATGGGGGCTGGAACATCTCCTCCTGGAATGAGTGAGTACATGTGTGGCCATGTGTGTTGCTCAACTATGAAGAGGCATGTGTGTGTAGTGGTGTGTTTCTTGTATGATTTTTGTGCAGTGTGTGACTTGTGTGTTTTTGTTTGTATGTGTGCTTGTATAGTTCAGTCTAGATTCATACAATGGACATTTGATTTAGATATGTTGCTGGATGTTTTACGTTTGTGTTGTACTGTGCACGTGTTTGTATTTATGTGTGGTGCGTGGTGGATTAATTCTGTGTTGTGTGTCCAATCTGTGGTATTATTTATTATTTGCATTTATATGAGTGTGTGGATAAATAAACCACACACTTACCATCTCTTACTCAGGGCTGATATAGGGCACAGGTGGCAAGAAATCACAGGTCAGTCATTTAAATGCACGTGTATGTGTGTATTTCTTGGATGTGTTTTAGGGTCTTCTGGTTGGTCCCTATGAAGACTCATATATTTCCTAAACTAACTTTCAAAAGTGGCTATATTTCTGTATTGAGCAGGCAGGTTCAGGTGCATTTCCACCACTGGGCAGGTGTCATGCACTAATAGATATGAACTCAGTGTCTGTAGTACATCTGACACGGCACCAATCCTCAATCTGGGCCCTTATGTGTTTTTGTGACTTTGGGAAGTGACTTCATCTCTCTGAGGTTCAGATACCTCACCGGCAAAGGAGGGTAACTATTCCTACTGCACAATGCTATTTTGAGGATTAAATGAGGCAATGCATACAAACCATTCAGCACCATGTCTGGCACATAATAGGTGCTCAGTAAAAAGGAGACATTTTTATTATCTTTCCCCAAACCCATTGTTTGTGTCATGGAGGTTCCTTATTTCACCACCATTTGGGGCAGAACAGGTAGAAGTCAGAGGAAACTGGCTCCCCACAAAGGATCCCTCTCACTCTTCAAAGTCACACATTACAGCCTTTCCATGGCTTATGTCCCAGCAGCCTCCTTCACAAGGTTCTGCCCGAATCAAGATGTCTGGTTGGTTCTGTCAACACAAATAATCCATTATCAATCTGTAAATCAAAATCGGGGTGAGTTTATTATGAGCCGAGTTTGAAGACTATAATCCTGGGCCTTCCTTTCCCAAGGGAAGAAGGACACCAAAGAAGTGGGGTGTACAGAGCAGTTATATGCTGTCTTGGAACAAAGAGCATACAGCACATATGATAAGCATGTCCCTTTTACAATAGACAGGAGATTGCTTTGTTGGCACAGTAGGTGAGTTGTCACAAGGTGAGCACAGCAGGTCAGTAATTAATCCTTAGTTTTTGGGAAGAGATTCTTATCCTTAAGGGAACGCTGATATAGGGAAAGATACATCCTTATCTTTAAGGGCATCATTCTTGTCTTTGGGACATCTTAAATATTTAAAGCATACGTACAATGCATGTTCAACAGGCCATGTCAGGCCCTTTTGGAACAACAAGTTCAGGTTGAATTAGTTTTAAAGCGAATGGCTTCTTCATATACTCCAATCTATCCTACTGATTTTCAATTCTTTATCAGTTCCAGCCCTCTTGTTTTCCTCTTGTTGCTTGGTTAGGACTGACACAGCATGTGTCAGTGAGCAGCTGGCCGCCCCATAAGGGTCAGTTAGTGTCCTCATTGGTGGCCATGAATTGAGATAACTAGTGCCCCTGAACAAGTTTCTGATCCCCGAGGAGGACTTGCTGTCCTGTTCCTATACTTGAGTGAGAATGTCAGCCTGGATTCCCTCTTCTAGGGTATGTGGTTGGTAAACCTTACCTCTAACTTTACTCCAAAAGAAACGTTACATCTGGAATTCAACATCGAAGAGTTGAATGACTGCCAGTTGGTCATTTATCTCTTTCATCTGGTATTTTTTTTACATCTATGAAATGAAGACCATAATATTGCCTTATGTACCATACAGTCTCTAAATATATATTTATTATTTGAAGTTAAAGCATGTAACCCCTTGTAAATTGTATGATGTATCCATATGATTGGTGACTCTTTCTGACAAAGGTACCTGACATCATATGGCATGTTTCCTTATTCCAACTAATGAAGGGAGTGCTTTCTATGTAGTGTGGTTAAGAGATGGATTCTGGTTAGATATATAGAGAATTTCACCTATTTCATTTATGAGTAATGTATCTTTCCACATTTAAATAATGTATTTTTATTTCTCATAATTAAAATGGGTAGAGTAATATTTATTAGTGTAATTATTCTCTCCAAATCTGTCATCTTGGGTCTTTCATGTGGGCACAGCTGTGAGTGATGAGTAGAACTTGGTGCTGAGTTATCAAGGCTTGCCTAGGATGCTCAGAAAGTAGAGTAACTGATGAGCGAATGCAACCAAATTTTGAGGGAGTGGTGAGGATCCAGAATGAGAAGTGGCTGTATATACACAAATATCACTCTCACATAGTCCCTAGTAAGAATGAGAGCTGACTTTTTAACAATGACAACAATAAAAGTTTGAAGGAAATCAGAAGTGGCTTGATTAGTAAAGTGAAAAAAACAACAAAAATATGTGCCAATCTGAAATACTACATCGGCAAATATATCCGCCAAAATTGAAAGTAAGATAAAGATATTTACAGAGAATCAAAAACCAAAAATAAAAATTGCCTGCAGACCTATACTAGCAGAAACACCAGGGGAATTCTTTAGGCAGAAGGAAAATTATTATTAGAAGAACTTGAAAATTTACAAAGAAATGAAGGATTATAGACATACTCATAAGATTGGTAAACGTAAAAAAAAATTGACTGAACTAAAAAATACCAATAATAAAAATACCTTAGGGGATTATCTAGACAATCCTAACGTCACACTTCTGTGAAAATAAATTTGGAAACTCAGTTGAATTAGATAATTTCCTAGGGGGAAACAAATTACCAAAATTGATTCCTTATGATATAGAAAGTCTAAACAAAAATTTCTGTAGAATAATTGGACAAAGCAAAACTACTCCATAAAATAGAATCAAACCCACATCATTTCATGGGGAAAGCTATTAATGGTCAAAGATCTGATAGTCTAATGCTGCATGAATTGTACCAGAACATCGAAAATAAAGGAAAACATCTTAATTTGTTTTATGGATGAAACAAATATAATATTGACGCGTAAACATGAGAAAGAAGTATGAAAATAAAATTTAAAGTACTTATGACTATTCTTCTCGCAAACACATTCAATAAAATATCAGAAAATAGAATCCAACACCACAATAATAAAATAATACCTATAATCAAATGGGATATTTCCAGGAATTTGAACTTAGTTATATTAGGAAACCTCTAATATAACACATCAAATTAATAAATTGTATGTTAAAAATCATATGACTTTCTCCATAGATGCTGAAAATATCTCAAAAGAATTAGCTAAAACTCAAGAAAAAAAGAATTGCTAGATCCTCTTTAAATAAGATACTTATATTACATGACATACATAATATAGATAAATATTTTTTACAGTTTATAATGTTACATTATGTATATTATTATACATAAGACATATTTATATATATCATATCCATTTCATGTAAAATATTTATTACACTTTGCATATTATTATTCATAATAAAATCTATAGTTATACAGTGTATGATATATATATATATGTAGTTATACAGTATACAAGTATGTAAGATACAAGAGTATCTTACTTAGTGGGGAATCATTAGACATATTCCCTTTAAGATCAGGATCAAAACCAGAATTCTCACTAAATAACGTTGTGAAAATATTAGCCAATGTAAACAGATTAATGACAGTAATTAATTCATAATAATTGGATAATAAGAAGTACAATCTTCTGAAGATTTTATGCATACTTTAAAAACAGTAGGACATTCTGAAAGCAGAAGTTGTATGGAGTTACTGTAACTGCACAGTTTGTTGAAGAGAATTGAAGTAGTTGTCAGGAGTTAGACATTTGTCAATCACACCTCATTTCCCCCGATCTTTGTTCACAAACGCACACCTCGACAGAGGAAACTCACCTTTCACCCTTTCCTGCCTTTTTAGAATTCAGTCTGAACATGAAATAGGTTACACCTAAACAGACCAGCCATTTCCTATTCCTTTTCCAAAAATGTACCGTTGTGTGTCATCTTCATAGTTAAATCTATTTGTGTTCAATACCCTGGTTTTGTGTTCCTGTGATGTAATCTGATCTACAGCATCTCTCTCATAACTTGCAACATTCCCACAGTGCAATTTCTGTCTTAAAATGAGGTTTTCCTTTACTACCTTCTTTAGACCCTCAGTGTTAGATTCTGTGTGTTGTACCTTACTGAGTAAACATATTACCTAGACTCAGCCCAACGTTATTATTTAGTTTTCCTGCAAAAATATTGGTGTTCTGCCTTTGAATTCAAGCTCTTGCCCTGGTCCATTGGGATAAGTCTCAAGGTGTGAAATATTTCAGAGTCTTTTTTTTTTGTTTTTAACTCCTATAACCCCAGTCATTATGCCACATTGGGCATGGTATTTGGACCAGGATGCCAACTGTTTTCCTGAATTCTCATGAGAGATCGAAACATCTTAATAGGCCATTCCTATTGCAGAGGAGTCTCTGCTACATTGAGGTTGCCTCTCCAACCTGTCAATAACTATCCCCAGCCCTCTGGTCCTTCTTTACCCCCCTTATCTTGTCTTATTTGAGTAAATTTCCTTCAAATCTCCAGATTAGGAATCTAAACTTCTAAAGAATATTCTTCCATAAAATGTTAATAACTAAAGTCAATTATTTCACACCAGTCCATACTCTAAAGCAATTGATATATTATATTTGATAATTTTACCTCTTATATTATTATTCACCAGGTAACAATATCTGTGAATTGATATAGAATGATCTCCAGGATACACTGTTAACAAAAGAAAGCAATGTGTCCAAGAGTATCTGTCACATGCTACCTTTTGTGTAAAAATGAAAGAGAAATAAGAAAATATACTTGATCTGCTCATTTGAGCAAAAAGGAACACAGGAAGTACTCAGAAACTAATGAGTTTGTTTTTCTAAAAAGGCTACATGGGGATGTGTGGGAAGGATGTGGAGATGGGTGTACCTGCTTGTATATTTTGACCAGGTTATCTTTTACATGCTCAAAAATAGATAAATCAAATGAATGGAAAACAAACAAACAAAAAGAATGAAAGCAAAAGAAAATGGGCCAGCCCTGTGGCCTAATGGTTAAGTTTGCATGCTCTGCTCTGGCAGCCAGTGTTCAATTCCCTGGTATGGAACTATACCACTTTTCTGTCAGTGGTCATGCTGAGAAGGGGGCTCACATACAAAAAGAGGAAGATTGGCAATGAATCTTAGCTCAGGGAGAATCTTCCTCAGAAAAAAAAAAACAAACAAACAAAAAGCAAAATAAATGAACTTAACTGTATTAAAAAAAATAACATGATTAGACAGGAGAAATTAAAATAACCCACATAATTCTTGAAAAGATAATTTGTCTATATCCCCTCACAATAAAGAAAAAAACTATAAAAAATATTGAGTTGCATGTAGTAACTTTGTCATTCACAGTGATATGGGTTCAAGATTCTGAAACTGCTTACCCCATGTTCTAGGATTCTGTGAATAAGTAAAAATATTGTTTAAGAAGGGAATGACTCTTCATTATCAAGGGAAGGTGTTACATACATGGAAAAGGATAGACTGGAAACAACTCTGTGTTGTCAAACTGGAATTGGAGATGTCAGTTTGAACTCACAGTTTTTAATACATACGTAAATAAGTTGACATTTATGTATTGTATATCAATATTTATTCTATATTTTCATTGCCCATTCTTTTTTCCTTATTCCCAACCCACTTCCTATGAGTAACCCTTTCTGCTAGTTTCTTGGTTTCTTGTTTATACCTCCTGCATACACACACACACACACACACACAAGTATGTGTACGCATGGAAGCCTTGTAAGCAATGAAAATACGTAACAAACTTTCCCTCTAAATACCATTCTTACCTAAAAGGAACACAAATACCCAAATTGCTTCAAATAATGCCTGATTCCAGGGCCAGGGCCAGGAAATAGAAAGATGATCTGGGAAAGTTTTGCTGACCCTGCAAGGAAGGAAATGGTCAACAAATTATGGGGACACAGGAGCCTGCTCAAAGGGACCCACAAATGCTTAATCTTAAATAAACTGGGTTTCAAAAAGAATAACAACAGACAAACAAACACACAGAAAAACAGGACCAATTCTT
Source organism: Equus quagga (assembly GCF_021613505.1). Lineage (NCBI taxonomy): Eukaryota > Metazoa > Chordata > Mammalia > Perissodactyla > Equidae > Equus > Equus quagga. The sequence continues at coordinate 83,954,579 of NC_060267.1, forward strand.
GGTTACTAGAGGGTAGGGGGAGAGCAGGGCAAAAGAGGGAAAGGAGCACATATGTATGGTGATGCATGAAATCAGACTATTGGTGGTGATCATGATGCAGTTAACACATAATCTGAAATATAGTAATGTACACCTGAAATTTATACAATGTTATAAACCTATTTGACCTCAATAAAATCATTAACGAAAAGAATCACAACCCTAAAGGATTATGACTCAGATATTAAAAGGGAATCTGTGAAACCATAATGATATAAATAAATTAATAAAACAAGTAAATGGTAAAGAAGGGAAATTTCTCTCTTACAGAGAACTGTTACATGTAGAATGATTGATGGAATGAGAAAAATCACCTTTTGGCAATCACAATTACAATGATTGTTTCAGGCAAGAATCACTTGATTCTTATTAAGTGTGATGTTATATATAGTGGTTGAAATTTTAAAGAGGAATGGTGTGTATATATAACTGCAAAATATCTTCACAAGCTATCTTTATTAGTTTCAAAAATAAAAATAGTACCTTTATAGTAGAGAAAGCTGGTAGGCACCACCTTAATTAATTGACCAAGATTAAAACCCCAAGTAATTGGAAAAATTGGTATCAGCTGCCTTCTGATAAGGTGCACTGTGGTGTACCTGCCAAAAATCTATGGCTGAATCTGAGATAGATGCCTACCTACATAATAATAAGGGAAACATGCTTAAATGTTCATTTTAGGGGGATCTGGATGAAATGTATATGAGATTTTTTTGGTATAATTTTTTACTTTTCTATAAGTCTTAAATGATTTCAAAATAAAAAGTTAAAAAAATCCTTTGTCCATAATTACTCAATAAGAGAGAATAGAATATCCTACATATCTTTCTCTAAATTTAAAATTGGCATCAGGCAGACAATTGGGATCTTCCAAAATATTCTCCTTGTAGCCCCTGTCAGAGACAGAATATGAACTGCTGAGCCATGGGCAAGGCACAGGAAAGTAATTCTATAAAATCTTAGCCCTGATCTTTAAGAGTTATAGTCTCTATAATGAAACTGTAGAGGCAAATTGACACCAAGAAAAGGAGCATGTCTGTAGAACAAAATGTATCGGCGTATTTGCCATCCACAAATTGGCTCACAAATGTGTCACTAGAAAATGTTATCTATACCAATGAGCGCTAGATAGTCTCATTTGCCCCTCCAGTCCATTCTCCAGCCTTCTCTAGGCTGTTATCTCCCAGAGTCTGATCTTTATGGACTGCACCAACTGGGCTCCCTGGTTCTTTGGATTTGGCCAACGGAAACACAAGCAAGAGGTTGAAAGGCAGAAGAAGAGAGAGGTTGGGGCATTTATTCTCCTGTTTTCCTCCCTACAGCACCATGGGTTGACAGTCTCTGTCTGAAGTTCATGTCCAGAGGTCCTCTCCAACCCTTACATGTCTCACCAGGTTCTCAAAACCACTTCCTTCCCTTGCACCTGTTTCGCATTGCTGCTGGCCCTGGGTACCTCACTATCCCTTAGTAGTTTCCCTTAAACTGGCTAAGACCTTTGTAAATAAGCCATTATTACATCTCTTTAAAAAAAATCCTTCATCCAAGCTGGAATCATGCCAATGAAAAGGGTATACATAGCATCAGAGACTCCATCCCCTCAGACTCCAGTCCCCCGTGTCCTGGACATGAAGCTCCCCAAAGGGCAGCAAGAACTTGGCTAATTAGCCTAATGTGACTCCTCCATGACCCAGAAGCCTGGGACCATTGTTTCTGTCCTCTTTCTGGTAATTAAAACATTATCTTTTTGCTCATTGCTCTAGAGTTGGTTAAGGAACTTGAAAATCTGTAGAAGTTCTAAGGCCACAGATATGTCTTCTATCTGTCTGGTTACTGACTCTCCTGAAGAGAAGCTGAGGATTTGGGCAACAATCTGGGGAAGAATGATTCCGAGGTCACCAACAATGAGCACAGATCAGAGGAAGCTGTAAATCTGAACTTGGGATGGACCTGGTGTGTGCTTGTGGGTTTGTGTCCGAGTATCTCTGTGTTCATGGGTGTGTGTGTGTGTGTGCACTTGTTTTCCTCTCGTTTGAGTGTTACACACATGGATATGTGCTATGAATCTGACTCACAGCCTGTTTCTTTACCTGAGTTAGACTCAATATGGGCTCTGTTTTAGTGCGTGTAGGCCAAGTTATCAACCTCCTAACATGTGAGTTAGGGACTCCTGATTCATGCCTGTGATCTTAAATATTTGTCTTCTGTTGATATTATGCAACATTTCCCACCCTGGGCAGGAATCATGGCTGAGCAGAGGAGAGCTCAGGATTAGAAATGAGATTGTTGTCTCCGCTCCTGGAGAAGAAGATGCCTTACCTCATCAAAAAACCCAGGTTAGAAAGAGCTGAAATCTCTGCTCAGAAGTGTGTGTTAGTGTATGTGCAACCTCTGTTTGTGGATGGCACACTCATATGTGTCTTGTTTCTTTTCTCTATGTATATGTTACCATGTGTATGTTACTACGTGCGTGAGTTGGTGATGGTTTAATGATGTGCCTTTTTGATAGGCTTCACTGCCCCATGCTGACCCCCTTCCCGGGGAAGCATGTAGTCAGAAGGACCTGAAGCATGCTTCTTAGTAATGGGAGTGTGTGTGCTGCTTGTTGTGGTGTGTGGCTGCGTATGAATGTGTGTTTCCTGTGAGATTTTTGTGTTGTGTGTGGTCTTGTGTGTTTTTGGTGATATGTGTGTATAGTGATGAGTTATGTATAGGTTGTGAGTTGAATATGTGTCAAGTGACCAGGTGTGTCATGTGTCAGGTGTGTTGATGTGCATTAAGAGTGTGTTTGTGGGTGAATGGTACAAAATTTTGTGTTGTGTGTCTTGCTTTCTTTATGACTTGTATGTATGACTGAGTTATTTATGACTGGTATGTATGTATATGCGTGTTGGTAACTGAAATACACATCAGATATCCTTCCCTTAGGATGAGAACAGGTCATGGGTGACTTGAATCCCCCATCAGCAGTGTGTTTGTGTGTGTGTATGTGTGATTTTTATGTGATTTTGGGGCTTATTTCCCCAAATGACTCAAATATTTCCTTCAGTATCTTCTTCTGGAGCACTGTTGACTGAGATAACCAAAGCTCCAAACTCTCTGTTTCTGAAATGGATCTGCTATGATTTTCATATACCTGACAGTAACTGAGTCACTCAGAGTGTTTTAACTCCACTTAATATCCCAGGCAAAGACAAATTAGCATCATGATGCATGAAGTTAGAGTGCAGAACCCCCACCAAATGGCAATGAGAATTTGGGAAAATCACTTAACTTCTTGGTCTCAGTTTTTAATCTATATAATGGAAGGAAGTAAACTTAAATGACAATCAATGTGAGAATCTTTTGTCAAGTGGAAAATAGATCAATATAAATGAAAGGAAATAGCTAGGCAGGGAATGAAGATCTTCAACTATTTTGGCTTCACGGAAGCTGTAAATCAACACAGGGTGTCTGGCACTCCTAACCAAAAATACCAGAAGTTTCCATATGTAATGGTTGAGAGCGTGGGATCTGATCACACAAACATATTAGCTAGAACTGCACAAAGTAGTCAATATGTTATCCTTTTTAGCCTACAGAAAATGACAATGTTATATACACACATATATATATATGATTTATGTCATTTCTGTTTCTATTTTCAAAGAGCTAAAATAGGTGAAAAAACATTCATTCTTAGTGCAGCTGGGAGGACTTTTTATTTTTTTTTAATCTGAGAATGTAAGGCTGATGTGTGGATTTAATTAGGAGTTATAGGTAAAGTTCTTAGCCTAGTTCCAAGTGTTCACCAAAACATTCACCATTCTTACAAAAGATAGCTTGTGGACTATTCTGGTTTCAGAGGTATTCCAGCATCAAGTGGCTTTAAATGACCACCCACTTCTCGAGTGACCATGAATTTACTGCCATAGGTCAATGGGACCTGGTCAGATTCATAAGATGAGTGTGATAACACTCCAACGACACTGCCTCAGCCCTGGGGTCTCACGTTACTTTAAGGCAGAAACAACTGATACCAGTTTGCTGAGGCTCATCTATTTCTGCCACAGTGAATTATTATGATTTGGCTCTGTTTTGGTGTAGTGAATTATCCCTCTATGCTCATCAAGTTCTACACTCACAGAGGGAAAGAACTCTGTCTTTCTTGTTCACTGCTGAAATTTTAGTCCTTAGTAGGAGTTCATGTTCAATAAATAATGGTTGAATAAAATCATGAACACTCTCTTGCTTCTGTACAATGTGGTCTCATAGCCTACTGTTGGATGTGATGGTTTACAGGAGTCAGACTGGGATAGCATGAAGATGCACACATCCACAAGTATGAGAAATTAATGAGTCTATTTAAAAATTCATTGTTTTCCCATAGAATTACAGTATGAGATGTGATGGACCTGATAATATTTTCTAAATCCCTGATATTCCCAAACATCCTTCATCCACAGCATACAGAAGGGCACTATGAGGCCTGAGAACAAGAGCAGCGTGTCTGAGTTCCTCCTCCTTGGGCTCCCCTTCTCACTGGAGTATCAGGGCTTGTGCTTCACCTTGTTCTTGGGAATGCACCTGACCACAGTGCTGGGGAATCTGCTCATCATCTTGCTCATCAGGCTGGACTCTCGCCTCCACACTCCCATGTACTTCTTCCTCAGCCACTTGGCCTTCTCTGACATTTCCCTTTCATCTGTCGTGGTTCCAAAGATGCTCATGAACATGCAGACTCAGCAACAATCCATCTCCTATGTGGGGTGCATATCTCAGATGTGTTTTTTCTTAGTTTTTGCTTGTCTTGACAATTTCCTTCTTGCAGTGATGGCATATGACAGGTATGTGGCCATCTGTCAGCCACTCCACTACACAACTGTTATGAGTCAGGGGCTGTATGTCTCCTTAGTAGCTGGATCCTGGTTATTCTGTTGTGCACATGCTCTGTTGCACACCCTTCTCTTGGTCCGACTGTCCTTTTGTGCTGACAATACCATCCCAAATTTCTACTGTGACCTCACTGTGCTCCTGAAGATGAGCTGCTCAGACATCTCCCTCAATGAGCTGGTCATCTTCACTGAAGGAGGAATGCTTTTCTTTTTGCCTTTGAGTAGCATCTTGGGGTCATACATCCGGATAGGCTCCACCGTCTTGAGGGTCCCATCCATCAAGAGATTCTTTAAAGTTTTTTCTACCTGTGGCTCCCATCTCTTTGTGGTGTCTTTATACTATGGGACACTTGCAGGTGTTTACTTTTTCTCCTCATCATGGGGGTCCAATGACAAGGACATAATTGCTTCAGTCATGTATGTGGTAGTTACCCCCATGCTGAACCCCTTTATCTATAGCCTGAGGAACAGAGATATAAAACAGGCCCTAGAAATATTTATCAATAGGGCTAACTTCTTTAAGTGACAATCACTAAATCCTCTTATTGAAGTCATGAGTACAGTGAAATATATCTTACTAAAAATATTGTATGGTTGACAACTCTATATAGCTTTAAAAGAATATGCATTCTGCTGTCATGCTGATTGCTGTTAACACGTTAACTGGGTCAAGTTTGCTATTTGGATTGCTAAATATTCTTTATTCCTAATTAAATTTTTCTGCTTATTCATCATCTCTTATAAGATATGTACAAAATCTTATGCAAAACAATGAACACAATTATAATTGTGGATTTGTGTTTTTCTCCTTTTAAATATACCACTTTTTGTTTTATATTCTTTATGCCATGTTCTTGAAGAGACACAGAATTAGAATTTCAATCTGTTCCTGGTGGACTGATTCTTTTACTTAGTAATGTGATGAAGTTGGCTCACATTGGTTTCAAGCTGATTGTCCGCATTTCTTTGTGACTCCAAAAACAGTGACATCATGTTGGGAGATTGAAATCAGTCATAATGGGAACAATGACTCTATGGAAATTAGAAAACACTACAATTCAAGACTTTCTAAAAAAGAGAGAATAATTTTTTATGCATTTAATAGCACACCACTTCATTTATAATTAAGAGATATTCTTCTTTATCTCTGCAATGGCTTCTACCTTATAAACTCATCTACTTTTCCTGATATTCATATAGATATACCTGCTTTCTTTTGGTTAGTCTTTTCACAGCCTTCTTTTCCATTATTTTATTTTAAGCTTTTCTATATCCTTATACCTGTGAGGTGTCCGCTGTTAACAGTGTAAAGTTATATTTTTCTCTTTTTATGCAAATCATCAATCATTATATTTCTGGAGAATTTGTTCTGTTAACATCTAATGTCATCATGATATATTTTAATTTATATTTTCCATATTACTTTATCTTTTCTGTTTGAGACCTCTGTTTCATATTTCTTTTCTCTTCTCTTTCTCCCTTTTTATTATTTAAGAATATATTTTGTTATTGCATTCCCCTTCTAACTTATTAATCAGACATTATTATTATTTTATAATTCTCTTCTATGCTTTATGTTGAGATTACTTCTTACTTTCTCTTTAAAATATTTTCCTTGTAGTATAATATACATAACATGAGTTTACAATTTTAACCATTTGAGGTATTCAGTGCAGTGGTTCATAGTACATTCATCATCACAATCTCATTCTAGGACTACAAAAACAAACACTATGGAACTTCAAGGCCATTGAGTACTTTGCAGCTGTGAAAAAATAATGGCAAAGATGTCTATGTTCAATACAGAGGCATTTCTAAGATATATTGTTAAATGGAAAAAAAAACAACTTGTAAAAAGACTATGTATAATATGCTAATTTTTGTAACAAAGTGAAGGGGAATAAAATAGACATATATCTTCCCTTTTGAGTGAAAAGAAACTCAAGAAGAATGAATCACAAACTAATGAGATTGCTTAAGTATAGTAGGTAGGTGGGAATGGGGTGGAAAAGATGGAGAAATGAGTATATTTATTAGCAGAGTTTTGACTGTATTATCTTTTACCTACTAAAAATAAATAGAAGATGACGAATAAAAAAAGAACAAAAAACACACAAATGAATCTAACTATATTTCAAATTACTACCATAATTAGACAAAAGGTGAAGAGAACATAGGTAACTTAAGAAACTATTGAATACAGAATTTTGTCTATCTACTCCCACAGTAAAGAAAAACTATAAACAAAGTTTTTGAATTGCAGTTAGTTTGTCATTAACAGTGGTATGATTTCAAGATTCTGAAATTACTTAACATATATTCAAAGATTCAGCAAATAAGTAAACACATTGTAGAAAAGAGAATGACTGCTCACTATCGAGATGTTGATGTAAATATTCAATAACGACTCTATATTAAAAAAAAAGAAGAAGAGTTTTATTTGAGACAAACTGAGGACCTGATAAACACAATAGAGGACATTTATTTTAATGAAACATGAAAGCCCTCCTTTTTTCGTAGACTACTCAAAGGTAAAGAGAAAAAAGTCCCGTAATATCTTTATCAAGGGCAGCCTAAAAGTCTAAGAAATTACCCCTTTAAGAGAAAGAAAACAAAATTCTAATTTTTGCACCAGCTTACTTTTTATATTGAAACTCATTTACTTAATTAAGTTTATTTCAATCTTTGCCATCCTGACCATGCAGAAAATTCTTTCCTTGGAATTTATATTCCACAAATATTCTTAAACTTTCCTTTTTACATTCAGAATTTGTTCCATGCCTTCCCTCCATCCTAGTAATTTGGACATTTACTTTCTTAACAAAATAAACAAACAAAGATATCTCCACTCCTCATATCTTCTTGACTGAAAACATGCATCTTCCTCTCCTTGTATTCAGAGATATTTCCCTTATTCTTTACTTGAACTTTCTATGGATTGGCAGAGTTATATATACTGTCTTGAAATATGTGATTTCTCATGGAAAATTTTTCAGCATGCCACAAAACTTGTTTATTAACAAAAACGTCATTTTTTTTAGTTTCTCTGTAATAAGAAGCCAAAGATAGATAAATCTATATTCAGTAATTAATGTCTAATATTTTTATCATATGTGGAAATGACCTATTTACCTAATAAATTTCTACCATTTAACTTAATTTAGCAATAGTCTAAATTTTCAAGTTAGCGAAAGATTTTGAAGCCATTTTTAAGTACATGTACCATAACATACAATTATTTTTTAAAGTTTTACATAAAACCTTTTATCTTCCTCACATCTATTTAGTTTATTTGTTCTCAATAGTTATGTTTAGATTGCCTACAAAAACTTCATGACACATATAACAAAATAATCTATCAGTTTAAGTTATTTTTGCTAACAAATTTTGTAACAGACATAACATGAGCTTATTTGACTAATATGTGTAGCATGAAGACTGCATATATGCATTTTATCCAATGCTGATAACTCTGAAGATATGTTTATTTCAACCAAAACAAGCAACTTAAATAAGCTTTCACTTACCATATATTATTTTATATCATGTTAACTTGAAAAACCTTTGCATTAGTTTCTATTGCATTTAGAAATAATTTACATAAGCACTACTCTAAGCCAATTAAATAGAGCTCTTTTAGAAACTATATCATCAGAGGTTGAAAAATTCACATGTGTTTATGGCACACATATATAGACATACATAGGTATATAGACACAAGCAGAGATCTTAAATAGCTTTTGTTAAATTTTTGCTATGAATCAGGTACCATACAAAACTCCCTAATTTATAAAAGAATAGTTGGATCCAAATTGTGTTTCTGGCAGATGGAATAAATTTAGGTTATCTCCTTAGAAATCAGTGATAGTCTAGATAACAGTTCACAGAGAGGTTAGAAGCTTTTTGAGATAAATGTGAGTAGAGAGTTGGGGTTGGTGAAAGGGAATGGATGGTGTCTGAAGTGCCTCTACAGCTGCATTACCAGTTTTGCAAAGATTCGTAAGATGAATACAGTTGCTATCAATTCCTCAGAAATTGTCTTGTAAGTTAAATGACATAAGAGATTGATCTAATTGCCAAACTACATTGTCTTTAATTTGCTTCTTTCTCTCTGGGGACACAGTTTTATTTTAACTTAGCCTATAAAAAGAGTAAGTTGCTAAACCATTTCAAGTATCTTGTCAGTTTTCAGCCAGGACAAACAGTAAATATTTCTGGTGGTATTAAACAACTCCATTAATTTTTTAACTTTAGTTTTTCCTTGACTATTTAAGGCAATAATGTAGCAGTTTCTCAGAAAAATCTCTCAGCATCTCATCAACTCTGTTAGGGACTCATATGGGACCTTATTTTACAGGTAGCTATGGGGGTGTTTGTTAAGTCATTAACTTAACAGACTTTTGCATAGTCCTTTCTTTTAGTTACCTTTTATATCTTAATTTTTTATTATTTTTTTTTGCCAGGAAACTGTCAATAAGGCTATTTTGGAATTTTGAAGCCTTTGGTTTTAGGTGCACTTCTTACATGATCTTATATAATTGGACTGTTCCTTCTAATGGCCAATGTAATTCCCCTGAGTCCAATGGAAGTTTGGTAGGATCCTAGTCACTAATGGAATCAACACACATTTGTGTCCAATCATATCTGAAAGCAAATGGACTGCCGTTCGCATTTCTGTCCAATGATATTTTGAGGCCCCCAACCTGTTGGTTACCAAGCCAAGCTCTCAGGACACAAAGCACGCTTAATATAATTTTGGTGTTATTTGTAAATATTTAAAGCTTCTGGAACCATTAGTTTCTGAGTTAGTGTGCCAGAAGGTGGCATGCTTGACTCTTTAGAGATTACAGTTTGCATTTAATCTGTTCCAGGGTTCTCAAATCTAGTGCACAAAAGACAAATTTGGGAACCCTAAAAGAGCCCCATATTGGCCACTATAATTTTAAATTACCCCTGGTTTTCTTGATCCAAAGATTCATCCACTTACAGCTATCCTCTTCATATTTCTTAAACACATATCCAATAGCTTGAAAGTAGGCATTTCTCCCAAAGAGGACTTAGAATTGGTGTTCCCCATTTTGACCATCTAAGATTTAAATTATCTTTTGTCAATTTTTCTCATTTTGTTAAGTACTTGCAAGTAAAGGCTCTGTACGTACCTTACATAAATTAGCCAGAGATCCAGTGGGTAGCTGCCCATCTGGAAGCTGGTCAGCTTTAAGTGTGGTTTCCCATTTTCTTTTAGTTTCATCTTAATGTAAAATATGAACAATTCCTAAGGGAAGTGTAGTGGGTCAAAACTGTGCTGCTTGTGAGTGTCACTTCCTAAAAGGTTGTGAACAGTCTTATATGCCTGAGTTTCTCCTGCCAGCCATCCAAAATAACCATGAGAGCTCAGAGCACTGGATGATGAATCCATGTACGTTTCCTTAGATGAGCCATCAGTTAATTATTTGATGTAAACAATCACGATGGAGTTCCCTATGAGACTGATGCACATCACGAGCATTGTTTGCAGATGCTTCTACTAGATTCTCAGTCATCTGAGAGTGCCTTGTGGCTGCAAGGAGCAAATATCCTTTGTCTTTAAGAGCTAAACTAGGACAGCCTCTCATTTTGCTTTCAAACAATTTGTTCAGACTTTGTAAGCATAAATTTTTTATAATTATTAAAGCAAAATTTAAAGGTCAGCCAACCCAGTTCACTCCAAATTTCCCCCTACATTCCCTTTACCTAGGAAACGTACCGGTACACCCTTAAGATGTTAAGTCCGAAGACCTGAAACAGCTTGAATAAAAGTCGGGACTGTCAACTTAAATAAGGAAGCCTGGATTTCAGAAAAACTCAGCAAAACCTCTAAATAGTGCAGTGAAGTTGAAGGGGCACAATGGAACTGGGCTGGTACTCTAACTTAAAGTAGGCTCCACGTGGTCTTAGGTGGGTTTCTCTGAACTCCTACCTGGCTCAACTAAGAAATGTCAATGCTAACAATCAACAATCATTCTATTTTAAAGAAAATAAGAGAGTTATATTTGAACAAACTAAGGAATATAGCTTGGGAGTTAAAACGTTCACAAAGGAAGAAATTACCCCAGAGAAGAGCAATTTTCAGCACAGTTATATACCATTTCAAAACAAAGATATATACATAAAGCATGACAAGGATACATTCTTTCAAGAGTTCAAGGAGATTTTCATACATAGACAGATTATCACGTACACAGTGGGTCAACATGACCCTGGTATCATAGGAAGAGAGGCATTAATTCAATGAGTACATTATTTACTTTAGGGTAATTATTAAAGCAGATATACAATGTATGTCAGGTAGACCTTAAGTCAGGCTTCCTTGGTTCAAATAAAATTCAGGCTAAGTCAAGTTCAAAACTGAATGGCTTTCCCATATACTTTAATATATAAGAATTTTCTTGTCAGGGGAAAAGTACCATATACATGAAAAAGGAGAGGCTAAAAAAATACCTATGGTGTCAAACTAGAATTTGAGATATCAGCTTGAGGTCATTGTTTTTTAAATGTATAAATAGATTGAAATTTATGTATTATATATCAACATCTATACTGTTCCCATCACCCATTCTTTCTGTCCCACTTCTGACCCACTTCCCATGGTAACAATTTCTTTACGTTATTAGTTTCTAGTTTCTACTTTCTGTATTTCTTTTATATATATTTCCTAGCTGCGTCCTTTGAGATCATTTAGAAGCTTTGAAAGCAATGAACACACCTAATGCCGAATTTGCTCCTTACTATTCTCCTCTTAAAGGAACTAATATTATACAGAAAAATGGCTGATTTACCACCAGGGCCAGGACATAATAATATTATCATAGAAAATTTTGCTGAGCCTGAAAGTATGATGTGCAGAATGAATCATGGGAACACAAGGCCAGCTCCCATTTGCCAAATTTGGAATAATTTGAGCTTCAAAATGAATAATACAAGAAATAGATTATGACTCAAATAAATAAGAACACAGGAGTTCATAATGATATACATAATTCAAAGAAAAAACAAATGAGCAGTTCTGATGGAAAGCTCCCTCTTGTAGAACAGCACAACTGACAAATGTGGAATAAATTATAGAATTGGAAAATGACCATTGGGCCACCACATTTGTAATAATTTTTTCATATATGAATCATCAATGGATGTTAAATATAGTGAGTAAAATTTTTAAAATAAAAAAGTTATGGTTATATAATCTCAAAATATCTACAAAAATGATAATTATTAACTAGAAAGGAACGCGGTAACTTTACAGTAGAGAACCCGACAGACATTACCTTAACCAATTGATCAAGGACAAAATCACTAGCAATTGGAAGAATTGATATTATATGCCTTCTGATAATATGCACTGTGGTAGATATGTTGAAAATCTAAGCCTGTAATAACCCACACATATAAGTTAAAAATAAAATATTAACCATTGGAGAAATCGGGGTGAACTGCATGTGCAAATTCTTTGTATCATTTTACAACTTTAAGTCTGAAATAATTTCAAAGTAAAAAGAAAAAAAATTCTTTGTGCCAGACGGAACTATATCCAAGAAGAAAGGAGCCCAGGTCATCATTTGCATCAGGGACACCATCCCCTGGGACTTCAGTCCCTCTGGCTCCTGGACACAGAGCATCCTAACGGACAATTAGAAATTAGCCAGAACCATGGGCACTTTGTTTCAGTCCTCTCACTGGTAATTAAAATGTTATCTTCTGACTCATTTCTCTGGAGCTGGCTAAGGAATATGAAAGTGCCGAGGCCATATATATTTCTTCTATTTATCTAGATACTGAATTCCTTAAAAGAAGCTGAGGATTTGGGCAACAGTCTGGAGCAGAAGTTGTCGGAACTCATTAAGGACAAGTAGGTCAGAGGGAGCTGGAAATCTGCACTAAGCAGTGGATCTTCCAGTGTGCTTGTGCATTTGTGCGCCTTTGTATTCATGGGTGTGTGTTTGTGCATGGGTGTGTGTGTGTGTATGCTTGTGTGCATGTTGTTTGATAGTTGCACGTGTGTGTGTATTATGTATCTAACTCACCTGATTGTTTACTTGAGTTAGACCCAATCTGGGCTCTGTTTTAGTGCCTGTAGACCAAGTTATCAGCCTCCCAATGTGTTATTAGGGACCCCTGATTTATGCCTGCGATCTTAAATACTTACATCACAGCTGAGTGAATGAGCAATCAGCATTGGGTGTGAGATTCTTGTTTCTGCTGCTGGAGAAAAAGATGCCCAATCTTATCGATGAACCCAGATCAGAAAGGGCTCAATCTCTGCTCAGCATTGTGTACTAGTGTATGTAGAAGCAGTGTTTGCTGGTGACAGGAATGTGTTGCTTGTTTTTGTCTGTGTTTATGTTGCCATGTGTATGTTAGCACGTGCATGGGTTGTTGGTGGTTTAGTGACTGTACCTGTGCAAATAGGCTTAACAGCCCTATGCTAACTGCCTTCTTCCAGGAAGGGTGTGGGTCAGAAGGATCCAAAGCACACCTCTCCGTAATGGTAGTGTCTGTGCTGTTTGTTGTAGCGAGTCTATGGCTGAGTGTGCACGTGTGTTTGTGGGCATCTGATTAGCATCCATGACCTCAAATATTTCCTTAAGTGCCCTCCTTCTGGGGCACCACTGGTTGAGATACCTGAAACCCAAGAGACTCTCTGTTTCCTGAAAGGGATCTGCTATCATTTGCACATTGCTGAGTATGACTTAGTTACTCAGAGTTTTGTAACCTTTTACTTTCACTAAATATTGCAGGCAAAAAGAACTCCAGGCATCATGCTGTACGAACTTAGACTACAGAATCACCACCGAGTAGCAGAGAGATCTTGGGAAAGTTACTTAACTACTTGGCCTCAGTTTCCACATCTATAAAATGGAAAGAATTACACGTGTCTTGTGAACCTGACATGCCCTCAGTAAATATTTACTGTTTAAATATAGCTTATTATGTGAATTTTTAGTCAGTTGGAAAGTTTCTAAATATTAAGGAATGAAATTATCTAAGCAGAGGACTAAGGAAATTGGTGACAACTTAGGCTTCCTTGTATCTCTAAAATAATAGAGGGTGATTTGCTCCCCTGCCAATGAAAGGAGGTTAAGAAAGGAGGTGTAGTGGTTAAGAGTATGGGCTGTGACCACACTGGCATTAGACAGAACCACATGAAATAGCTAATACTTTAAAATTTTTAATTTACAGAAAATGGTAATATAAAAACCAAGTTATATGTATTAAATATTATGTACATTATATATCATGTATATTAAAGATATACAGAAATACATTATTTTGTGTGTCTGTGTGTGTGTGATCTTTATCTCCTGCTGTACTGTTGAGGGCCCATGGAATTGATACCATTTACATTTCTATTTATTAAAAGATTTTAGCTATAGAATGGGCAAATAAACCACAAATGCTTAGTGCAGCTCTGAACTTTTAAATTCTGATGTGTTGATTTAATTAGGAAATGTAGATAAAGTTCTTACCCTAGTACCCAAATGGTCACCAAAATGCTCACCATTCTTATGAAACATAGTTAGTGGACAATTATTTTGTTTTGGAAACTATTCTGAGATCAAGCAGCTAGAGTGACTTGAATTTAGGTGAAAGGGACCTGGCTAGATTCACAGGAGAAATGTGACAATGCTACAACAAGTCTCATGTTACTTTAAGGCAGAACAAACAAATACCAGTTTGCTGAGGCTCATCTATGATTTCTGCCAGAGTAAATTATTATGATTTGACTCTGTGTTGGTGTAGTGAATTATCCCTTTATTCTCATCAAGTTCTACATTCACAGAGGGCAGGGACCTTGCCTTTCTGTTCACTGCTGCATACTCAGTCCTAAAAAGAAGCCCATGTTCAGTACCAATGTTTAATAAATAATGGTTGAATGAAACAGTAAACATATTCTTGCTTCTGTGCAATGAAGTCTTGTTGGCTACTTTTGGGTGTGATGTCTTCCTGGGGACAGGTTGTGATAGAAGGAAGATGCACTCATCTACAGGTGTGAAGAATTAATGAGAATGCAGTTAAAAAGTCATTGTTTTTGCAGAGAATTGCAGTATGAAATGTAGTGGTTCTGCTAATCTTTTCTAGCTTCCTGAGATTTCCAAGCCTTCTTTCTCCCCAGCATAAAGATGAGTAGTATGAGGCATGACTAGAACAGCACCAGAGCAGTGTGTCTGAGTTCCTTCTCCTGGGGCTTCCCATCCTGCCAGAGCAGCAGGGTTTGCTCTTCATCCTGTTCCTGGGCATGTACTTGATTACAGTGCTGGGGAACCTGCTAATCATCCTGCTCATCAGGCTGGGCTATCCCCTCCACACCCCCATGTACTTCTCCCTCAGCCACTTGGCCCTCACTGATGGCTACCTTTCATCCACCACTGTCCACAAGCTGCTGAAAAACATGTGTTGTCAGGATCACTCCATCATCTATGCTGGGTGCATTTTACAAATGTATTTCTTCATTAATTTTAGTTGTATCGACAACTCTCTTCTCTCAATGATGACATATGACAGGTATGTGGCCATCTAGCACTCTCTACAATACACCTCCATTGTGAGGGATGAGCTTTGTATCATCCTAGTTGCTGAGTCCTGGTTCTCCTCTTGTGGTCATGTTCTCTTGCACATCCTCTTCATGGACCAATTGTCCTTCTGTGCATGAACTATCATCACCTACTTCTTTTGTGGTCTTGTGGTTGTCCTTAAGTCCTCCTGCTCAGACATCTCCCACAATAAGCTGCTAATCGTCGCTGAGGGAAGATAGATCTTCATTCTGCCATTGAGTGCTATCTTGGGCTCATATTTCTGCATGGAGTCATCATCCTGATTGTTCCCCTCATGAAGACATTCTTCAAAGCCTTGTCTACATGTGGGTCACAACTCTTTGTATTACTTTCATACTATGGGACAATTGCAGGCATTTATTTTTCCTTTTCATTAAACAAGTCCAGAGACAAGAATACAGTTGCTTCTGTGATGTACATTGTTGTCATTCCACTCCCATGCTGAACCCCTTCTTTACAGCCTAAAAGATCAGGATATGAGGATCTCGTCAAGACGGCGGTGTGAACAGACATTGAACTCGTCTCCTCCCACAAACACAACCAGGTTACAACAATTTTCAGAACAATTACCCCAGATTGAAAACTGAAAACTGGATAAAAAGAGCCACCACAACAAGGGACAGCCCTGATGAAGGCAGAAGAGGCAATAATTCTGGCTAGAGAGGAAAAAAGCCACCTTTGGGAGCAGCAGAGCTTCTCAGCTGGCCAAGTGGGAGCCACCCTAAGGAACGCAGCCTTCCCTGGCGGAGTGAGGTCCAGAACAGGGGCGATACTGCTATAAGCATCCTTCAGACTCAGTCCAACAGAGATGGGGGTCTTACTGTCTGGCTTTGATGGCTATTAACTGCAGTGAGGATAACCCCAGAAAAGCTATCAGCCGAAAGCCAAAAAGACCCAGGGCTTAAAGGGCCCATGCACAAACTCACTCATTGCAGCAACCTAAAATAACCAGAGAGAAGGCTGACTGTCCTTTGGTGAAATGAGACTCACCTGGTGGGCTCTGGGGGCATCTTGGTGAGAGGAGGGACCTCTCTGGAGACTGAGACATTGGTGGGGGCCATTGTTCTGAGCTGGTCCAGGCATGCTGACATGGACCCTGGTGGGGGCCATTGAGGTTCATCCCTTCGCCTTTTAACCCAGGGGTCTGCAATGCCCACTAGAGCACAGATTTAATCCAGTTCAGCCAGGGCAGGCAACCCGCCCTAGGGACTGGCCCCACCTAACAGCAAGCCTTCAGGCTACTTTTCAGCCTGCAGTGACTGACTGGGTGCCTTGATCCTCTACAGGCAGGCAAGGGTGTCTGCCTCTATGGGGCAGGGCCTGTGTGAGGACCAGGTGAACTGTGGGGGGCATTGGTGGAGAGGTGGGGGCCTCTGCAGTGTGGCGTTGGGGTACGTTCCAGGGGGTTGAGAAGTGTGCATGGACCAGGACTGTGTGGGCAGTGTATGTGGTCCTGTTGGGGGTGAGGCTTATCAGTGGCAGAAGACTTGTGCTTCACAAATAGCCATAAAAAGGATCAGCTCTGCCTTCCAAAGCCTGAAACAATTGAGTGCCCCTGTGCCAAGGGCCAGCCCTACTCAGCTGCACCCCTAAGAGAACTGACAACAGGCTTATAGGCCTGAGGCCTATCACAACTGTAAGCCCCTGAGCCTAGCAACCAACTACACTGGGTACCAACCCAATTAAGAGGAAAACTGCAATAGGAGTGTGCTGATAGACTTTGTAGCCAATGGTGCTGAGGCTCCCCAAACTGGATTTACAAACAGCTGGCCAGTGAAGGAAAGATTAGACTCCCTGGGTACCTGCAGTGGGAGCAACCCTGCCACAGCAGAAGGACACAAGTAGCCCACAAAGGGGTCACTCCTGGTTCTTATGGACTGCTGACAATAGGGAAGCACACTGCTGGGCCTCATAAGGTATCTCATACGTAAGGCCACTTCTCCAAGATCAGGAGACTTAGTCGACTCACCTACCACAAAGAAAATAGCGTAGAGAAAGAGGCATAATGAGGAGGCAAAGGAATACATTCCAAGCAAGGGAACAGTACAAAACCCCCCAAAAAGGACTAAATGAAACAGGAACTAGTGACCTACTCGACAAAGAGTTCAAACAAAATATCCTGAGGATGCTCACAGATATCAGGAGAAGAACAGATGAACACAGTGAGCACATCGGCAAAGAACTGGGAGATATTTTAAAAAACCAATCAGAAATGAAGTATACAATACTCAAAATGAGAAATTCACCAGAGGGACTGAATAGCAGAGTAGAGGAAGCAGAAGAACAGATCAGCGAGCTGGATGAAAGACTAGAGGAAATCATTCAAGCAGAACAGAAAAGAGAAAAAAGAATTAGACAGAATGAGAACAGTGTAAGGGAACTCTGGGACAATATCAAGCATGCTAACATTTGGATTATAGGTGTCCCAGAAGGAGAAGAGAGAGACAAAGGGACAGAAAATTTATTTGTAGAAATAATAGATGAAAATTTTCCTAACCTGAGGAAGTAAACAGACATCCAAGTTCAGGAAGCACAGAGAGCTCCAAACAAGATAAGCCCAAACAGGCCCACACCAAGACATACAATTAAAATGTCCAAAATTAAAGACAAAGACAGAATCCTAAAAGCAGCAGGAGAAAAGCCACAAGTGACAAATGAAGGGAAGCCCATCAGGCTATCAGTGGACTTCTCAGCCGAGACCCTACAGGCGAGAAGAGAATGGCACAACGTATTTAAAGTGATAAAAGGAAAAAACCTACAGCCAAGGCTACCCTATGCATCAAGGTTGTCCTTCAGAATGGAAGGAGAGATTAAGAGCTTCCCAGACAAGCAAAAATTAAAGGATTTTATCACCAAGAAACAAGTTCTACAAGAAATGCTGAAGGGACTTATTTAAGTGGGAAAGCAATGACCACAAATAGACATAAAAAAAAAAAAAAACTATCTGGGGCTTTCCCGGTGGTGCAGCGGTTAAGTTCGCATGTTCCACATCTCAGCAGCCTGGGGTTCATTGGTTCGGATCCCAGGTGTGGACATGGTACCATTTGGCACACCATGCTGTGGTAGGCATCCCACATATAAAGAACAGGAAGATGAGCACAGATGTTAGCTCAGGGTCACTCTTCCTCAGCAAAAAGAGGAGGATTGGCAGTGGTTAGCTCAGGGCTAATCTTCCTCAAAAACAAAACAAAACTATCAAAAAAACAGAACAACAACAAAACCAGGCAGTAAAATCATTTGTAAGATAAAAATATAGTAAAGGCAGCAGATCAACTACCTGTGAAGATAATATGAAGGTTAAAAGACAAATGTACTAAAATGACCTATTTCAATGATAAGAAGGTAATGGACAGATGCATACTAAACAAGTGACTATATATGATTTGAAAAACATATAATGTGGGAGGAGGGGAGTGAAAAAGTAGAGTTTTTAGAAAGAGGTCAAGCTAAAGAGTTTATCAACTCAATATAGACTATTATACGCATAGTATATTAAATAGGATCCTCATGGTAATCACAAATCAGAAACCTATAACAAGCAAGAAGAAAAGTAAGATAAAATAAATCAAACATATTACTAAAGATAGCCATCAAACCACAAGGGAAGAGAGAAAGAGAAAAAGAAAGGAACAGAGAAGAACTACTAAAACACCCAGAAAAAAAGTGACAAAATGGCAATAAATACATATTCATCAATAGCTACTTCAAATGTCAATGGACTAAACGCTTCAATCAAATGCCATAGGGCGGCCAATTAGATAAAAAAACAAGATCCATGTATATGCTACATACAAGAGACACACTTCAGACCTAAGGACAGGACACTTACAAACTGAAAGTGAAAGGATGGAAAAAGATATTCCATGAAAATGGCAAAGAAAAGAAAGTGGGGCTAGCAATACTTATATCAGACAAAATAGACTTTAAAACAAAACTGTAACAAGAGACAAAGACAGGCACTACATAATGATAAAGGGAACAACACAACAAGATGTTATAACACTTGTAAATATCTATGCACCCAACATAGGAGCACCTAAATATATAAAGCAATTATTAACAGACATAAGAGGAGAAATAGACAGTAACACAATAATAGGAGGGGACTTCAACACTCCACTTACACCAGTGGATGGATCATCCAAACAGAAGATCAATAAGGAAACATTGGCCTTAAGGGACACATTAAGCCAGATGGACTTAGTGGATATATACAGAACATTCTATCCAAAAACCACAGAATACACATTCTTTTCAAATGCCCATGGAACATTCTCCAGGACTGATCACATATTAGGCCACAAAACAAGTCTCCATAAATTTAAGAAGATCGAAATAATACCATGCATCTTTTCTGACCACAAGGTATGAAACTGGAAATCAACTACAGGAAGAAAACCAGAGAAGCCACAAAAATGTGGAGATTAAACAAAATGCTACTGAACAACGATTGGGTCAATGAAGAAATCAAAAAAGAAGAAATAAAAAAATTCCTGGAGACAAATGAAAATGAAAACACGACATGTCAAAATCTGTGGGATACAGCAAAAGTGATTCTAAGAGGGAAGTTTATAGCAATTCAGGTCTACCTCAACAAAGATGAAAAATCCCAAATAGACAATCTAAAAGTGCACCTAAAGGTACTGGAAAAAGAACAACAAACAAAGCCCAAAATCAGCAGAAGGAAGGAAATAATAAAAAGCAGAGCAGAAATAAACAAAAGAGAGACTAAAAAAACAAGAGAAAAAATTAATGAAACCAAGAGCTGCTTCTTTGAAAAGATAAAAAAAATTGACAAACCCTTAACTAGATTCACCAAGACAACAAAGAGAGAAGGCTCAAATAAATAAAATCAGAAATGAAAGAGGAGAGATTACAACGGACACCTCAGAAATACAAAAGATAATAAGAGAATACTATGAAAAGCTATACGCCAACAAATTGGAATAGACTGATCACCAGTAAGGAGATCGAAACAGCAATCAAATACCTCCCAAAAAATAAAAGTCCAGGACCAGATGGTTTCCCTGATGAGTTCTACCAAACATTCAAAGAAGACTTAATACCTATCCTCCTCAAACTCTTCCAAAAAATTGAGGAGGAGGGAAGGCTTTCTAAGTCTTTCTACCAAGCCAACATTATCCTGATACCAAAATCAGACAAGGACAACACAAAAAAAGAAAATTCCAGGCCAATATCACTGATGAACATCAATGCGAAAATCAACAAAATACCAGCAAATTGAATACAACAATACATTAAAAAGATCATACATCATGATCAAGTGGGTTTCATTCCAGGGATGCAGAGATGGTTCAACATCTGAAAATCTAACAACGTGATACACCACATTAACACAATGAAGAATAAAAATCACGTGATCATCTCAATAGATGCAGAGAAAGAATTTGACAAGATACAGCATCCATTTATGATAAGAACTGTAAATAAAACGGATATAGAAGGAAAATACCTCAACATAATAAAGGCCATATATGACAAACCCACAGCAAATATCATTCTCAATGGAGAAAAACTGAAAGCTATCCCTCTAAGAACAGGAACCAGACAAGGATGCCCACTCTCACCACACTTATTTAACATGGTATTGGAAGGCCAAGCCAGAGCAATGAGGCAAGAAAAAGAAATAAAAGGGATCCACATTGGAAAAGGAGAAGTGAAACTGTCACTCTTTGCAGACGACATGATTTTATATCTAGAAAACCCTAAAGATTCCACTAAAAAACTTTTAGAACCAATAAAGGCATACAGTCAAGTCGTGGGATACAAAATCAATGTACAAAAATTGGTTGCGTTTCTATACACTAACAATGAAGTAGCAGAAAGAGAAATTAAGAATACAATCCCATTTACAATTGCAACAAAAAGAATAAAATACCCAGGAATAAACTTAACCAAGAGGTGAAAGTTCTGTACACCAAAAACTATAAAACATTGTTGAAAGAAATTGAGGAAGAAACAAAGGAATGGAAAGATATTCCGTGCTCTTGGATTGGAAGGATTAACATCGTTAAATTGTCCATACTTCCTAAAGCAATCTATAGATTCAACGCAATCCCTATCAAAGTTCCAACAACACTTTTCACAGAAATAGAACAAAGAATCCTAAAAGTTATATGGAACAACAAAAGACCCCAAATAGCCAAAGGATTCCAGAGAAAAAAGAACAAAGCTGGAGGTATCACACTCCCTGATTTCAAAATATACTACAAAGCCATAGTAACCAAAACAGCATGGTACTGGCACAAAAACAAACACACAGATCAATGGAACAGAATTGAGAGCTCAGAAGTAAACCCACACATTTATGAACAGCTGATATTCGACAAGGGAGCCAAGAGCATACAATGGAGAAAGGAGAGTCTCTTCAATAAATGGTGTTGGGAAAACTGGACAGCCACATGCAAAAGAATGAAAGTAGACCATTCCCTTACACCATGCACAAAAATCAACTCAAAATGGATTAAAAACTTGAATGTAAGACCTAAAACCATGAAACTTCAAGAAGAAAACTTAGGCTTTAAGCTCCTTGACATGGGTCTGAGCAGCATATTTTCAACTCCCATGTCTGACCGGGCAAGGGAAATAAAAGAAAAAATGAACAAAAGGGACTATATCAAACTAAAAAGCTTCTGCACAGCAAAAGAAACCATCAAGAAAACGAAAAGTCAACCTAACAATTGGGAGAAGATATTTGCAAACCATATATCAGATAAGGGGTTAATATCCAAAATATACAAAGAACTAATACAGCTCAACAACAAAAAACCCAACAATCCAATTAGAAAATGGGCAAAAGATCTGAACAGAGATTTCTCCAAAGAAGAAGTACGGATGGCCAACAGGCATATGAAAAGATGCTCAACTTCATTAGCTATCAGGGAAATGCAAATCAAGACTACAATGAGGTATCGCCTCGCTCCGGTCAGAATGGCTATAATTAACAAGACAGGAAACAACAAATGTTGGAGAGGGTGTGGAGAGAAGGGAACTCTCGTACGCTGCTGGTGGCAGTGCAAACTGGTGCAGCCACTATGGAAAGCAGTTTGGAGTATCCTCAGAAAATTAAGGATAGATCTACCATATGATCCAGCTATTCCACTGCTGGGTATTTATCCAAAGAACTTGAAAACACAAATGCATAAAGATATTTGCACCCCTATGTTCACTGCAGCATTATACACGATAGTCAAGACATGCAAGCAACCTAGGTGCCCATCAAAGGACGAATGGATAAAGAAGATGTGGTATTTATACACGATGGACTACTACTCAGCCAGAAGAAATGATGAAATCCGGCCATTTGTGATGACATGGATGGACCTTGAGGGTATTATGCTGAGTGAAATAAGTCAGAGGGAGAATGTCAAATTCCATATGATCTCACTCCTAAGTAGAAGATAAAAACAAGAACAAACAAACACATAGCATTGGAGATTGGATTGGTGATTATCATAGGAGAACGGGAGTGGGAGGGCAAATGGGGTGATTAGGCTCACATGTGAGGGGATGGACTATAATTAGTTTTCAGGTGGTGAATATGATGTAATCTACACAGAATTTGAAATATATTATGATGTACATCCGAAAATAAAAATAAAAAAATAAATAAATAAGTAAATAAATAAATAAATAAATAAATAAATAAATAAATAAAACCAAAAAAAGAAAGTCATGGGAAAGATTTATTAAAAATATACCTACAAAACTATCCTTTCTTATTTTTGTTTCCTTTTCATTTGGTATCCCAAGACCTACAAGCATTTAAAATTTTTATCAAGTCATAGCTCTCAGTCATTTTATTTTGCTTTTTCTATAGTCTATAACTTTTATATAGCACAGCTTTTCCCTTCTCAAGATAACAAAAATATCCCTTCTGGGAGTTACATGACTTTATTTTTGTGTTTAATTTTGTAATACATTTGAAATGTATTTTTATGAATGATACTAATCAGATATTGAGTTTTATTTTTGTTTCTAACTTCTTATCAATTGTCCAAATTTTCGTTACAGTTGTGTTTAGAGCATTGTGGTGACATGATATGTCACTTTATTTTCCATAAATTGAGTGGACCTGACCACAAATTTAAATGAGATGGTTTTCTGTAAAAGGCCAGGAAATTTGTACAGACAGGACTGGTACTGGCCTTAGTTGGTGAACTCAAACTTGACTGTAGCCCTGTGTCCTTGGATGGCCAATTGGATGTGATGCGTGGTAGTGAGAACAGAGATTTTAAAGTGGCTCTCCAAGTGATTTTGATTATGGGTGATAAGTCCAATCTGACACAGGGGTTCGGCCTTTCAGGATATGAGCCTAAGAATGGCTAGTAAGAATATCCGGAAATCTAGGCAACCTGAATTGAACTCAGGCAGGACGTAGTGTACTTTAATCCAAATGTATCTGATTTCTAAAAATATTACTTCCCTGCCCCAAGTTCATCAATATAGTGTCTTACGTTTCCATCTGACAGAGTAAAGTTTTGTATTCAGTTCTTGAGGAACTACCTCTGTTCAAGGCAATTGTAGGTATCTTCCTTGTGACATGCTGATATCTGTGACAAATATTTCCATATCCATTATTTCATTTAACCCTAGTAATTGGTATAAAGTAGGGAATTCATAATAAGAGACATTTCATAAGTTTCCCATCGCCACTAAACTAGCAATGTTTAGTGGATGTGGTACTCAAACTATTCTATGTGTGAGGTCAAATCTTGAGTCCTTAAAATAATTTCAATAGTCTTCAAACTTGAACAATATTTTTACCTATTTTACTTGGAAATTTTATTTAAATTTAAAAATAATATTAAATTAGCATACAAACAAAAAAGTATATGTGTTAAATATACAGTTTAAATATATTTGTGTATTTATATATATATTTATATATGTTTGTTTTATTTGTATGTGACATATAATCACACTTTAAAAAATAATATTATAAGAAATACTCACTTAATCTTGAGGTTTAACTAGTAGAATACTAACAATATTGTTAAGTCCTTTGTGTCTCTTCCTCAATAGTATCTTCCTCTCCTCTTTAAAGTGCCCATTATCTTTAATATTTTCAATATTTCTTTAGGTCTCCATACAGTTTTAACACTTCTCTATTGATCCTTCAATTTTGATTTCTCTAGAACTGCATGTAAATGGAATAATTCTATATTTGTTCTTCTAGGCTTTGGGTTTTTTTGTCTAATACTGTCCTTGTGAAACTCATCTATATTGTTTATAGTCCACCATGAAGCTATAACACACTCTGTTCTATTTTCGATGGCTATTTTGGTTGTTTTCAGCATTTTGCTGTTACAGACAAGGCTGCCACAAACATTCTTGTACATCATCTGGTGCATATATGCAAGAGATTCTGTAAATTCTATACCCAGAAGAAAAGCTACTGGATTGTAGTTATGTGTGTTAAACTTGACTATAGCTGCCAAGCTCTTCTTAAAATAGATGTACCAAGAAGCCAGTGTGAAAAGTCTACATACTGTGTGATTTCAACAATATGACATTCTGGAGAAATTATCGACAAATTATAGACAGCAAAAAGATCAGTGGTTACCAGAGGTTCAGGACTTGAGAGGAATAAGGATAAATAGGTAGAGCAAAGGGGATTTATATGGCTGTGAAACCATTCTGTTTGTTGCTATAACAGTGGATACATGTCATTACATATTCGTCAAAAAACAAAAAAAAAACTGTATAATATAGTGAATTCTAATGTTAACTGTGGACTTCAGTTAATAATATATCAATGTTAGTTCAATCATAACAAATGTAACACATGGATGAAAGATGTTAATAATAGGGGAACTGGATAGAGATGGGGGAGATGCATATGAAAATTTTCTGCCCGATTTTTCTGTAAACCTAAAACTGCTCTAAGAAATAAAATCCTTTAATCTTTTAAAAGTTATACTAATTTAAATCTCCCTCACCTGAGTATGAGAAATCCTATTAATTTATATCTTCAACAACACTTGGTATTGACAGATTTCTTAATTTTTGCAATTCTGGTGAATAGAAAATTATATCTCATAGTGGTTTCACTATCTATTTCCATGATTATTAAAGAGGTATAACATCTTATGCTATGCTTATTGAATATTTGTGGCAGAGATGGCTGGCTGTCCTCCAAAATTTCATGACCTACTTCCCACGTGTGAAGTTGTCACTGGGAGGCAGCTGACACATTTCCTCCTATCTAGGTGTAGGTACATGGCACATTCTCCACAAAGGAAGAGAATGTGTCTTATTTCCTGGCTAAATTGTGAAGAATAGTGTGTCTTCTGCTCCATTGTCTGGAAGAAAATTACCTGCTTCTTTGAGAGATAATTGAACTTGGTCCCTGAATTAACATAAAGTGAAATGCCATCACTCCACCAGAAGACCCACACTGAACCATTGTAGCAGCTATCACTATCCTTATTGATCATCACTCTCAGTATAGATACAAAATTTTCTCTTGTGAAATACATGATTATTTATTTCCCTTGCTTTTTTTTTTTATTGGATTGCTTCTCTTTTATCTATTATATTGTAAGACAGACCTCATAAATCTGAAAGTAAATCCCTTACCAGTTGTCTATATTGCAAATGCCTTCCATTATTTGAAGATTACTTTAGCTTTTTTTACTATTAATGTCTTAATTTTAATGTGATTAAAGTTATTAATGAATTATTGTATGATTTGTATTCTTGAATTTAACGTACTTTGTTGAGAATGTCACGTTGAAAATGGCAACAATTCTGTTTTGTAGACAACAAAGAAGAGATGTGAGATTAGGAAATGAGACTGAGGAAGGGTGTACTCAGATTTCTTGTCAGAGAGAACATCTTGAATTTGCATAAATAGTACGAATATCCCAGTGGAATCCCCTCTAGAACAATCTGCTACAGATAACTCAGCATTACATGGTTCTACCCTAGACTCTTGCTCAAAGGATAGAGTTGTTTAGCAAAGTAACCTATAAGACTGATACTGTGCTATATAGTCGTGTCAGAGAAAATGTCCTCTAAACTCAGAGATATTAATTTAACACATACACATATACATGCATAAACACCTTACAACTAACAGCTTATATGTGCAAGGCATTGTCCAGAGTCTGGGGGAAGTTTGTGACCTTCAAAAATAGAATCCAGTGAAATGTCTACAGGGAAACCCATGCCCCTGATCTAATTAACACCATGTGATAAGAAGCTGAGCTAGATTTCATCAGAATAGAATAAAAGAATATCAACAGTGTATGCTTTGATAATAACTTAACAGGATCCAGTTTTTATAACACTTTGATGATTTCCATCCCTGATAGGTTTTTGTACCGGCATTGGCTGGCAAATCATGTGCTTTTCAGTGTGGCTCAAACCAAATACATCTGAAGTTTTAAAAATTAAAAAAAGACTTCCCTGTCTCATGTACATAAAGATTGTGTTCTATATTTTTGCATGAAATTTTAAAACTTTGCCTTCAGTCCTTGAAATACATTGAGTGGATTGTTTTAACATAGTGTGAGATAGAGATTCATTTTAATGTTTGTTCATATTAATAATAAAATTTTAAAATTCACTAACTTTAAAGAGTTTATTTTTTCTCCACTACTTTGCAATAGATGCCCTTGACTGAAAATGAAAGTATCAATTAGGTAATTTTATCAGTACTCTAAGAAATAGACGAAGACAAATGACAGGTAATCTTTAAGTGGAAGTGTATCAGTAAGGATTTCTTCAGGAAGGTAGAACAAAGGTGTGTACCCATAAAACTGGAGATAGTCTGAAAGAACTAGGGAACAGAGGTTAGAGAAGTTGCTCTTGAAGATTAAAAAAGCTAAAACTAAAGATTTCAGCCTAACACATAAAATAGATAGTTTCAAAAGGTTAATGAAGAGTAGCTGCAAATCTCAAGAATCACTGAAAAACTCCCCCAAATGTCTCAGTCTTCAGCAATAATGCAGGCGGCTCTTAGGAGCTCAATGGGAAACTACTGTGAATCTCACATTTGCCTCTATTGCTGGCTAGAGTTTCCTGCAGAGAGTAATGGCTTCTCTTCCACCTTCAAATCTCTCACAAGTTCCCCTCAGTGGAAAACCTTAAACATGAACGATACCGAAAAGAAAAATGTGGAAAACGTAATTTCCAGACTCACCACTGCAATATAGGAGAAGCCTTAGACACGGATGATGATGATGCTAAGTTAACCACAATCTACTATAGGATCTAAGTACAAGAAAGAGGGGTTGGGTAGGAGGCTGGGAGAGGGCCCATATACAAGCATCAGGAACAGGATGAGGAATGCATGGGGCAGAGTCACCCCAGATGAGCCTACTTTAGATCAGATAACCTGTAGGTGCCCACAGAAGCACGAGTGAGAACAGTCAAGTCCAGAAAAATCACCATCCCAAGCTTAAATTAGTTCTGGCAAGCCTCAACTAACCTTCAGATTCGTTGAATGTTGCTGAGATATTGTGGTCATTTGTTATCTAGTGTTTTTGTGGCAAGAGCTAATTGATACATAGGGGTATGAAAAAGTCCTTATGTCACAAGGGCAAGCCTAACATCATTGGAGTGGGAAAGTATATTCCTCCCATGGAAGTGAGGAAGAAAGAGTAAATCTTATTTTAAACAATAATCCAATATACCATCCTTGATATATGGAGTGTTGAACAAGTTACCTCTCAGGAGATGTAATTTCTTATTGCTGTTATTTCAAAATTTATTTAGTTGAGGATTGTTTTCCTCTACTACTGAAAAAAAAAAAGAAAACCTCTTATAGACCCCATAAATTCTCTTCTAACCTTTAGGTATTAGAAAGAGTAAGGATTACTTTCTATTACAAACACTCCCTCAATTCTGTAATTAAATTTCCATTTCTCTCATTGAATTCAGCTGCAGACAAGAACCTGAGGTCCAGAAAGGAGTCATAATGGCATATTATCTCTTTTTCCCTTATTTTTCTCAAGTAAAGTTGCAGCTACTGAACCCACCTTCTGGAGATGGAGTATGGAAGGAAGAATGAGAAAGAAGTGACAATATATGCCTTTTTGGTCACTACCATATTAAGGAGGTTTTGACCTCTCTTGACTTGGATGATGGTTAAAACTGACTCATTCTCTTGTCACTTCCGGGCCATGGGATAATCAGAGACTTCTGGGCTGCCTTCACACACATGCTCTGTGATTTAACTAAGTATATTTCATCCTGTGAATGCTTCGCCTCATAGCCCCTGTTTGTGGTGGTTCATCCACTACAAATCTCTTATTCTCTCCTGGTGTTTTCTAGGCTTACTAATAGGTTTTCTTGGGAGGAATTTAATGTGGCTTCATATCACTTATCTCTCTCACATAGCCCACCTGTTGTCCATCAGAAACGTTTTTGCTTTTATTGCCCTACGGTGAAAAGAAGTAAAGGTATTTCCCAAACATAATTCTATTCCATAATTCCAATTCTCTCCCTCTCCCCTACCACTTCATTTTTCCTATTTTTCTCACTCTTATAAAAGCAAAGGATATAAATAAATCTCTCTAAAAGGTTCTTTTGAAGTTTCTCCCACTAAGCTTGGTATGAGGAGAAGGGTACCCCCCTCTCTGTTTGCAGGATTTGGGGCTCACCATACAGCTTTCTCAAAAAAAGCTCCACCACTTCACAAGAATCCCTCATTTCCAGCTCCTATCACTTTTTAGATCCACATCTATGCTGGGAGTCTCAAGAGTGATGAAATTGGGGGATGGTCTGGTTGTTTAGTGGTTAAGTCTGCTTTGGCAGTCTGGGGTTTGCAGGTTCAGATTCCGGGTGTGGACCTAGCAGCACTCATCAAGCCACACTGTGGCAGCATCCCACATAGAAGAGAGGAAGATTGGCACAGATGTTAGCTCAGTGACAATTTTCCTCACACACAGACAAAATTAGTTATGAAATTGATCATTGAGTACTTCCTATAAACATCTTCATTTTGGGTCTTCCAACTCACTTTGGTATCTTCTGTCTATCAAATCTTGGTGCCTCAGTTGAAACTTCTAGGTTAACATCCTGACCCATGCTGTTCCCTCTTTCTATGGTCATCAAGACAAGACAGAACTTTTCGTGTCTAGATAATACTGATTTGTCAAGTCTCAGGTAAAGCAATGTCTTCTCCGGGAAATTTTTCATATCCCCTGCTGAGCTAATTATTCCCCCTCAGGACACAGCGTTCCATGTAAACAATTATGGTCCTTGGTTGAAGAACTCTGGAGTTCTGCCAAGATTGAAATATTACTTTCATTAAGTGCAATTTTAAGAAGTTCTTCAGCTTTTTGAGTCTGAGTTTTCCCACCATATTTCTTAGGGTTGTTATCAGGATTAAAGTAGATGATTTTAATGCATATTAAGCTCTTTGACCAGTACCTGAGACAAAGGAGTTGACATTTATTTTGTTGCTGAATATCTGTATGTGTTTGGGGAGAAAGTATGGGTTATATTCCTGAAGGACAAGAAAGCAGTGTGTTGATTATCATATAAAGAAGGTAAAATTTAATTAATTCTCCCTGAAAGGGATCATGGTCCCTGAATGCTTGGGTGCCTGGGTAAAGGAGAAGCCATATTGTCACCAAAATGGAAAATTCTTTAGAAATGAAAATGTGAAACTCCAAAAACATTTTGTAACAACTTTAATATTGGGGAACCACCAGCTTTAATGGCTTCCATTTAATGATAACTGCTGAAGTGCCATAGCACCCTCAAAGTATTTTACAATCCCCACTATCCAAGAGAAGTTTAGCCCCACTTTATTCAAGTCCTATAAACCAAATTCTATTTTACTTCTCTAATAGTTTCAAGAATAATTCCAGAAAAGATTTCTGAGTAGCAGCTGTGGAAAGAAGACAAGTGAGCTATATATTATTGCGGAAATAGGATCATATAGGTGTTTTAAAACAAAGGTAAGTATCAGTTGGAGGAGTATGTTTTCTTACTCAGGAGTTTTCTCAAGGCCTTTTTCATGTCTTTATTTCTCAGGCTATAAATGAAGGGATTCAACATGGGAATGACCACTGTGTACATCAATGAAGCAATTATGTTATTGTTGTTGGCATTGTTGGATGAGGGAAGAAAATACAGATCAATAATTGCCCCATAGTAAAGTGTCACTACTGAGAGATGAGATCCACATGTTGACAAGGCTTTGCAGATGCCATGGGCAGAGGGAACTTGGAGGATGGTGGCCCCAATATGGCCATAAGAAACCAGGATGCCTAAGAATGGAAGCACAATTGTTGCTAATCCCACAGTAAAGATTGCCAATTTGTTGAGGGAAATGTCTGAGCAGGACAATTTGAGCAGGGCAGCAAGGTCACAGAAGAAGTGAAGGAGAGTGTGGTGAGCACAGAAGGAAAGCCGGGCCAGGAGGAGGGTGTGCAAAAGAGCACATGCATGGGCAATGAGCCAGGGCCTGGCCACCAGCATGATACAAACTCTCTGACTCATGATGGTGGTATAATGGAGAGGATGACAGATGGCCACATACCTGTCATAAGCCATTGAAGTGATCAGGAAACTGTCCAAAGCAGCAAAGAAGATGAAAAAATATGTCTGTGAAATGCATCCTGCATAGGGGATGGATTTGTGCTTAGTGTGCATGTTCACCAGCATCTTAGGGACGGTGACAGATGAGAAGGAGACATCAGTGAAGGCCAAGTGGCTGAGGAAGAAGTACATTGAGGTGTGGAGGTGAGAGTCCAGCCTGATGAGCAGGATGATGAGTAGGTTCCCCAGCACCGTGATCAGGTACATGCCCAGGAACAGGACGAAGAACAGGCCCTCCTGCTCTGGCTCGATGGGGAGCCCAAGGAGGAGGAACTCATACACCCTGCTCTGGTTCTCTCCTCTCATACTGATATATCAGCTGGAGGGGATTACTGTAGAAAGCTGAGGTGGAAAGGAATGTCTCAAAATAAAAAAAATGATAATAGTGGCATAGCATAAAAGAGATGTTCTTTTGAGTTTTAGAATGTCTTCATCCATATTTTCTTATATTTGACATATATTTTTCGGATAAAAGTAGAAGTGTAGGTTTATGATATACAGCTACTTTTTCTATCAATCTGGCCCCAGTCTCTGTAAATGATAATACTAACAGTGTTTATTAAACATTGTCCTTATGTGTTGTTCTTATAGCTTACATGTAGTAACTGATTCCACAGTCTGAAGTATATGAACTAGGTAGGGACTGTTATTATTTCCACTTTCCTATGGGATAGCTGAAGCAGACAGTCTCACAGTCACTGAGGTAAGAAGAGGAGAAGCTGGGATTTGGGCCCAAGTGTTTTGACTCCAGAATTTGGTCTCTGGAAGCAAAACAAATTATTTGACATCAGAAATATCATTGCCCTTCCTAATTTTCTGTGTAATAATCTCTTTAATACTGTATCCTCCTCCTGTCTACACATCCTAGATTATTTCTAATTTGTTCATTGGCTGTAGACCCAGAATCTATCAAAGAAAATGAATGCACACACAATATAAATTAGTCTATCCAGTAAAAGATAAGATATTCAAATTAAATTCATCATAGAGGTATCTTTAAGAAACTTGCATCAGACTTTGTTCAAGACTCAGGTTTAACCCTAATAATCCTAATAATAATAAACCCTAATAATAATATTATTTAGTTGCCACATGAAATTGCATTCAAAGAAGTATAATCTAAAAACGAAACATAATTATAAAAAGGAATTCTAATCTTTTCATTGTCTCTAAAATAGACTGTAAGAGATGTATTTCCTAACTCCAATCAATGGTTATCAAACTGTCTATATATTTTTTAAAAGAGAAGATAGGGAGTCACCATAACCTATCAAAGCTGATTATAAAGATATATTGATTTCAACAGAAAATGCATTTTACAAGATAAACTAATAAAACAGTGGAAGAAAATAGAGAGCCTAGAAACAGACACGTTTATAATGAGGACTTGGCCTCACCATTTCTTTTTCAGCTGGATTCAGAAGACAACCAGGTATGAGTCCTGGTTCCTCTACCTCCAACTGAGTGAAAAGAATAGTGTAATTATGAAACAAATGAATCCAGTAGTGAAAATTCATGTCAAATGACAACTTTCAATGACTGCAGCAAAGTGTAGGGAGCCAATTGGCTCCCTATAGTGTCTGGAATCAGAAATTAAATCAGAATATCTGTGAATGTGCTAGTTGTCTGAGAAACAGGTGAAAGGTAGTTTGCTACTCAGTCCTAGAAACAGTAAGCCTTCTGCACAGATTCCAGCACCTTGGACCCAACCCTGACACCACAGTCTTCATGGATTGTGGAAAATGAATGATGGACTACTCTCTCTAATTTTCTTGAGATTCTTCAGATTTTCTGGATCCATTTGTGGGGGTGGGGGTGGGGTGCTGTGAAGAACTATGGCTGTACAGTGTGATTTCCAGAAAAGCGTTGAGCCTTCCACACCCTTACCCAAAATACCACCGTGAATAGGTTGCTGGTAGCTGACATTCTTTCACCAGGAGAAAAAAAGATTTTAAAGTCTCAATTACAGATTAGATTTAAAAGTAAATATCTCTGGAAGACAGAGCCCTGTGGCCAGCAGTCTCACTGAGATGGAATGGCTTGGAACTGTTAATATTTGGGAACAACATTTAGATGGCAGAACAAGGGCACCGACCTCCTCAGACAAAGTGAGAAGGGGAGATTGTTGGGGATTACAGGTGGAATGAAATCAGAGGCTGAAGACACTGATAACAAATTTACTGTCCTTCCTCTTTGTCTGAGACGACTGATAAAGGGATAGAAATAGTCACGTTATTAATAAAAAAATCTGATTTACCATCTAATTTGCACCAGGTGCTTTTCAAGTGCTGTTCACTACTTCCCACAACCTTTCAACATAGTCATTCTGATCCTCAGAACATTGGGACTGAGTGAAGAAACTTGCCTAATGTTGTTGTACTACTATGTGGTGAACCTGGAAATTGATCCCATGTCTATCTGACTTCAAGGACTATATTTCTCCCAGTGTGTTACCTGCCTTCATTGACTATATCCTCAAGCGTGACAGTCCTTGCTGCCTGAGAGCACTCAAGAACTTCAAGAAATAAATCAGGAAGTTTGAGGATGAATGAAAATCTATGGTTTCAAGATATGTGCCTAGATGTTAATATCAATGATAATAATGATAAAATTATAATAATTTTTCATTAATCAAATATTTATTGTGTGAATAATGTAGGCCAGATGTTATGACATATACTGTATATCGTATCAACCCAACAGGACCACAAAAATGGAATTATTCTCATTTAACCATTTGGAAACTAGGGCTTAGAGAGTGTAAGTAATTTTCCTAAAATCATTCAGCAGGAAAATGATGGACAGATCATTTTAAACCAGATTTATCTGATTTCAAACCCATGTTACTAACCACCAAGCAATAGTGCCTCCAGCAGAGCATGATTTGATGAAAAAGAGACATCTGGATATGCGTTTCCCATTAAAGAGAAGAAGATGGGATCTATAATTTCCCCAAAGCCTTTTGATAGATACATCACCTCTGTTGTTAGTCAGACGTTCAGAAGTGACTAGAGAGACTAGGATACCAGCTACGGGGTTTACAGAGAGTAAAATGAAAAGAAGGAGTAAAGTGAAAGAGCAGAGCTCATAAAGTGAATTTGTCAGGTCTCCAGGAAAAAAAGCAGATCAGATCCTGGCAAATGTGGTTGATGGACTTCCTAATTTCTATCAATAAGGCAACTATTATTCACATCCATTGGAAATAATATCATGTAGCCAGCAAAATTCGTTCATGAAAAGCTCATGATATAATATTTGAAAACACAATAGAAAATTATGTATAGTCATGCTTACAGTTATTTGTAAAAACAATGCAGATTATATTATTATTTTATTAAACCTGGAGTTTTGCTCACAGTTTGGATGCATGCCAGATAGTCAACAAAACTGTGAAAGAAATAGCATTTTCCTAGAGAAGTGAAAACTCCAAAGAGTAATAATTATTTTGTCCATCTAAGTTGAGATGATACAAGAAAACTATAAAAGTGCTTGATACAAGTATAATCATCTGCAAGATTTTGTAGAAGACCATTCTCAAACACATACACACACTCACACACACACACACACACACATATTGATTGCTGAGTGAAGTCTATAGGCACTGCCCTTACCTATCTCGGGAGTAATAAATGCAAGTACTACTGTCAGCTTCAGGGTAGGAACTAATTTTTCTTTAGATCTTGTACAGGGAAAATGTCACAAGCTCAACTCCGAAGTGGGAAGGAAGTACACTCTCTCTTTTTCACCAGATCCAGGCAGTGACAAAGGCATCCATTTTTAGCAGCCACTCTGAGAACCCAGAAAACCCGGGGCACAGATTTTGGTGAAGGACAATTTGGGAGTAATTACTGCATTTCCCTTAGCCACTCCCAGGGGATAGGTGCCTTTGCCAGATACTAAAGATAGTCAACTCCTTTGGGTATATGAATGAGGACTTCTATTATTTACAGATTCATTTATTCATGGAGAATTTTAACATCTATGAGTTCACTTAAGCCTCACAATAATTCTTCAAGTGGATAGTGGATTTTTTCCCATTTTATTGTGATTGATAATGGCTCACAAGAAAATGGCCAAATGAGGTTTCAAACCCAAATGCAGTAACTTCAAACCAAAAGCCTAGTTGCATCTCACCATGATGCCTCCCTCGTAATAGTAGGCTTTGTATCTTATGGACTTCTTCCTTCCCGTATTCTATCTGGAACTGGGAGGAGAATGGCCACTAGTCCCAGGGAATAAAAACACTTATCAAGGAATAGTTAGGCTTCTGTTTCTCATAAATAGAGAGTACTTTTTCATACAGAAACACCTGAATTGCGTGTATGTAGGGATTTTTCTTGTTGGCTATAACACATAATAGTTGGCACATTCTCAGGGCTCAAAATATATTTTTAACCATAAGATTGAGTGTGAGAAGCCTTTGGAAACCTATTCCATTCAGATTGGCAAAAATAGAGAAGAGATAACAAATTGAGTGGAGAAGATAGCATTCTATACATTATTTTTTTCAATAACTCATTCATTAATTTACTCATTCATAAAAATATTACATACCTACGATGTGGCAAAGAATTTGAGTATTGTGAGTAAATATTTGAAAAAAACAATACATTGGGAGCGCTCCCAAAGTAGTGAGCAGAATAGACAAAACAGTGTGTGTCAAGTGCAATTAAGGTGAGTGATGAGTGCTTTGGGAACACAGAACAAGGGTGTCAAACTCAAATTTAAGTGGTCAATCAAGGTAGACTTGTAGGAAGTTACATGTAAGCAGATACCCGAGACAATCAAAACAAGTAAAATGTGATACAGACAGCACAGGGACAGATATTTGGAAGGGAGAAAAAGAGAGGAACAGGAAAATACCTAGAGAAGAGAAAAGTGGCAAGTTTGGAAAGATGTTATTAGGAAAATTAGAATAGCTGAAATGTACACTTTCAACAGGGGAAGAGGTTCAGGATGAGGCCAGAAGATTAGCAGGAATGAATCATGCAGAACCTTGGAAGCCATGCTGAACAATGTGCACTTATCCAAAAGGAAAGGGAGACTGTAGAAGGATTTGATAAGAATATTGACAGTGTCATGTTAAAAACTATCACTATAGGTGAACAATGGATAATTAACATGTGTTCACAGTGGGTGGAGGGAATGTTGGCAGAACAGGAATAATGTGGTGAGATGGGATACCAGAAGCAAGAAGACTAGTTAGGACGTGGCCACAGTCATTTAGGTAAGAGAGTATAGAAGTCTGTCTAAGAGATAATGGAGTCGGAGAGAACTATGTGGATTTCAGTCTCCTTCAGAGTCAAAATCTGAAGGATGTGGCAATTTTGATGTGAGCTGACTTTGACAAAACTATATAAAATAAGGAAAACATAGGAGTTAAAAACCTCTCTAAATTTATGGCTTGGCCAGCTAAGTATATGGTTGTGCTATTCACTGAAACAGGGAGCACAGAAGGAGAAACAGGTTTGAGAAGTTTTTATCACACTGAGTATGAAGTAGTTACGGGTCATCCATGAGAATAAATTCAGGAGACAGGCGGGTCTATTTTGGATAGAGATAGAAATTCTTGGGCCATCAACATAGAAGAGGACACAATTGCCTAAAAAGAAATAAGATGAACAAGAAAAGTTGAGAAAAGAGATCAAGAACGTAAAGGAAAGAAAAAAGGGAGGAGAAGGAGGAGGAGGGAAAGAAAAGCAAAGGAAAGGAAGAGAATAGGGTTGAGGATAGGTCATAATGAATATTGACAATTAAGGAAATGGTAGAGAAAGAGTGTTCTAAAAAAGACTTCAAAGAACTACCAGAGACATAGAAGGAAAATATAAAAATGTGGGACCCTGGGAACCAAGGGAAGAGAAGGTTAAGTGTTGAAAATCACTCATTGAATTTAGTACTAAGGAGGATTTTGATGATGTAACCAGAAGCAATTTCAGTGAGTGGTGGGAACAGAATATAGATTAGAGTTCGTTGAGGAATAAATGGAAAGTAAGAAGTGCAGAAGGGGACTATTTGGCCTGACCCAACATTGAATCTTTGCTAGCTGGTGGGATGGAACACCACTGTGGTAAACACTTGGGCAAATTGGTAAGAAAGTAATAAATCATGAGATCCATCCTGAAGAGGTAATAGAATGAAGACAAAACAAATTTTGGAGAAAAACAGACAGGATCAGAGACTGGATAGATTTATGAGGCCAAAGATCCTCCATAATGAGTAGAGTGGAAAGATAGTGCACTAACTGAATGTTTAAACAATATTTAATAGTTAAAGTAATTCCAGTTTTCATATTATAGACATGGCTAAAGTGTGATGGAGGTCAAGGTCATTGAACAGAAGATCAAAAAATAAATTTACAATGTCCTTGAATGGCTCATTCATGCAAATGTTGAAGGCACCCAAGTTGATGGGCAACTCATAGGGAAGAAGCAAGCTAATTCAGGTACCAAAGCCATAACAAAATAGGAGTCATTGGAGTTTTGTAGTTGGTGGTGTAGGCTTTGATGTATAACAGTTTCTACTCTTTGCCTAGCACTGAAAAAGACTTATGCAAAAATACATCTAATTACTGCATAATTTAAAAAGATAAGAATCAGTTACAGCCTAATTTCTATCAATAAGGGAAGGGTTAAGGCAACTATGGTACATATCCATTGGAAGAAATATTACACAACCATTAAAATGATGTTTATGAAAAGCTGATGATATCATTTTTGAAACAGTGTAATAGAAAATTGTGTATAGGCATGTTTACAACTATTGGCAAAAATGCAGGTTATCAGTTTTTTTAAAACCTGAAAGTATGTGCTCTAAAATGTTAACAGAATCTGTATTTTGTTCTTGGGAGTAGATGCATTTATGTGTTTTAAAAATATTTCTTTCCCATAACATTGATATAACCATGCATTCCTTTTATAAGTAATGAAAATATTGGAAAGTTTTCTGAACCACTGTTGATTCTCAGGGGAAAGATAGTGGTCCAGGAAGAAAGGTCTGTATACTTTCTTCCCCACTCTCATAGGTTCATCTGCTTGTTTTTGCCAAAATACTCTTCATTTTAAGAAAAAGGCCAAAATAAATCCTCAATGATTATTATCTCAGGACATAAATACTTCTTTGTCCTATGTATCTCAACAGTAAGAATCATGAACGCCACAATAAATGATCATTTTGTCCAAAGGGTCAATTTCAAAGAACCTGAAACTTTTCAATTGTAAGTGTAAATTTTTCTGGTTATATCTGTCAAGTTTATGTTCCTATTTGCAAGCTGTTTCTCTTCATGGGGTTTACTTGGTCTATCTTCCATTCCTTCTCCTCTCTGTACCTTCTTTCCTTTCTTCCTTTCTATCTTCCTTTATTCCTTCCCACCTTCTTCTTTCTTCCCTTCTTTTCTTCCCTCCTTGAAAACTATTTTTATTTGATGTCACCAAACCTAAGTTTGTCAATAAAGCTATAAAACCTCCAAAAAAGTGATTATCCCTGACTATTCTCACTTTTCATTTCATAATTATCACCAGAGATAAGAAACACAAAGTCATTTTTATTTGGTTACCTGGTGGGTAGGGCCCAATAAAATCCCTTTGAATAGGATATGGTTCTACCTAAATTTTCAGAGGCGATTTGATCATTGGCTTTCTATTGGGACCTAGTTGGAGCCAGTAATTCTTTTTTTTTTTTAAGCTCTCTGGAGGTTACCTATGCCAAAGCGTGATTATGACTGGGAAAGTAGACCTGAAACAGAAAGGATACTGAGGCTGTCTTGAGATCCTTTCTCTGCGGGCTCATTCTCTAAAGTTCCCAGCACAAACACCCTTCCCACAGGACATCTTTTCTAGAGGAATAAATGGGCAAATTGGGCAATTAATTCAAGTTTGATGGATCTGTTTAACTGAAAATTACAAGTCCTGTACCCTACCCCCGAGAGCTCTCTCCTTGGCTGATTATATTCCTCAGTTCGTAGATCTGAGGCTGGTATACAGGACTGAGAGTCTGAATTGGAAGCTTTTCTTTTGATGCCCAAGAAATATCTAGAAACTTGGAAGCTGATATTTAGGTCCCCTAAAGACAATTTTGGGATACATTTGCCTACAAACAATGGATCATAAATGCAGGCAAAGTCAGTATTGAGGATGGAATGGATCCCTCCAAAGAGTCTAATGATAAACACTTCAACTTAGCCACAAAATCCCAAAATTAAAAATAGAACAATTTGTAACAGCAATTACTCAGAGGAGGAGAGGAGAGGGAAGGAACCTACTTAGGTTAATGGAGATAAGAGGATATGAGAAAATGGACTATCTCATCTCCAATATCTTTCATACAATCCTCACAGTAATCACTAAACAATAAAGCAGAGCAGAGCCGTAATTCACAAAGAGAGAGAAAACTGAGAAAACCTCCTCAGGAAACCAGCAAATGAAATGGCATTCAGAAATACAAAGAAAGAGAAACAATGGGAATATAGAACAACCAGAAAACAAGAGAGAAAATGGCAGTATTTAGCCCTCATATATCAATAATCACTTTAAATCTAAATGGATTGAATTCTCCAATAAAAAGACACAGAGTAGCTAGATGGAATAAAAAACAAGTCCTAACAATATGCTGCCTCCAGGAAACACACCTCAGCTCTAAAGACAAACATAGATTCAGATGAAGGGATGGAAGACAATACACCAAGCTAACGGAAACAAGAGAAAGCAGATGTTGCCATACTTAAATCAGACAAAGCAGACTTCACATTAAAAAACACAATGAGAGAAAATGAGGCAGTATATAATGATAAAAGAGACATTCCACCAAAATACCATAATGCTTGTTAACATATATGCACCAAACACAGGAGCACCAAAGTACATAAAACAACTATTAATAGACTAAAGAGAGAGATGAGCAGCAATGCAATAATAGTAGTGGAGCTCAACACCCCACTTACATCAAAGGACAGTTCATACAGACAAAAAGTAAACAATGAAATAGTAAACTTACATGGAACACTTGACCAGATGGACTTAGATATATACAGAACACTCCATCCAAAAAGAGCAGAATACACATTCTTCTCAAGTGTACACAGATCATTCTCAAACATAGACCATACGTTGGGAAACAAGGCAAGCCTAAGTAAATTTAAGATTATTGAAATCATCTCAATCATCTTTTCTGACCACAATGCTATGAAACTAGACATTAACCACAAGAAAAAATGGGAAAGTCAGAAATATGTGCAGACAAAACAACATGCTACTGAACAACCACTGTATCAATGAGGAAATTGAAGGAGAAATTAAAAAAATACCTAGAGACAAATGAAAATGAAAACACAACATACCAACTCTTACGAGATGAAGCAAAAACAGTCATAGGAGGGAAATTCACAGCAATATAGGCTCACCTCAACAAACAAGAAAAACATCTCAAATAAATAATCTTAAACTGCATGGAACAGAACTAGAAAAAGAAGAACAAACAAAGCCCCAAGTAAGCAGAAGGAAGGAAATAATGAAAATCAGCGCAGAAATAAATGAAGTAGCAATTAAAAAACAGTAGAAAGGATTAATGAAACTAACAGCTGGTTCTTTGAGAAGATAAGCAAAATCGGCAAACCCTTAGCCAGACTCACCAAGATAAACATAGGGAAGGATCAAATGAATACAATTAGAAGTGAAAGAGGAGAAATTACATCAGATACTGCATAAACGTAAAGGATTATGACAATATATGAAAATATGTATGCCCACAAATCAGATAACCTAGAAGAAATGGATAAATTTTATTAGACTCATTCCACCTTATAAAATTGAATCAAGAAGAAGTAGAGAATCTGAATAGATGAATTACAAGTAAAGAGAGTGAAACAGTAATGAAAAAACTCCCACACAACAAAAGTCTAGGACCAGATGGCTTCTCTGGAGAATTTTACCAAACTTTCAAAGAAAATTTAATACATTTCCTACTCAAAATATCCCACAAAATTGAGGAAGACAGAACACTTCCTAACTCATTCTATGAGGCCAATATTACCCTAATATGAAAAGCAGACAAGGAAAATGCAAAGATGGAAAGTTACAGGCCAATATCATTGATGAACTTAGATGCAAAAATCCTCAACAAAATATTGGCAAACCGAATACAGCAATACATTAAAAAGATCGTACACCATGATCAATAGGATTTAATCCAGGGATGCAAGTATGTTTCAACATCTGCAAATGAATCAATGTGATACATCACATTAACAAGATGAGGAACAAAAAACATATTTTCATCTCAATAGATGCAGAGAGAGCTTTTGACAAGATCCAACATCCATTTATGATAGAAAATGGGTAGAGAAGAAAATTACCTCAACATAATAAAGGCCATATACAACAAACCCATAGGTAACAGAATACTTAATGGGGAAAAAGTGAAAGTGATACCTCTGAGACCAGGAACAAGACAAGAGCGCCCCCTCTTGCCACTCCTATTCAACATAGTGGAGGTATTGGCCAATGAAACTAGGTCAGAAAAAAAAAAAAGGAATCCAAATTAGAAAGAAAGAAGTGAAACTCTTGCTGTTTGCAGATCACATGATTCTATATATAGAATACCCTAAAGAATCCATCATATAACTATGAGAAATAACTACAGCAACGTTGCAGGGGTACAAAATCAACTTACAAAAACCAGTTGCATTCTATACACTGAAAGTGAACTAGCAGGAGGAGAAATCAAGACTACAATCTCATTTACAATCCCAAGAAAAGGAATAAAGTATCTACGAATAAACTTGATCAAAGAGGTGAAAGACCCAAACACTGGAAACTGTTAAGACATTATTGAAAGAAATTAAAGAAGACAAAGACATGGAAAGATACTCCATGCTCATGGATTGGAAGAATCAATACAGTTAAAATGTCCATATTACCTACAGCAAACTACAGATTCAATGCATTCCCAATCAGAGGCCCAAAGATATTCTTCGTGGAAATAGAACAATGAATCCTAAAATATATATGGAACATCAAAACACCCTGAATAGCCAAAGCAATCCTGAGAAAAAAGAACAAAGCTGGAGGAATCACAATCCCCGACTTCAAAACATACTACAAAACTATAGTAATCAAAACAGCATGATACTGACAGAGAAACAGACACACAGATCAATAGAACAGAATTGCAAGTCCAGAAATAAATATATGGACAGTTAATCTTTGACAAAGGATCTAGAAACATACAAAGGAGAAAAGAAGGTCTCTTCAATAAATGGTGTTATGAAAACTGGTCAGCCACATGCAAAAAAGTGAAAGTAGACCATTATCTTGCAACGTAGATAAAAATTAACTCAAAAGGATTAAAGACATGAATGTAAGACCTGAAACCATAAAACTCCTAGAAGAAAATATAGGCAGTACACAAATTGACATTGGTCTTTGCAGCATCTTTTCAAATACCATGTCTACTCAGGTAGGGGAAACCAATGATAAAGTTAACAGATGGGGCTCCATCAGACTAAAAAGCTTCTGAAAAACAAAGGAAACCATGAGCAAGAGAAAAGACAATCTACCAGATTGGAGACCATATTTGCAAATCATTTATCCAACAAGGATTTGATCTCAAAAATATATAAAGAACCCATACAACTCAACAAAAACAAACACACAACCCAATCAAAAAATGGGCAAAGTATATGAACAGAC
This sequence comes from Equus quagga, assembly GCF_021613505.1. Taxonomy (NCBI): domain Eukaryota; kingdom Metazoa; phylum Chordata; class Mammalia; order Perissodactyla; family Equidae; genus Equus; species Equus quagga. Next base: position 83,997,341 of record NC_060267.1, read on the forward strand.
ATTTTTCCAAAGAAGAAATACAGATGGCCAACAGGCACATGAAATGATGCTCAACACCACTAATTATTAGGGAAATGCAAATCAAAACTGCACTGAGAAATCATGTTACACCCGTCAGAATGGCTATAATTACCAAGACAAAAAACAACAATGTTGGAGAGGATGTGGAGAATAGGGAACTCTCATACACTGCTGATGTGAATGCAAAATGGTGCAGTGATTATGGAAAACAATATTGAGGTTTCTCAAAAAGTTAAAAATAGAAATACCATACTATTCAATTATTCCACTACTGGGTACTTACCCAGAGAACTTGAAATCAATAATCCAAAGAGATTTATGCCTCCCCATGTTTATTGCAGCGTTATTCATAATAGCCAAGATGTGGAAGCAAACCAAGTGCCCATCTATGGATGAATGTAAAAAGATGTGGCATACATATACCTTATAATACTACTCAGCCATTGAAAAGGACAAAATCACACCATTTGCAACAACATGGGTGGATCTTGAGTGTATGATGTTAAGTGAAATAAGCAAGACAGAGAAAGACAAATACTGCATGATTTCACCCATATGTGGAAGATAATGAATACATGGATTAAGAGAACAGATTAGTGGTTACCAGAGGGGAAAGGAGTTGAAGGGTGCTTGAAAGGGGTAAACGGGCACATATATACGGCAACAGACAAAAATTAGACCACTGGTGGAGAGCACGATGAAGTCTATTCAGAAATTGATAAATAATAATGTACACTCAAAATCATATAATGTCATAAACCATTATGGTCTCACTAAAATTACTTGGAAAAGAGAAGAGTTTACAGTCTCTGAAAGGAAACTGAAGTGGCAATTTTACACCAAGAAAATAAGTGTCTCTGTAGAAAAAACCATATCTGCATATTTGCCATCCACAAATTGGCACACAAATGTGTAACTAGAAAATGTTATCTATACCAATGTTTGCTATATAGTCTCCATTTGCTCCTTCAAGTCCTTTCTCCAGCCTTCTCCAGCCTCTTATATCTCAGGAATCTGACCTTTATGGACTATGTCAACTGGGCTCCCTGACCCTTTAGATTTGGCCAATGTAAACACAAGGAGGTCATCAAATGCTAAAGGAGAGAAAGGTTGGAGCTTTAATTCTATTTTCTAGCCTGCTGGACAATGGGTTGACAATGACTGTCCACAGTCCTGTCCAGGGGTCCTCTGTTACCCCAAAAGTCTCACTAGGTTCTCATAAACACTCCCTTTCCTATCACCTGTTCTTCAATGCTGTTAGCCCTGCTTCTCTCACCATCCTTTAATAGTTTCCCTTAAACTTGCCAACAGATTTGTAAAAAACAAGCCATTTTGACATCTTTTTAAAAACATCCTTTGCCCCACCTAGATCCATGAGCAAGAAGAAAGATACTGCTGACGTCAGAGACTCCATCCCCTGGGATTCCAGTCCCCTCTAGCTCCTGGAAACGTTGATCCCCAAAAGGAAGAAAAACTTGCCAGTTAGGCTAGAGTGGCTCTTCCATGACCCAGAAGGCTGGGGACATTGATTCTGTCCTTGTACTGGTACTTTAAATGTTATGTTTTTGTTCGTAGCTTGGGAGTTGGTTAAGGAACGTGAAAACCTGGGGAAGTGCTGAGGCCACAGATATTATTTCTTTTCATCTGGAAAATGACTCTCCTGAAGAGAAGCTAAGGATATGGGCTATGGTTGTGAGGGGAAAGTGTCTGAACTCATCAACAAGGAGCACAGGTCGGAGTGAGCTGGGGATCTGCACTTTGCAATGGATCTGCCTGTGTATGTGCGGGTTTTTCTTTGAGTATCTCTGTGTTCATGTGTGTATGTGCTTGTGTTCATGTTGTTTGATAATTGTGTGTGTGTGTGTGTGTGTGTGTGTGTGTGTTATGGAGCTGACACAGAGCCATATTCTTGGCCTGAGTTAGATCCAATCTGGGCTCTGTTTTAGTGCATGTAAACCAAGTTATCAGACTTCGAACAGGTGATTAGGGACACCTGATTCATACCTTTGATCATAAATATTTGCCTTTTGTTGTTATAAATTGTGGACATTTCCCCCACTGGTGGCTTTCACAGCTGAGTAGATGAGAGTTCAGCATCGGGAGTGAGATTAATGTCTATTTTGCTGGACAAGAAGATGCTGGACAAGATCAACTCATTAGAATGTTAAAATTAAAAAGACTGACCATACCAAATGTTGACTGCATCTATTAGAATGTTGAAATTACAAGTCCTCATCACAAGAAAAAACTAGTTTTGTAACTATATATGGTGACAAATGTTAACTAGACATTGTGGTGATCATTTCCCAATATTTACAAATATTGAATTATTATGTTGCACATCTAAACACATATGATGCTATATATGAATTATACATCAATAAAAAACAAGTAAACAAAACAAAAGGAAAACTTTGATCATACTAAGAGAATGTGATGGAATTCAAAAACTCATACACTGTGAGAGGGAAAATGATACAGCAACTTTGAAAAACGTTGTCATTTTCTCACAATGTTGATCATATACTTACCGTGTCATTCATCTATTCCCCTCTTAGGTATTTACTCACTAGAAATGAAAACATATGTTCATTTATAAATGTTCAGCTTTATTTTGATAGAGCCAAACTGGAAGCAAACCAATGTTAACTAATAGGTGAATATACAGTGGAATATTACTCAGCAGTAATAGTAATGGATTATTGATACACACAACAACTTTGATGGATCTCAAAATAATATGCTACGTGAAAGAAGTAAGAAAAAATATAGTGCATACTATCTGACTCCACTTACACAAAATTCTACAAAAGGTAAACTAACCTATAGTGATGGAAAGCACATCAGTGTTTGCCTGGTTACAGTGAGGAGGGTGGAGAAGGGCAGTATGGGAAAGAGATGTTACAAAGTGGGACAAGACAATCTTCTGAGTGATGGATAGTATCTCAATTTTTATTGACGTGATAGTTTCATGAATGGATGCCTACATGAAAACATCAAATTGTGCATTTTAAATACCTGTTTATTGTATCAATGACATACAAATAAAGCTGAAAAAAGAAAAAAGAATTAGATAGTTAACTTGAACACTGCTATATCAATTACAGAAATTTAATTTTTAATTAAAGTCTTCTCATAAAGAAAACTGGCACAGACTGCTTCACTGGTGAATTTTATCAAATATTTTAAAGGAAGAAATGGTTCCAATTTATCATGTTTAGCAACTGGTAGAGAAATTATGCTGTATTATTTACTAGTTAATTTCTTACCTTACTTGTCTTTTAGCATTGTTGGACGACAATTTGTAGAATTAGTCAGATGACTAATTCATCTTTAATGAATCAGTCTGGTTTTCTTTACATAAGTAGACAGAAGCTTGAACTGAGGAAAATCTTTAATCTCTGTTAGCTCCCTCATTCCCTGATCCAAGAGTTAAAAGAAGAATGAAAAGTGCCTGTGGACAAGGTATTAGTCTTGAGGAGACCTCAGTGGTCTTTCTGTCTGAATGAAAGAGACTAGGTGTCAGAATCTGACATCTAAGGAGACCCTATTGTGTGTGCAGACGCATGCTAGGCTCTGAATGGTTGGGGAGAGGGGAGAAAAAATTACACAACCTCTGTCCTAGAGGAGCTACAACTTCAGGGGACATAGGAAAGAAATGTGTCCCAAATTGTAGGGCAGATTGCGTGCATGATGAGAACTGAGGGTGGTGGCTGAGGTGGGCAGGGTGTGTAGGAGGGAAGCTTGAAATGAATCCTGTGCAAATAGCCACTTTCTGAAGAGTCTGCGAAGATCCTGACAGCCACCCAGCCTGTGGGGCTGTCTGTTAACATATGTTAAACACAGAGTGAGTAAACGTGGACTGGCTGATCTATTGAAGTTTGTATCACATATTTTGTTGTTCTGAGGGGACAAGTTAGGTCTTCCTCAAGGAGGAAGTAGGTATTTATAAGTTTTGATGAATTTATGAATCAGTTAACTGAGACATTCATTCACTCTCAATACTATATCAACATCAATGATTATAGATATATTTCTCTTGTATTGGAATGTACAAAGAGAATGATAGAGCCGACATTTGCTATTTATTATCTGCTTATCATGCATTAACTCATTTAATCATAATAACTTCATAATGACAATACTATTATTATTAGCATTTTAAAGCTGATGAAATAAGGACAAACATTTTATATTTATGCACATAGGGTATGCATGTTAGACACTAATACTAAAAGGGAGGAGACAGGAAAGGCAAGAAACTATTCAGAAGAAGTGAAAGAACATATATTTGTATATAATGAATGTCATTGTCTTGGAGAGGAGATGTTCCCATTTTTCCTACTTGTTTTTTCTTTCCTCTCTAATGTTTTCTGTCTTTTGCTGACATCAAAACATACTTAAACAAAAGTCTTCTTTCTTCTTATATTAGTCTCGAAACTTTACCAGCAAATCCGCTCTAAACCCATCATCTTGCAGCTCCCAGGTGGACACAGGTGTAGGTGATGAGTAGAACCTGGCACTGAGTCACCAAGGCCTACCTAGGGTGCTCAGAAGCTGGAGGAGCTGAAAGAGTGAATTAAACCAAGTTTTTGAGGGAGAGCTGAGGATCCAGAATGAGAAGTGACTTTATATACACAAGCATCACACTCAAATAAGTCCTAATAATAATGAGAGCTGAGTTTTTAACAAGAGCAGCAACAAAAGATTGAAGGAAATCAGAAGACAAAGAAGTGACATCTTGAGTAAAAAAAGCAATTTTTGCCAACCTAGAATCCTGTCAGCAAATGTATCTTTCAAAATTGAAAGTGAAATAAAGATTTTTCAGAAAAACAAAAATTAAAAAAATTGCCAGCAAACCTTTACTAATAGAAACACCAGAAGAATTCCTCAGGCAGAAGGAAAATGATTATGGGAGAAACCTGAAAATTCAGAGACATTCACAATATTGGTAAATATAAAAATGAATATTAACTGGACAAAAAACAGCAACAATAACAGTATCCTATGGAGATTATCTGAATAATCCTAATGCCACATTTCTGTGAAAACAAATTTGGAAACTCAGTTGAAGTAGATAATTACTCAGGGAAATACATATTACCAAAATTGACTCTGTATGATACAGAAAACATAACACTTCAATTTCTGTAGAATAAGTAGAAATGCTCTAAGGTAACTACTCCATAAAATAGAACCAGGCCCACATGATTTCATGGGGAATTCTATCATTGCTCAAAGACTTGATAGTATGAATACTGCATGAATTGTTCAAGAGAATTGAAAATAAAGGGAAATATCTTAATTTGTTTTATGGATGAAACAAATACAACATTGATGTGTAAGGATGATAAAGAAGTACAAACATAAAATTTCAATTTGACAGTACTTATGACTATTCACTTAAGCTAAATAAAATATCAACAAGTAGAATCCAGCAACACATCAATAAACAGCACATATAACCAAGTGCCAATTTGAAGTTAGTTCAATGTTAGGAAACCCTGAATATAATATAATGCATTAATTAATCTTAGGTTAAAAATCATATAACTCTCCCCCAGATGCTGAAAGACCTCAACAGAATTTGATAACACTCAAAAATAAATATATGTTACATGAAATATATATGATGCCTATAATTATATTTTTATTCTTTATAATGTTATTTATGTATATTACTATACACAATAAATATATATGTATATATCACATATTTCACGTAAAATATATACTATATTATGTGTGCTGTTATACATAATAAAATCTATATATCTCAGTTAAACAGCCAATGTCTTAATAGGAAACATTAGAGGTATTTCTTTTAAGTTCATGATCAAAATGAGAATGCTCACAAATCAACACTGTGGTGAAGATATTGGCCAATGCAACTAGATTAATGAGACCCATTTAAGTTGTAATAATCAAGAAAAAAGAAGTCAAATCTTCCAATGACTTTCTACTCACTTTAAAAACAGGGAAAAAAACATCCCCAAAGCAGAAGTTTTATGGAGTATTGTAACTCCACTGTCAGTTCAGGAGAATGCAAGCAGTCGTCAGGAGGTAGACATTTGTCAATCCTGCCTCACTTCTTCTTGATCCTTCTTCACCAGCAAACTCACACCTTGGCAGACTAAACTCCCATTCACCATTTCCTCACTTTTTAGAATTTAATCCAAGTATGAAATGGGTCACACCTAAATAGACCCAGCCATCTCCAAACTCCTTCCAAAAATGGACAATTTTGTGTCACCCTCACAGTTACATTGATTTGGGTTCAATACCCTGGTTTTGTGATCCTGTGATATAATCTGGTTCGCAGCATCTCTCTCCTAATCTGCAACATTCACATAGGGCAATTACTGTTTTAAAATGAAGTTTTACTTCATTTTCTTGCTTAAGTCCGCATTCTAAGTTCCTATTTGTAGTGCCTTATTGAAGGAACTTCTTACCTGGACTCAGCCCAACATTACTATTCAATTTCCCCTGAAAAAATATTGGTGTTCTGCCTTGAATTCAAGCTCATACCCTGCTCCTTTGGGATAAGTCTCCAGGTGTGAAACGCTTCAGAGACTTTTTTTAAACTTCTATAACCGCAGTCATCATGCCATACTGGGCATGGAATTTGGATCAGGATGCCAACAGTTTTTCTGAAGTCACGTGAGAGATTGCTGTCATCTTTTAAGCCCATTCCTCTTGCAGAGGAGTCTTTGCTACAATGAGCCTGCTTCTCCAACCTGTCAATAACTATTCGCAGGTTTCTGGCCCTTCCTTTCTCTCCTTTCTTGTCTTATTTGAGTAAACTTCCTTCAAATCCCAGATAAGTCATCTAAACTTTTAAAGAATAGTCTTCCTTAAGTTGTTAACAGTGAAAGTCAACTTTTTCACATCAGTCCATCATCTAAAGCAATTAACAGACTCTATTTTTATAATTTAAGCTCTTATTATTCTCCAGGTGACAAAGATATCTGTGAATTGAAATGGAATGGCCTCCAGGACACACTGTTACCATAGGAAAGCAATATGTCCATGAATTCTGTATCATGCTAGCTTTTGCATAAAAATGAAAGAGAAATAAGAAAATACATGTGTATCTGCTCACTTGAGCAAGAAGGAACACAAGAAGTCAGAAACTAATGGGTTTGGTTTCATACAAGGGCTGGGTTGGAAGGTGTGGGAAGATTGGGGTGATGGATATACCTATTTGTATGTTTTGACCAAGTTATCTTTTACTTGCTCATAAATAAATGAATAAAAATAATGCGGTACAGAAAAATAGAACAAAAACAAAACAAATTAACTATATTTCAAATGAATAACATGATTAGACAGAGTGGAGAATTAAAATAACTAATCCAGGTAATTTTTGAACACAATATTTTGTCTATATACACTCAAAATAAGGGAAAATATCTAAAAATATAGAGCTGCAGTTAATAATTTTGTCATTCACAGTGATATGGGTTCAAGATTCTGAAATTATTTAACATGTATTTCAGGATTCAGTGAATAAGTAAAAATATTGTTGAAGAAGGGAATGACTCCTCACTATCAGGGAAAGGTGTCACATAATTGGAAAAGGAGATGCAGAAAGAGCTCTGTGGTATCAAACTGGAATTGGAGGCATCAGTTGGAACTTGTGGTTTTTACTACATATGTAAATTGGTTAAAATTTATGTATTATATATCAAAATTTATACTACTCTAAGCCCTATTCTTTTCACCCTTTTCCCAATCCACCTCCTATGAGTAATCATTTCTATTAGTTTCTTAGTTTTCTGTTTATACTTCCTGTTTTGATATATATATGTATGCATATGTGTATATATATATATATATATATATATATATATGCATGTATGTGTGTGTGTATGTATATATATAAGCCCTGTAAGCAATGAACACACCTAACAAATTTTCTCTCTAAATACCATTCTTTTCTAAGAGGAAGCTAAATTACATAGAAAATGGGTTATTCTAGGGCTGAGGCCGGAAAATAGAAAGATGATCTGGGGAAATTTTGCTGAGCCTGAAGGGAAAGAAGTCCTCAACGAATCATGGGAACACAGGAGCCAGGTTAAAGGGGCTCCTAAATGCTTAATCTGGAATAAGTTGAGTTCCAAAAAGAATAACAACAAACAAACACATAGAGAAGGAGAACAGATTGGATGTTACCAGAGGGGAAGAGGGTGGCGGGAGTGTGAAAGTGGTAAAGGGGCACATATGTACGGTGATGGATAGAAACTAGACTATTGGTGAAGACACGATGCAGTAAATACCTAAGCTGAAATATAATAATGTAAACCTGAAATTTATACAATATTTTAAACCAATTTGACCTTGGTAAAATAATTTTAAAAAAAGAATCACAACTGTAATGGATTATGACTCAGAGATTAAATGAGAATCCATGAATACATAATGATATAAATAAAAGTAAATACATAAATGGAAGAGAAGGGAAACTTCTCTCTCAGAGATAACTAATACATGCAGAACTATGGATGGGATGAGAAAAATCACCATTTGGCCACCACAATTACAATAATGTTTCAGGCAAGAATCACTTGACTCATGTTAAATGTGATATAATATATAGTGGTTGACATTTTAAAGAGAAATAGCATGTTTATATAACTACAAAATATCTACCCAAGTTATATTCATTAATTTCAAAGACAAAAATAGTAACTTTACAGTAGAGAAACCTACAAGACACAACCTTAATCAACTGACCAAGATTAAAATCTCTCTTAATTGGGAAAATTGATTGCACCTGCCTTCTGATGCTATGCACAGATCTATAGGCTGAATCTGAAATATGTGCACACCTACATAATAATAAAGCAAAAATAGTTAAATAGGGGCCAAGCAGGTGGTGTACTGGCTAAGTTAGCATGCTCTGCTTTGGTGGCCCAGAGTTTGCAGGTTCAGATCCTAGGCGGGGACCTGCACGCCAATCACCAAGCCATGCTGTGGTGGCACCCCACATAAAAAAATAGAGGAAGATTTGCAACAGATGTTAGCTCACAGCTAATCTTCTTCATCAAAAAAAGAAAAAAAAGGGTTAAATGATAACCTTTGGACAAGCTGAGTGAAATGTATATGAGAACTTTTTGTATAATTTTTACTTTTCTGTAAGTCTCAAATTGTTTCAAAATAAAACTTAAAAAAAATACTTTGTCAGGGCTGGTGCAGTGGTCTAGTGGTTGAGTCCACGTGCTCCACTTAAGTGGTTCAGCTTTGCAGGTTTGGATCCTTGGTGTGGACCTACACTTGGCTCATCAAGCCATGCTGTGGCAGTATCCCATATACCAAATAGAGGAAGATTGGTATAGGTGTAAATTCAAGGCCAATCTTCCTCACCAAAAAGAAAAAATAATACTTTGTCCACAAGTACTCAATAGGAGAGAATAGAATATCCTACAGGTCTATTCTTAAGTTTAAAGTTGGCGTCCAGGTCGACAATTATGATCTTCTAAAATATTCTCCTTGAAGTCCCCGTCAGAGACAGACTATGAACTGCTGAACCATGGGCAAGACGCAGGAAAGTAATTCTATAAAATGGTATGTCTCCTCTTTACAAGTTTTCTGTCCCTATATTGAAACTGTAGTGGCAATTTTACCCCAAGAAAAGAAGCATGTCTGTAAGAAAAAGCATATAAGTATACTTCCCATGTACAAATTGGCACATGAATGTGTAACTAGAACATGTTATCTATACTAATGTGTGGTAGATAATCTCCACTTGCCCATCCAGGTCCATTCTCCAGCCTTTCCACCATGGTTTTTCTAAGAGGTCTTATGAACTGCATGAACTTGGCTTCCAGGTCCTTTGTATTTGGCCGAAAGCAAGAGATCAAACACAAAAAGAGACAGACATTTGGGTACTTATTCTGTTTTCTTCCCTGCTGGACTGTAGGTTGACAGTGACTGTCTGCAGTCATGTCCAGGAATTTTCTCCTACTCCTACACGTCTCCCCAGGTTCTCACAACCACTCCTTCCCCTTGTACTTGTTTCCCACTGCTGCTAGTCCTGGGTGCCACAGCATCCCTTAGTAGTTTCCATTAATCTTGCCAACACCTTTGTAAATAAGCCATTACTACATTCATTTAAAAAATTCCTGTCCCAGCTGGAACCATGCCTAAGAAGAAAGGCATTGCTGGCAGCAGAGAAACCATCCCTTAGGAATCCTGTGCCCTCTGGCTCCTGGACATGTAGCTCCCCAAAGGTCAGGAAGAACTTGGCTAATTAACGTAAGGTGGCTCCTCCCTGACCCAGAAGCCTGGGGACTTTGTTTCTGTCTTCTTGCTGGTATTTAAAAAGTTATCTTTTTGCTCATTTCTCTAGCGTTCATTAAGGAGCATGAAAATTTGTAGAAGTGATGAAGCCACAGATATTTCTTCTTTCATCTGGATACCAAGTCTTCTGAAGAGAAACTGAGGATTTGGGCAGCAGTCTGGAACAAAATGTGTCTGAGGTCACCAACGATGAACAAAGGTCAAAGGGAGCTGGAAATCTACACTTTGCCATGGATCTGCCTGTGTGCTTGTGAGTTTGCATGCCTTTGTGTTCATTGGTGTGTGTCTGCATCTATTGTGTATGCTCGTGTTTGTGTTGTTTGATAGCTGCATGCATTGTGTGTATCCTATGCATCTGACTCACAGCCTGCTTCTTTTCCTGAGTTGGACTCAATCTGGGCTCTATTTTAGTGCAGGAAGACCAAGTCATCAGCCTCCCAACATGCAGTTTAGGGACTCCGCATTCATGCCAGTGATCTTAAATATTTGCCTCCTTTTGTTATGATGGGAACATTTCCAACACTGGACGGGTGTCAAGGAAGAGCAGATGAGACCTCTGCATCAGGAGTGACATTGTTGTCTCGACCGCTGGGAAAGATGATGCCCAACCTCCCCAAGGAACCCAGATCAGAGAGGGTTCAAACCACAACTCAGCAGTATGCTAGTGTATGTGTGAGCTGTGTTTGTGTGTGACACAGTCATGTGTGCAAGCAAGAAAGTATATTGTTTGCTTTTGTCTGTGCGTATGTTGCCATGCATAAGATAACATTGTCGGTGCTTTACTGATGTGCTTGTGTGAATAGGCTTAACTACTTCATGCTGACTACTTTCCCCCAGAAAGGGTATGGGTCAGAAGGGGCCAAAGAATGCCCCTCAGTAGTGGGAGTGTGGGTGCTGCTTGTTGTGGTGCGTGTGTGGCTGCGTGTGCGTGTGCGTTTTTGGTGTGTGTTTCCTGTGAGACCTTTGCATTGTGTGTGCCTTGTGTGTTTTTGGTGATGTGTGTGTATGGTGATGATTTACCTATATGTGGAGAGTTGAATGTTTACCAAGTATGTCATGCATCAGGTGCATTGATGTGCATTGTGAGAGTGTTTGTGGGTGAATGGTGCTTCATTGTATGTTGTGTATGTCTCACTTTGTGCATTATTTATGACTTGTGTGAATGTATATGAGTGTTTATGAACTGAACCACATATTGACCATCCTTCCCTTAGGATGGGAACTGGTCACAGGTGACTGGAATCCTTAAATCAGCAATGTGTGTTTGCATGTGCGTGTTGTTTGTATGTGTTTTAGGAGTTCTGACTTTCCTCCATGACTCAAATGTTTCCTTTAGTATCTTACTCTGAAGCACCATTGACTAAGATAACTAAAGCTCCAAACAACTCTGTTTCTGAAATGGATCTGCTATGATTTTCATATGCCTGAATATGACTGTGTAGCTCAGTGTTTTAACCATTCACTTAATATCCTAGGTAAAGACACCTTAGGTGCCATACTGAGTGAAGTTAGAGTGCAGAACCCCTAGCAAATGGCAGGGAGATCTTGGGAAAATTGCTTAACTCCTAGGCCTCAGTTTTCAATCTATAAAATGGAAGCAATTACACTTGCCTCATGAAACTTACAGGCCCTCAATAAATATTGTTTGAATAAATGATAATAAATGTGAAAGACTTTCATCAATTGGAAAATAGATCAATACAAGTGAATGTAACTATCTAGGACGTGAAGTAAGAAGATTTTGAACTACTTTGGCTTCTTCGAAGCCCTAAAGCAACACAGGCATCTAGCCCTCCTAATCAGTAATGGCGGAATTTTCCATGTGTAATAGCTGAGAGCCCAAGATCTGATCACACAGTTATATTAGATAGAACATCATGAAGTAATCAATCTGCTAAAATTTTTGACCTACAGAAAATGGGAGTACATAAACTTTATATATACATGGAATTTATACCATTCATAATTCTGTTTCCTAAGAGCTAAAATAGGCAAAAGAACATTCATTCTTATAGAAGCTGGAAAGATATTTTAAAATTCTGGGAATGAAAGTCTGAGGCACAGATTTAATTAGCCAATGTACCTAAAACGTCCTCAGCCTGGTACCCAAATTGTTCACCAAAATGTTCACCATTCTTATGAAAGATAGTTAGCAAACTATTATGGTTTTGGATCTATTCTGGAAGCAGACAGCTTTAAATGACCACCTACTTCTAGAGTGACCATGACTTACAATTCTAGGTCACTGGGACCCAGAAAGATTGACTGGAGGAGTGTGACAAAGCTTCAAGGACTCTGCCTCAGCACTGGAGTCTCATGCTACTTTAAGGTAGATACAACTGATACCAGTGTGTGGAGGCTCCTCTATTATTTTTGACACAGGGAATTATTACAATTTGGCTCTGTCTTGGTGTAGTAAATTAACCCTGTATGCTCATCAAGATCTACACTCACAGAGATCAGGGACCTTGCCTCTCTTTTTTAGTCCTGCATTCTCAGTCCTTAGTTGACGTCCTTGTTCAGACTTGTTGTTCAATAAATAATGGTCTAATGAAGCATTGAGCACTCTCTTGCTTCTGTGCAATGAGGTCTTGTTGACTGCTTTTGGGTATGATGTTTTCCTCGAGCCAGACTGGGATAGAGGGAAGATGTCTCCATCCACAGGTGTGAGAAATTAATGAAAGTGTATTTGAAAATTCATTGTTTTCCAAGAGAATTACAGTATGAAATGTGATGGTCTTGATCATCCTTTCTAGGTTCCTGAGATCCCCAAACTTTCTTCATCTCCAGCATATAGGACAGCAATATGAGGCCTGAGAACAAGAGCAGCATGTCTGAGTTCCTCCTCCTGGGGCTTCCCATCCCACTGGAGCAGCAGGGCATCTTCTTCGCCCTGTTCCTGGGCATGTACTTCACTACAGTGCTGGGGAACCTGCTCATCATCTGGCTTATCGGGCTGGACTCTCGCCTCCACACTCCCATGTACTTCTTCCTCAGCCACTTGGCCTTCTCTGACATTTTCCTTTCATCTGTCACAGTTCCAAAGATGCTCAAGAACATGCAGACTCAGCAACCATTCATCCCCTATGTGGGGTGCATTTCTCAGATGTGTCTTATCATAGTTTTTGGTTGTCTTGACAATTTCCTTCTTGCAGTGATGGCATATGACAGATACGTGGCCATCTGTCAGCCACTCCACTACACAACTGTTATGAGGCAGGAGCTGTGTGTCTCACTAGTAGCTGGGTCCTGGTTCTTCAGTTGTGCACATGCACTTTTGCACTCCCTCCTCTTGGTCCAATTGTCCTTCTGTGCTGACAATACCATCCCCAACTTCTTCTGTGACCTCCCTGCTCTCCTGAAGATTAGCTGCTCAGACATCTTCCTCAATGAGTTGGTCATCTTCACCGAAGGAGCAATGGTTGTCATCTTGCCTTTCTTTAGTATCTTAGGCTCATATATCCATATTGGGATGACAGTCCTGAGGGTCCCCTCCAGGAGGAGACTCTTTAAAGTATTTTCAACTTGTGGCTCCCATCTCTTTGTGGTGTCTTTGTACTATGGGACCATTGCAGGTGTTTACCTTTTCTCCTTTTCACAGAGTTCCAATGAAAAAGACCTAATTGCTTCAGTCATGTATGCAGTAGTTACCCCCATGCTGAACCCCTTCATCTATAGCCTGAGGAACAGAGACATAAAACATGCCCTAGAAATATTTGTCAATAAGGCCAAGTTCCTTAAGTGACAATCACTAAATCCTCTTATTGCAGTCATGAGCACAGTGAGATATATCTCCTAAAATTATTATATACATGACAACTCCATATAACTTTAAAAGCATATGCATTCTGCTGTTTTTATAGTGTTTTTAATATGTCAACCAGGTCAAGTGAGCTACTTGTATTGTTAAATATTCTTTATTACTAATTAATTTGTGGATTTGTCTTTTTTTCCTTGTAGATCTGTCTATTTTTGATTATTGTTTATTGGCCCTGAGTTAACATATGTTGCCAATCTTCCTCTTTTTGCTTGAGGAAGATTGGCCCTGAGCTAATATCTGTGCCAATCTTCCTCAATTTTGTGTGTGGGACACTGTCTACCCATGGCTTGATGAGTGGTGTTAGGTCCACGCCAGGGATCTGAACTTGCAAACCCTGGGCCATCAAATCAGAGCATGTGAACTTAGTTATCAAACTACCAAGCCACACCTAGCTTATATATTTTTTATGCTATGTTATTGAGGACATACAAATTTAGCATCATGATCTGCTCCTGTTGTGCTGAGGCTGGCTTACGTTGGCTTCAAGGTGATTGTGTACATTTCTTCCCCAATCTACATTAAATGACATCATTTTGGTAGACTGATGTCAACCATAGTGCAAATAATTTAATTATGGAAATTGATAAGTGTTACAAATCAAGACTTCATAAAAAAGTGAGAAAAAGAGAAAGAGAGAGTCATTTTTTATGCATTTACCAGTATAGTACTGCATTTATAATTAGGAGATATTCCTCTTTATCTCATCAATGGCTCCTATGTTAACATCTCATCTACTTCTTCTGATATTACTATAGATATACCAACTTTCTTTTGGTGAGTGTTTGCATGGTGTTTCTTTTCCACCATTTTACTTTTAACTTTTCTATGTCCCTCTATCTGTGAAGTGTCCATTGTGAGAATAAAATTGGATTTTGCTCTTTTATATGCAGATCAACAATAATTATAGTTTTGGAGAATTAGATCTATTAACATCTAATGTAATCAGGATATATTTGAATTTATGTTTTCCATATTACTATATATTTTCTACGTGAAACATGTTTCATACTTATTGTCATCTCTTTCTCCCTTTTTATGTATTAAATATATATATAGTTATTCCATTCCCCTTCTATTAACTTATGTCTCATACAGTAATATTATTTTACAATTCTTTTCTGTGCTGTATGTTGAGATTATTTCTTACATTCTCTTTGAATTTTTTTCTCTTGTTGTATACACAATATGAAATTTCCCATTTGAACCCTTTGAGATATAAGATTCAGTGGCATTTAGTACATTCATCACCACTGTCTCATTCTAGGACTCCAAAAGGAAAGTCTACAAAACATCACAGCAATTGAGTACTCTGCAGATGAGAATAAATAATGACAAAGATATCTAAGAATCAACATGGAGAGATTTACAGGATATATTGCTAAATGAAAAAAAAAGTTTAAACAATCTATAGTATGATACTTTTTGTGTAATAATGAAGGGAAATTAAAATGCACATGTGTCTGCCAATTTGTGCAAAATATGATGCTAGAAGAAGAAATCAGAAACTAATGAGATTGCTTACCTACAAGAGGAGGGTAGGAATGGTGTAGAAAAGTTGGGTAGTTTTGACTATGTTATCTTTTGCCTACTAGACAATAAAGAGAAAAGGGTAAGGAATAAAGCAAAACAATAAAACAAACAAAAAAAGATCTATGTTTCAAATTAATAAGCATAATTAGACTATGGGGAAAATAACCTAAGTAATTCTTGAACAGAGAATTTTGTTTATATAATCTCACAAGAAAAAAAACTGTAAACAAAGTTTTTGAGCTGCAGTTAGTTTGTCATTAACAGTGGTATTGGTTCAAGAATTTGAAATTACTTAGCCTGTATTCAAAGATTGAGCAAATAAGTAAACAGATTGTGGAAAGGGGAAATGACTCCTCACTCTTAGGGAAAGAAGCTATGTGCAAAGAAAAGGAGGGGCTGGAAGGAACTCTATGATGTCAAACTAAAATTGGAGATGTCAAATTGAACCATGATTTTTCAAATGTGTGAACAGATTGAAATTTATATATTGTATATGTCAATAAATATACTGTTCCCGTTATCTTTCTTTCTGTCCTACTTCTGACCCACCTCTATGGGTAACCACTCCTTTAGTTTATTAGTTTCTAGTGTCTACTTCCTGTGTTTCTTTTATATGTGTTTCATAGCTGCATCCTCTGAGATCACTTAGAAGACTTGAAAGCAATGAACACACCTAATGCCAAATTTGCTCTTTACCATGCTCCTCTAAAAGGGACCAACGTTACTCAGAAAAACTGCTGATTCCAGGGCCAAGGCTAGGACATTACAAGATTATCCAAGCAAATTTTGTTAAGTCTGAAAGTAAAAAGTGCTAAATGAATCATGGGGACACATGGCCAGCTCGAAGGGGCTCCCACTGGCCAAATCTGGAATAATTTGAGCTTCAAAATTGATAACAACAGTAATGGATTGTGACTCAAAGAAGTAAGAATTCACAAGTTCTAGATATAAATAAATCAATGAACAGACATATGAGTGGGGGCTGATAGAATGTTCCTTCTTATAGGACGACACAACTGATAAAGGTAGGAGAAATGATAGAATCAGAAAATCATCATTTGTCCACCACATTTTCAATAATTTTTTCATATAATAATCACCAATGGATATGAAAGATAGTAACTGAAATTTTTTAAAAGTTATGGCTATGTAGCCTGCAAATTCTATCGAAATGATATATATTAATTACAAAGGTTAAAATAGTAACTTTACAGTAGAGAACCAAGCCGATACCACCTTAACCAATTCATCAGAGATAAAAAATCAGTAGTAATTGGAAACACTGATATCATGTGCTTTTCAATAATATGTACTGTGGTAGATATGCCAAAAA
Organism: Equus quagga; assembly: GCF_021613505.1. Lineage (NCBI taxonomy): Eukaryota > Metazoa > Chordata > Mammalia > Perissodactyla > Equidae > Equus > Equus quagga. The sequence goes on from NC_060267.1 coordinate 84,014,347, forward strand.
TCTAAGCCTTAAACAGACATATATGTAAGTAAACATACTAAAATGTTAACCATTGGAGAAATCTGGGTGAACTGCATGTAGGAATTTTTACAACTTCTCTATAAGCTTGAAATAATTTCAAAATAAAAAGTTAAAAAATCCTTTGTCCCAGATGGAACCATGACTAAGACAAAGGAGTCCCAGGCATTGCTGGCATTAGGGACACCAACCCCTGGGACTCCAGCGCTCCAGCTCTTGGACATGCATCTCTCCAAAGGAGAGCCAGACTTTAGCAGGAATTTAGGGGAGTTTGTTTCCGTGCTCTAAATGGTAATTAAAATGCTATCTTTTGACTCATTTCTCTCCAGCTGGTTAAGAAATATGAAAGTCTGGAGAATCCCTGAGACCACAGATATTTCGTCCATTTGTCTGGATACTGAGTCTTCTGAAGAGAATTGAGGATATGGGCTAAAGTCTGGAGCATAAGGTGTTCCAGGTCACCAATGATGAGCAAAGGTCAGAGGGAACTGAAAATCTACACTTGGTGATGGATCTGCCTGTATGCATGTGGTTTTGCGTGCCTTTGTGTTCATGAGTGTGCATGTGTGTGTGTATGCTTGTGTTCATGTTATTTGATAGTTACATGTATGTGTGTGTTCTATGTATCTGACTCACAGCCTGATTCTTTTCTTTTGTTAGACCCAATCTGGGCCCTATATTAGCTCATGAAAACCAAGTTATCAGCCTGCTAACATGTGATTAGGGACTCCCAATTAATGTCTGTGATGTTAAATACTTGCATAACAGCTGGGTGGATGAGAGCTCAGCATCAGGAGTGAGATTGTTGTCTCTGCTGCTGGAGAATAAGACGCCTGACTTCGCCAAGGAACTCAGGTCAGAGAGGGCTCAAACCTCTGCTCAGCAGTGTGTGCTAGTGTATGTGCAAGCTGTGTTTGTGGGTGACACACTTGTATGTGAGAGTGGGAATGTGTATTGTCTGTTTTTGTCTGTTTGTATGTTACTATATGTATGTTACCACATACATGGGTTGTTGGTGGTTAAATGACTGTGCCTGCGTGAATGGGCTTGACTGCCCCACCCAGACTGACTTCCCCTGGGGAGGGTGTGGCTCAAAAGGGGCCAAAGCACGTCTCTCAGTAGAGTGTATGTGTTCTGCTTGTTGTAGTGAATGATGTGTGGCTGGGTGTGCATGCGTGTTTCTGGGCAGCTGATTGGCATCCATGACATGAAAAATTTCCTTAAGTGCCCTCCTTCTGGGGCACCACTGGCTGAGACAAACAAATTCCAAGCAACCCTCTGTTTCCTGAAAAGGATCTGCTATCATTTTAATATAACTGAGTATGACTGAGTCACTTAGAGTCTTGTCACCTTTTACTTTCACTAAACATCTCAGGCAAAAATACTGCAGGCATCATATTTTGTGAAGTTAGAGTGCAGAATCACCATCAAGTAGTGAAAAGATCTTGGAAAAATTACCTAACTCCTTGACCTCAGTTTCCACATCTATAAAATGGAAAGAATTATACTTGCCTTGTGAAACTTACTGGCCCTCGGAAAATGTTTATTGTTTAAATAGAAGTTAATTGAACGTGAGAAGTTTTTTAATCCGTTGAAAAGTATATGAATATGAATGAATGAAAATACCTAGGCAGGGGAATAAGAAAATTCTGAACATCATTGGTTTCCTTGCAGGCCTAAAATAATATAGGGTGCTTGGCTCCTCTGGCCAGTGAAATGGGAAGTTTTTATGTGTAGTGGTTAAGAGCATGTGCTCTGATCACACAGTCATATTAGATTGAAACACACGAAGTTGCTAATTCTTTAAAATTTTTAATTTACAGAAAATGGTAATATGTTTATATTAAGTAAAAATATTATGTATCATGCATATTATATGTATATGCACACATAAATGTGTGTGTGTGTGCCATCTCTGTCCCCTGCTGTGCTATTGGGGGCCTGTTGAATTGATACTGTAAATGTTTACAATTCTTAAAAGCTAAAATGCATGAAAGAATACAAATTCTTAGTGCACCTGTGAAGATTTTTTTAAAATCTGGGAATGTAATGCTGCTATGTGGATTTAATTAGGAAATGTAGGTAAAGTCCTTAGCCTTGTATCCAATTGTTCACCAAAATATTCGCCATTCTTATGAAAGATAGTTTGTGTTGGATTCTGGTTTGGGAGCTATTCTGGCATCAAACAGCTTTAAATGATCACCTACTTCTAGAGTGACAATGCTCCTATAATGCCGCATCGGCGTTGGGGTTTCATGTTACGTTAAAGCAGAAACAACTGACATCAGTTTACTGAGGCTCATCTACTATTTCTGCCACAGTAAATTATTTTGATTTAGCTCTGACTTGATGTATTGAATCATCCCTCTATGCTCATCAAGATCTACACTCACAGAAGGCAGGGACCTTGCCTTTCTGTTTACTACTGCAATCTCAGTCCTTAGTACATGTCCACGTTCAGCCTCAATTTTCAATAACTAATAAAACAGTGAGTAGTCTGTTGCTTCTATGCAATAAGATCTTGTTGGCTGCTTTTGGGTGTGATGGTTTCCTGGAGCCAGACTGGGATAGAGTGAAGATGCATGCATCAACAGATATGAGAAATTAATGAGTGTAGTTAAAAGTTGATTGTTTTCCCAAAGAATTAAAGTATGAAATGTGATGGTCCTGATCATCCTTTCTAGGTTCCTGAGATTCCCAAACCTCCTTTATCCTCAACATATGGAAAAGCAGTATGAGGCCAGAGAGCCAAAGCAGTATATCCAAGAACCTCCTCTTGGGGCTCCCCATCCCACTGGTACAGCAGGGTGTGTCCTTCTCCCTGTTCCTGGGCATGTACTTGACCACGGTGCTGGGGAACCTGTTCATCATCCTGTTCATCAGACTGGACTCTCGCCTCCACACACTTTTTTCTCAGCCACTTGGCTTCACTGACATCTCCCTTTCATCTATCGTGGTTCCTACAATTCTGATAAACGTGTGTAGTCAGAATAAATCCATCCCTTATGCTGGATGCATTTCACAAATGTATTTATTTATTAATTTTAGTTGCATTGACAGATTTATTCTTGGAGTGATGGCATATGACAGGAATGTGGCCACCTGTCACCCTCTCCACTATACCATCATCATGAGGGATGAGCTTTGTATTATTCTACTTGCTGGATCCTGGTACTCGTCTTGTAGCCATGCTCTGTTGCACACCCTCCTCGTAGACCAGCTGTCCTTCTGTGCAAGTACTCTCATCTCCCTCTTCTTTTCTGATCTTGCTGTTGTGCTAAGTCCTCCTGCTCAGACACCTTCCACAATAAGCTGCTTATGCTCATTAAGGGAGGACTGATCTTCATTCTGCCATTGAATGCTATCTTGGGCTCATATGTCACCATGGCAGTCATCATCCTGAAAGTTCCCTCCATCAAGAGAATCTGTAAAGCCTTATCTACATGTAGCTCCCACCTCTTTGTAGTATTTTTATACTGTGGGGCAATTGAAGGTGTTTACTTTTTCTTCTCAGCAGGCAACTCCAGAGACAAGGATAAATTGCTTCTGTGATGCACAATGTTGTCACCCCTATGCTGAAACCATTTTTTGATAGCTTGAGGAATAAAATCATAAAGCATGTTTTTCCGAAAAACTCATGACCGACTACACCCCTTGGTGGTGTTAATTCAATCTGGCTGCCATGGGCACTTATGGGGGCTGTGAAATATTTCTCCATCAACTGTTGAAACTTGGCCAGCTCTTATGGACAGTCTTTTAACTCTTAGCAATTCCTCTCTTGGTCTCATTTTACATTTCCTCTCATCTTTATGTTGATTGCTGTTTTTCCCCACCTGCCCTCTGAGTTCAGTGTGTTAATTCTCTGCAGTGAGACTGCAAGCCCTCCTAAACACTGACGATGTTCACTGCAAATGTGTGAGACTTTGGAGCCACTTCCCTGGGCTCTAAGAAATTTTTAATCTATGATTTTTCTTTATGATTCGCTCTATCTGCTGCTGTTGGCAACACATATTAATATGAGTTTTCATACTACCACTCAACTTCATTTACTTGATGTGTGAGAAATTCAGAAGTTACCAAACTGCTAGATCTATGAAAGAGTTGAGTAGCTATCACAGCTGACATTCCTTAAACATTTAAATGTATATTTATTGTTCCTCAGAACGGTCCTCTTTTAAGGGTGTCAATGTTTCCATATTTACAAAGAATCAAAGGAAAGACTAAGGAGATCTTTTAAGTAGCTGCCAAGACTTGACCTCATACATATGTGACTTCAGATGATCATGTGTTTTACCATATTACTTTATTACCATTTTCCTGATTTCAAATAAAATTAGCCAATTTGGCTGTTTTATGTATAAAGCACAGAGTGTGTCCTCTTTTCTGTTCTCATTGTGTTTTGTTCTTTATAGTTATGATTAGCTCATTCTCAAGGCTTTACAGTTTTCAATTGTGCCTATATTATTTAATCTATTCATCAAGTCTAGTTCTGATTGATATTTGGTCATTTCAAGTTTGGGGCTTGTGTATGTAACTAATAATTGAATTTTTGGATGAAAATTTATGTTTATTTCAATTAATTGATAATTTTTAAGAAGTTAGACAAAGTGCTTGTATGAGTTTACATTCTTCCCTGCAATATATAAAAAGGTGTGGCCCACTTACTTACACTTATACTGTCCATCTTTTCTACTGTACACATTCTTATTAGGTAGTAGAAGTACTGTGTTGGTGTTTTAATTTGCATTTGTCTGATAACTCATGTAGTTTGTGTCCTTTGCCTTTGCTTATTGATCATTTGTGTGTTCTCTCTTGTAAATGGTCTGTTACTAGTCAATTGCTGCTGTTTGATTGGATGTCACTTTTTTTCTTGTTGGTTTCTAGGAGTTCTTTATATCCTGGATATGACTATTGAAAATTTATTCTTTCATTATGTGGCTTGCTTTTTCATAATCTTAATCAGTCTTCTGATGAACAATGTCTATATATCTTAACCTAGTTATACACAAAAATGTTTTTCATATGTGGCTAACTCTGTGTCTTCTTTAAGAAACTTGTCTATTAGGAGATCTTTGAGATGTTGCTCCAGGTTTTTATCTTAAAAGATTCTTGTTTTGCCTGTATATGTGTATAAAAATTCCATCTGGGTTCTTTTTTGGTGGATGATCTAAGATGTGGATACAAATTAACTTTATTTCATATGGATATCCAATAGATATACAATAATTGATTAAAAATTCCATCCTTTCTCCATTCTACTGCAGTATTGCCTTTGTCATAAATCAAATGACAGAATATTAATTATCTTGGCTATTATTCCATCTTGCATTTCCATTTTAATTTTAGATTCTGCTTAACAGTCAAAAAGACATAACTGTTCATATGTTGCTTGGTATGGTATTCAAAATACAAAAGAGCTTAGAGAGAACTACCATTTTAAAAAATATTTAATCTTCAATCTGAGAACATGCTATGTATCTTCAGTTGTTTATATCTTCTTATCTTCTTTCAATACATTTCATCATTTTAGGAGGACTTAGACATCTTTTGTTCAAGCTTCCCCTAGATATTTCATATTTGTGTCCAATTTTAAAATATTGTAGTATTTACACTTCATATTCAGTTTTTTCCACCATAGAGAAATATAGTTGACATTTCTTTGTCAAAGTCAATATAGGACTTTGCTTAATTCATTTGTTTATTCTTATAATCTGTGTATATATTGTTTTGGATATTTTAGGTAAATCATAATATTATCAGTGAATCATAAAAATTGATTTCTACTCTCTCAATGCTTAGACTGTTTATTTCTTTTTATTAACTTAATGTACTAGTTAAGATTTCTGATTCAGTCTTCTATTTTTGCAACTTTATATAATAAAATTCACCTCCATTATTTTTAGTAAATTTGCTGAGTTATAACCTAGGAAAAATTGATAAGTTCCTAGAAACATGCAACTTACCAAGATTGTGTCATGAAGAAATAAAAATCTTGAAGAGACCAATAACAAAAAAGGAGATTGAATCAGTGACCATATGTCTCCCAACAAAGTATATCCCAAGACCAGATACACTGGTGAACTGTATCAAATATTTGAAGAAGAATTAACAGCAATCCTTCTTAAATTCTTCCAAAAAATTGAATAACATATAACACTTCCAAACTCGTTTTATGAGACCAAGATTACCCTGATACCAAAGCCAGTCAAAGACACTACTTGAAAAGAAAACTAAAGGGCAGTATCCTGATGAACATAGATGTACAAATCCTCAATAAAACACTAGCAAACCAAATTCAACAGCGATATTAAAGGGCTCATATACCATTACCAGTTAAGATTTATTCCTGAGGTTCAAGGATTGTTCAATATATGCAAATCAATTAATGCAATACACCCCATTAACAGAATGAAGAATAAAAAACACGTGATCATCTCAATAGTTGCAGAAAGTGCATTTGACAAAATTCAACATCCTTTCATGATAAAATCTCTCAAAAACTAGGTATAGGAGGAACTTACTTCAACATAATAAAGGTTATAAATGAAAAGCTCAGAACTAAGGTCATACAAAACAGGAAAAATCTGATGGGTTTTCCTCTAAGAGCAGTAACAAGATAAGGATGCCCAGTCTCACCACTTAAATTCATCATAATACTGGAAGTCCTAGTCACAGCAATTAGGCAACAGAAAGAAATAAATGAATATGAATTGGAAAGGAAGATGTAAAATTGTGTCTGTTTTTGTATGACATGGTCTTCTACACAGAAAACTCTTAAGACTTAAGAAAAAGAACTGGTAGAACTAATAAACAAATTCAGTAAAGCTGCAGAATGCAAAATCAATGTAGTAAACTTCGTTGCATCTGTACATGAACAACAAACTACCTGAAAAAGAAATTAAGATAACAATATCATTTACAATAGCATTAAAAACAATAAAATACTTAGGAGTAAACTTATCTAAGGATGTGAAGGATTTGTACATTGAAAACTAAAAAACGTTGATGAAAGAAATTAAAGAAAATACAAATAAATGGAAAGACATCTCGGATCAAGAATTGGCAGATTCAATATCGTCAAAATGTCCATACTATCCAAAGTCATCTACAGATTCAATGCAATTCCCATCAAAATCTCAATGGCCTTGTTCACAAAAACAGAAAAAAAAAATCCTGAAATTCATACGGAAACACAGACGTCCAGAATAACCAAAGCAATCTTAAGAAAAAAGAACAAAGTTGGAGGCATCACAGTTTCTTATTTGAAAATATATCACAAAATTACTCTAATCAAAACAGTGTGGTACTGGTGTAAAGACCAACACATAAACCAATGGGACAGAATAGAGGGATGAGCATTAAACCCACACATAGATAGTGAACTGATATTTGATAAGGGTGCCAAGAACAGGCAACGAGGACAGGATAGTTTCCTCAACAAAGGGGAAAACTCGAGAGTCATATGCAAAATCTCACAGCCCAAGACATAGAAACAACCTATCTATTGACTGATGAATGGATAAAGAAGATGTGGTATATATTTACAAGGGAATGTTATTCAACCATAACAAAGAATGGAATTCTGCCATTTGCAATGACATGGATGAAGCTGGATGACATTATGCTAAGTGAAATAAGCCTAACAAACAAAGACAAATAACGTATAGTATCACTTATAAATAGAAACTAAAAAAAAGTGAAATTCATAGAAATAGAGTATAATGGTAGTTCTTAGGAGCTGGGGGTGGAGGAAATGGGGAGATGTTGGTCAAAGAGTCCGATTTTCAGTTATGACATGAGTAAGTTCTGGGGATCTAATATACAGCATGTTGACTATAGTTAACAATACCGTATTATATGCTTGAAATTTTCTTTTTTTTTTCTTTTTGAGGAAGATTAGCCCTGAGCTAACTACTGCCAGTCCTCCTCTTTCTGCTGAGGAAGCCTGGCCCTGAGCTAACATCTGTGCCCATCTTCCTCTACTTTATACGTGGGATGCCTGCCACAGCATAACGAGCCAAACGGTGCCATGTCCACACCTGGGATCTAAACCAGCGAACCCTGGTCCGCTAAGAAGCAGAACATGAGAACTTAACTGCTGCACCACGGGGCCGGGCCCTATGCTTGAAATTTTCTAAGGCAGTATATCTTAAGTGTTCTTGCCACACAAAAAATGACAACAATGGAGGTGATGGATGTGTTAATTAACTTAAGGAGCAAAGGGGGAGAAATTTCACTTCTTGATTTAAAAATATGCTGTAAAGCTACAATAATCAAGAAAGTGTAGCACTGGCCTAATGATAGACATTTAGACAAATGCAAAAAAATCATGATTCCAGAAATAAACCTTATGTTTGTGGTCAACTTGTTTTTGACATAGGCGTGAAGGCAAGTCAATGGTGAAGGGATAATCTTTTCCACAACTGGTACTGGTAAATTGAAGATAAAATCTGTTTCCTTGGGTTAAGAAAAGATTGCTTCGATGATCCATGAAAGAAAAAAATGATAAATGAGACTTCATCAAAGTTCAAAACTTTTTCTCTGAGAGAGACACCATTAATAAAATGAAAGGAAAGCCACAGAGTAAGAGAAAATATTTGTAAATTATATATGTGTCTAGTATCCAGAATAGAGAACATCATACACAAAAATCACATGCTGTGCAGCATGCAATGTTGAGACAGAAAGAAGAACAATTGAGCATATGGTGAGACTTGGCTGTCAGATAACGAGTTGTGAGTGAATAGAGCTCACAGGGCTTCCACACTCTACCAGGTACCAGATGTTAGGCTGCCTCCTCCTCAAACTTGCCCTCATCCTTGGCTGTGGCATCCTGGTACTGCCGGTAGTGGGGACATCAGGTTATTCATGTTGATCTCATCCTTGGTGAACTCCATCTCATCCATGCCCTCTCTAGTGGAGCAGTGCAGGAAGGCCTTACACAGGAATATGACCATGAATTGCTCCAAGATGCAGTTGAGCAATGCCTGCATGGCCACGCTGTTGCTGATGAAGGAGGTAGAAATTTTTAGCCCCTGGGGCAGGATGTCACAAACAGCTATTTTCACGTTATTGGGGATCCACTCTCATTCTTTAGCATATCCAGTTTCCCAATACCATTTATTGAAGACTATCCTTTCTCCATTTTGCATTCTTGTCTTCCTTGTCAAGGATTAGTGGATGGTGTACATATAGGTTTATTTCTGGGCTCTGTATTACGTTCCATGGTCCACATGTCTGTTTTCATATCAGTAACATACTGCACTGATTAATCTCTGTTCGTAGTATACCTCCAGCTTTGTTCATTTGATGCCTCCAGTTTTGTTCATTTTTCTCAAGATTGCTTTGGTTTCTGTGGGTCTTTTGTGGTTCTCCGTCAAAGGAATGAATGGTGGCGGTGAAATCTGTGTTCTAATGCAGCTCTGGGTCAGTAGTGTCTGAATCTACAAGGGCTGGTACTATTCTGTCTGGGCCTTTCTGTGGTGTACGAAGAGGCAAATTCCATTGTTGTGTTCTTCACAGGTCAAGAGTGTTCACGCCCTTTCCTCCTCCTCATGACTAGGCAGAGGAGAGGCCAACATGTCACTGACATTAGAGAAAATTTCTCCTGGGTATCTTGTGGTTCAGTCCCTTTTGCTCCTGCACAGGATCTATCTCAAGAGGAAGGCACGAAATTGGGCAATTAGCTCTGTTGGCTTCTTCTCTAACCAGAAGCTTGAGGTTGTGTTCCCCTGGGTCTTAGTCCTGTTGTTAAATGTGGATCTTCCTGCACATTGTTCTAGTGCTTGTAAATAGGCATGAAAGGTGCTAAAGATCCCTAGGCTATGGAGGCCTAAGAGATAAGTATTAAGGTAGCAGCCTGGACCAGCAAGAATTTGCATTGATTAGAGCAAGGTGGGGAACCAATGCTTAGTCTACATATGCGTGGTTTTGTGAAGACTGAGAGAGAGAAAGAAAATATGTGTTTACATTGCTTGCATACCCTGTGTTTTTAGTGGGTCACTGATGCACACACTGACTTGTATAATGCTACTAGCCACATGTGGGCATGAAATTTAAATTACCCAAATTAAAATTTTGGTTCCTTGCTTGCAGTAGCTATATTTCAGTTCCTCAATAGTTACATGAGGTTAGTGCTGCTATAGTGGACAATGCAGATATAGAACACTTCCATCATTACAGAAAGTCTTATTGAATCACGCTGATAAAAGAATATGGAGAGCTGGAAATCTCTTGCCAAGGCACGTGTGTGTGTGTTTGTGTTGATGTGTTTATGTTGCTTCTTTCTATATTGTTTGTGTGTTGTGTTTGACTACATGTGATTCTTAGTGTGTGTAGAGGAGATTTTGGGCTGGTGGTTTGTGAATTGTCTGGGTAAATGAATGTGGTGTTTGCATGTTTTTACAAATAGCTTTACCAAGGTGTAATTGTTATACAAAAAATGTACATAATTAATGTACACAATTTGATATGTTTGAACATGTGCATACACCCATGAAATCCTCCCCACACTCAAAGCAATAGACTTATCCATCACCTCCAAAAGTTTCCTTTGTCTCTGTTTTGTGTGTGTGGTAAGAAAACTTAACATGAGATTTACCCTTTTAATGGATGTTTAAATGTAGAATACAGTGCAGTAAACTCCAGGTACCTGCTCAGCGGGTCTCTAGAACTAATTCACTTGTATGACTGAAACCTCACTTCAACTGAATAACAACTCTATATTTTCTCCTCCCCTCAGCCATTTGTAACCACTAAGAATTCTCTGCTTCTATGAGTTTGACTATTTTACGTACCTCATAAAAGTGATCACGGAATATTTGTCCTTCTGCGTCTGGCTTAATTCACTTAGCATAAAGTCCTCCAAGTTCATCCATGTTGTCACAAATAGCAGGATTTCCTTCTTTTTTAAGGCAGAACAAAATCCATTGTATGTATATGCCACATTCTGTTCATCCACTCATCTGTCAATGGACATCTGGGATTTTTCCCTAACTTAACTATTGTGATTAGTACTGCAATGAACATGGGAGTGCAGATATCTCTTTGAGATCCTGATTTCAATTCTTTCTGGTGTATACCCAGACGTGGGATTGCTGGATCATGTGATAGTTCTATTTTTAATGTTTTGGAGAACCTCCATACTGTTTTCCATAGTGGCCATTCCATTTTACATCCTCAAAAACAGTCTAGAAAGATTCCTGTTTATGTGTCTTTTAAGCTGTGCATGACAGAGTGTTTCATTTTTTTTTTTTTTGGAAGATTAGTCCTGAGCTAACTACTGCCAATTCTCTTTTCGCTGACGAGGACTGGCCCTGAGCTAACGTTCATGCCCATCTTCCTCTAATTTATATGTGGGATGCCTACCACAGCATGGCTTTTGCCAAGGGGTGCCATGTCGCACCCAGGATCTGAACCAGTGAACCCCAGGCCACCGAGAAGCACAACGTGCGAACTTAACCACAGCACCACCGGGCCGGCCAGCAGAGTGTTTCATTTTAAACTTGCATGTAAGTTGATATGAATCCATGAAAACCTCTCCACTTTCTACCAGGATGAATATAGGTCAGAGAGGGCCAAAACCCAGCACCTTGTGTTTGTTTCTCTGTCACAGTGAGTCCCTCTGTGTGTCTATTTTTGTGTATAGCACACTCACATTCTAATTCTCTTCACTTTGCATGTGTGTAGATCAGAGGGCTAAGTGAGTGACATAGAAATATGTGTACTCATTTCACCTGGTGAAACAGCCTTACAGCCTTACTCTTCTCTTGTCCCAGCTCTAGATATAAACAGGCAGCTCTTTATGATAAGCAGAGCCCTCTTTATGATAAGTTGGTGGCAATTGGTCTTTGTGGTTTGAAGGCTACTGAACTTCCCTCGGGCCCCAAATTTTCTTCATTAATATTCAATGAATTCTAAATTTCCACTTTGGGAAACATGATGTAGTCAATTTTGGAACCTTGCCTAGTTAATCAGATGACTGTGAATTCTGATATAACTCCTCGGTCCTGCAGAATCTGTAATATATCAGTTCTCTGGCCACATCATTGGGCAGATTCTCATGTCAGTCACTTTGTATGTATGCTCACAACTCAGCCATTTTGAAGCATGGGAGAGGACAGGGAAGAGAGAGATAGTGGAAGATATGAAGTAAGTTATTTATTGGCAACTGTATTAAAAATGCCATGTTTCAAGTGCTGTGGATGTACTAAGCTTCTGGGGACATCGTCTGGGTCCTTAATCTTTCTCTGCTGTGAGAGAGAGACCACAGAAGTAAACATACTTTTTCAAGAAAGTATTTGATCTTGCTGGATGGCTTCCTCATACCTTCGTTATCTTTAATTCTTGATGTGTGATCTTGGTCACTCCTTCTGCCAAAATGAGGTTATTTTTTGAAATTTTTCGTCACTCTCTTTCTGACTGCTATTTTTAGTCATTCATTTAATAACTTTTTTGATATATTTTCTAAATAAAAATTTTTTATTGTGGTTACAATATATGTAACATAAAATTGACCATTTCAATGGTTTTCAAGTGTACAGTTCCATGGCATTAAGTACCTTACCGTCTTGTACAACCTTCACCACCATCACCCTCCAGAAGGTTTTTATCTTTCCAAACTGAAACTGTACACATTGAGCAATAACTCCTCGTTTTCCTTCTCTATAGCTGTTGGAAACCACAGTTCTACCTTTTGTCTCTGTGATTTTAACTATTCTAAGAATCTCATATAATTGGAATCATACAGTATTTATACTTTTGTGACTGGTCTATTTTACTTAGCATAATGTCTTCAAGGTTCATCCATGTTGCAGTATGCCCAGGATTTCCTTCCTTTTTAAGGCTTATAATATTCCATTGTACATATATATCACATTTTGTTTATCCACTAGTCAGTGAACACAAGTTGCTTCTATCTTTTGGCTATTGTGAATAACAGGTGTACAGATATATATTTGAGACCCTTGAATTAATTCTTTTGGATAAATCCTCAGAAGTGGAATTGCTGGATCATATGGTAACTCTACGTTTAATTTTTTGAGGTACCACCACAATGTTTTCCACAGTGGCTGAATCATTTTACGTATCTACCAGAAATGCACAGCAGTTCCAAATTTTCCACGGCCTTACCAACACTTGTTACTTTATTTCCTTCTTTTTTATAATAGTCATTCTATGATGTGAAGTGAGTTTAGTGTTGAGTACATGGTACATTTCTTTGATACTCCCAATAGTGCTGTAGGTGATGTGTGTATGTGCGACAGAAAAAGAAAGAAAGAGAAAGAGAGAGGCGAGAGAGCAACAATTGGGGTAAGCAAGAATCAGACACAAGAACATGAGCAGACTGGCTACAGAGCCATGCTCTTAATCAATACTCTATAAAGTTGCTCAAGAGGAAGTGGGCTTGCCAAAGGAAGAGACTGTGTCTTATTTACTACTCCTTCCCTAGTGCCTATCATAGTGTTTCCATGTGTGTCAAAAAAAGAATGAATCTTTCCTGATTTCTATTGAAGGTGAAAAGAGTGCAATGTGATTTTTTTGGACACTGGAGAAAGTACATAACCATATGGTAATTGCTATGCTCAGTGTTTCTAAGTTCCTGACATTTCCCATTTCTCTTCATTCCCAGAAGGGTGAAAATCAGCATGAGGAGGGAGAACCAGAGCAGTGCGTCCCAGTTCCTCCTCCTGGGGCTCCCCATCCGGCCAGAGCAGCAGAGTGTGTTCTTTGCCCTGTTCCTGGGCATGTACCTGACCACGGTGCTGGGGAACCTGTTCATCATCCTACTCATCAGACTGGACTCTCGCCTCCACACACCCATGTACTTCTTCCTCAGCCACTTGGCCTTCACTGATGTCTCCTTCTCATCTGTCACTGTCCCAAAGATGCTGATGAACATGCAAACTCAGCAACTCTCCATCTCACACCCAGGGTGTATGTCACAGATGTATTTTTATCAACTTTTTGGCTGTGTAGATAATCTCCTTCTTGCAGTGATGGCATATGACAGGTACGTGGCCATCTGCCACCCTCTCCACTACACCATCATCATGAGGGAGGGGCTCTGTCTGCTGCTGGTGGCTGTCTCTTGGATTCTCTCCTGTGGCAGTGCCCTCTTGCACACACTCCTCCTGGGCCAGGTGTCCTTCTGTGCTGACAATGTCGTTCCCCACTTTTTCTGTAGCCTCTCCATTCTACTCAAGCTGTCCTGCTCAAATACCTCTCTCAATGAACTAGTCATATTCACTGCAGGGGGTGCAATTATAATTTTTCCATTCAGTGGCATCCTGGTCTCTTATGGCTGCATTGGGGCTTCTATCCTGAGGGTCCCCTCTACCAAAGGGATTTGGAAAGCCTTGTCCACCTGTGGCTCCCATCTCTCTGTGGTGTCTCTATTCTATGGAACAATTATGGCACTGTACTTTTCCTCCTCATCAAACAACTCCAATGACACAGATATGATTGCCTCACTGATGTATACAGTGGTGACCCCCATGTTGAACCCCTTCATCTACAGCCTAAGGAACAAAGACATGATATTGGCTCTGGAGATTCTTTTCAGAAAGAATATCCTTTTAGTCAAGTGAGAATCACCTTACCATGTTCTTATTTCACCCACTGACCTTGTCAGAGAGTCACGTCTGTGGTGCATTTATTCTTCCATAACACTAAATAAGGCATTACCCACAACACACATTCATCTTTGTAGTCTTCAAAGGACCATCTCCTTATTAGTGTGGTGTGTGATTAATCATTCTGAATAGGTTGCACTACTCTTTTATATTTGCCAGTATAAATATACTGTTTCATATTTGCTAATATAACAAAACACACCAACCTCCTCGCTAAAATGCTAAACATTATGCTATCGTTTTCTGCTTCCTTTATAAAGATAAAACTAGTTTTGCTTTAGGTTAAGTTCGGAGGTGTGAAACATGATTGTGTTTTGGACTAAGCCGTACGTTCTCACACCCTGAGTTTCTGACTCCCAGGTGGTAGATGGTCAGAATTCTCAAATGTCTTTGGTAGCTCACTTTATCTATAATGAAATGAACATTTGGACCCTCAAACAGAGCCAGTTTAACTTTTGTGGAACATTGTTTTGATAGGTAAAAGAAAAAAATCCCTCAGAAATAGGTACTACAGCTTTTAATTATCACTCACACTGTCATTCTGTTGAAGTAAATGAGATATAAATCAGCTCCTTATTTCCTCTTTCTTCTCTATTGTTTTCCAAAGCTACGAATGTCAAGTAAAGTTTCTAATGTTTAGTTTTAGTAAAGTCTAGAATCCTTACTTTCTTGATGCAGTAGCTAGTTAATAAAGTACTTTTGCTGGTGTGCTAAAGCCCAAAAACCTTAATTTGATTTTGCCTGTAGCAGAAATGTAATCAGAGTATAGAGTGGAGTTAATGCAATTACCAAATTTCCCCACTCTACGAAATCTGTAATTTTTCCCACAAAGTTGAATTTTTGTGGTGAGAACAGCTTAAATCTGTTTGATTAATTTTAGTCTGGGAAAACTAGTGCTGTCTTCTTCCCAAACTGAGAGATCCCATTTCTAATAGGGAAAAGTAAAACCATGAATTCCTAGTTCATGCACACAGAAATATTTACTGCACGAGTACTATATGCCAGACAATTTTCTAACTTCTGAGAAGATGAGTTAAAAAAAACCCCCACAAATCAGACTGCATGCGGAGTTTACACCCCAGCACTCCTGACCCCTCTCATCATGCTCCTTTTTTTCCATAGCAGTGTTTAACTTGTTTAATTTATTGTCATTGTCTCTTTCCTGTAACACAATCTCTACAAAAGATGGGTTTCTGTGTCCGAAATAAAATCTAAGTTTTGATTGTAAGTAAAAACTGCTATGAATAAAGGAAGCATAAAAAGGGGGAGAAAGAGTGCCAGGTGGGTTAATTTAACATTGTGTGGTCCAGGTACAGCACATTGGAAAGGTAACATCCGAAGATGTTAGAGAGGACAGGTAAGCAAGGCATGGGGCTGTCTGGGAAAAAACATTCCAGGTATGAATTTAAACAACTGGAAATACTCTGAGGTGAGATGGTACCTGACTTATTCCAGGAACATTAAGCGTCCTCTGTAGCTGAACAGGGCTGAGTGGGATAGGGATGGAAGGTGATAAGTTTAGAAATATCAGGGGACCAAGTTTTTAGGACACTTAAGGTCATAGTAGATGTATCAGTCAAGGTTCTCCAGAGAAATAGAACCAATAGAGTGTGTGTGCATGTTTATGTGTATGTGTGTGTCTGTTTGTAGAAGGAGAGAGAGATTTATTTTAAGGAATTGGCTAATACAATTGTGAAGGCTGGCAAGTACCAAATCTGCAGGTTAGGCTGGCAGGCTGGAAATGCAGGAAAAGTTGTAATTTGAGCCAAAGGTAGTACACTGACAGAAATTTCTCTTGTTGTTGGGAGGTCAGTCTTTTTCCTAAGGGCCTCCACTGATTGGATGAGGCCCACCCACACTATGGAGGGCCATCTGCTTTAGTCAAGGTCTGCTGATTGCAATGCTAATCCCATCCGAAAAAGACCTCCATATAAACATCTAGAATAGTGTTTGACCAGATATCTGGATAATATAGCCTAACCAAGTTTACATGTAAAATTAACTATCATAGTAGAGTTTTTGGCTATGAGTTTGGGTGATTTGGGCACCCATTGGACAGTATTCAATAAAAGAATGACATGATCATATTTATTTTTGTTATTGTTTCTTTTTAAAAAAAACACAAAAGAACTCTAGGGCTGGCCCAGTGACATAGTGATTAAGTTTGCATGCTGTGCATCAGCAGACTGGGGTTCATGGGTTCAGATCCTGGACGCAGATCTACACAACGCTTATCAAGCCATCTGTGGCAGGCATCCCACATATAAAATAGAGGAAGATTCGCTGTTAGGAAAGATGTTAGCTCAGGGCTAAGCTTCCTCACCGAATAAAACAGAAAAAGAAACAACAACAAAAAATACCCCTCGTGTTTTCTGAGGTATAAGTAACATAAAGTAAACTTCATGTATATAAATATACAGTAGTTGAATAGTTTTGACATATGTATATACCTATGAAATATCACCACAAACCATCAAGATGTTGAAGTTTCTCCATGCCTACCCTCCTGCTCCCTCTTTGCTCCTCCCCTCTGTCCCCAGAGGGATCACTGATCTGTTTTCTGTCACATAGATTCATCTTCATCTTCTAGGAGTTTGTCTAAATGGAGTGATACAGTATGTATTCTTTTATTGTTGCATTTTTTCAGTTAGCATAAGTGCTTTGAGATTCACCTATGTTGTAATATATAGCAACAGTTCATTCTTTTCATTGCCGAGTAGCGTTTCATTGTATAGATATGCCGCGGCATTTTTGTCCATTCACCAGTTGATGGATATTTGGGTTGTTTCCAGTTTTGGCTTATTAAATAAAGTTGTTATAAACATTCTTGTGTCAGTCTATGCATAGAAATATACATTCTTTTTCTTTGGGCAAATAAGAAGTCATATTCTAGGTATATATTTAACTTTCAAGGAAATTGTAAAACTGTTTTTCAGAGTAGTAGCCCCGTTTTACATTCCCATCAGCAGTGTATGAGGGTTCCAGTTTCTTCATAGCTTCAACAACACTTGATAGCAGCACTGCTTTCATTTTTAGCCATTCAAATAGGTGTGTAGTGGTGTATACTAGTTTATATTCTTGGAGCCACTTGATTGGAAGCATGCCTTGGCTTCTTTAGAGAAACAGCCCTGTAACATTGGGTAGTGTTTTTGAACTTCTCCTTGATTCTTCCTATTCCCATTCCTGATATTTATTACACCTCAGCATTTTTAACTATTTACCTACTATTTCGTTTGCATTTTTTTTTTCTGCAATCCCCCCTTGGATACATGTTCCATGAGAGGGATTTCTGTTTATATTATTCACTGCTACAACTTGAGGGCATATATCAGTGTCTTACTTTTGTGAGATCCTTTATCATTATTTGTTAAGTGATTGAGTGAATGAACAAAAGAATTTATTCAACAATTACCAAGTGCCTATTGTAAGCCATAGCTGATCCCTAGTGATACTGCAATTAAAAAAATTTAAAAATTAAAAAATAGTTTGAAATCTATGAATGAAATATCAATATTTACACTTTTATCATCCACCATTCTTTTTACCCTATTCCCAACCCACTCCTATAAGTAACCATTTCTATTAGCTTATAAGTTCCTTGTTTATACTTCCTGTGTTTCTTTTATACATATATATAGGAAACCTTGTAAGCAATAAACATACCTAACATATTTTCTCTTTAAGTACAATTCTTCTCTAAAAGGAACCCAAGTTACTTAGAAAGATGGATGTTTCCATGACCAGAAATACAAAGAAGATTTGGGAAAGTTTTGTTGAGCCTGAAAGTAAGGAATCAGTCAATGAATCCTGGGGACACAGGAGTCAGCTCCAAGCGGCTCCCCCTGGCAAATATGGAATAATTTCAGCTTCAAAAAGAATAACAACAAACCAACAAACACATAGAGAGGGAGAACAGATTGGATGTTATCAGAGGGAAGGGAGTGTGGTGAGGGCAAAATGGGTAAAGGGACACATTTGTATGGCGATGGATGGAAATTAGACTGTTGGTGGTGAACACGGTGCAGCCTATCCAGAAGCTGAAATATAATAATGTACACCTTGGATTTACACATTGTAACAGACCAATGATCTCAATAGAATTATTAAAAAAATAAAAACAAGGGGCTGTCCTGTGGCCTAGTAGTGAAGTTCGGCGAGCTCCACTTCAGCAGCCTTGGTTCAGTTCCCAGGTGCAGACCTACACTACTTTTCAGCAGCCATCCTGTGGTGGCAACTGACATACAAAACAGAGGAAGACTGGCACAGATGTTAGTTCAGGGCAAATAATTCTTAAGCAAAAGGAGGAAGATTGGCAACAGATGTTAGCTTAGGGCAAATGTTCCTCAGCAAAAATAAAAGAAAAAAGCAAGAGCAATAACCATAATGGATTATGACTCAGAAACTAAATGAGAATATATGAATCTATAATGCTATAATAAATTAGTAAAAAACATACATGATAGAGAAATAACACTTCTCTCTTACAGAGAACTAATACATGTAGAATGATTGAAGGAATGAGAAATATCACCATTTGGCCACCACAATTACAATAATTGTTTCAAGCAAATATCACTTGATTCTTATGAAGTATGATATACATAATGGTTGAAATTTTATCATATATACCCATTATATTTATTAATTTGAAAGATGAAAATAGTAACTTTGTAGTAAGGAAATCTGATAGACACCACCTTAATCAATTGACCAAGATTAAAATTGCTGGCAGTTGGGGCCCGGGCCCGTGGCAGAGTGGTTAAAGTTCTGTGAGCTCTATTTCAGTGGCCCTAGTTGGTGGGCTCAGATCCCCAGTGTGGACCTATTCCACTGATCAGCCATACTGTGGAAGTGTTCCACATACAGAAAAATAGAGGAGGATTGGCACAGATGTTTGCTCAGGGCTAATCTTCCTCAAGCAAAAAAAAAAGAGGAAGATTGGCAGCGGCTGTTAGTTCAGGGCAAATCTTCCTGAGGGGATAAAAAATTGCTTGTAATAGGAAAAATTGAGTGCACACCTATATAGTAATAAAGCAAATGTGATTAAATATTAATTTTTGGGCAACCTAGGTGAAAAGTATATGAGAAATTTTTGTGTAATCATTACCGTTCTATGTCTGAAGTGATTTCAAAATAAAAAGTTAAAAAAAAAACCATTGTCCATAATTATTCACTAAGAAAAAATAGAATGTCTTACAGGTCTATCTCTAAATTTAAAGTTGGTATCCAGGCAGACAATTACGATATTCCAAAATATTCTCCTTATAGCCCCTGCCAGATATCAAATATGAACTGTGGAACCAAGGGGAAGGTGTAAGAAGGTAATTCTATAAAATGTGATCCCTGCTCTTTAAGAGTTTACAGTCTCTGTGGTGAAACTGTACAGACCATTTTACACCAAGGAAAGAAGCAAGTCTGCAGAACAAAATGTATCAGCATATTTGCTATCCACAAATTGGCACACAAATGTGTAACTAGAAAATATTATCTATCAGCGTGTGCTAGAAAGTCTCCATTTACCCCTCTGTCTATTCTCCAGGCTGCTCCAATCCATTTTGTCTCAGGATTCTGACCTTTCTGGATGGTATTGACCAGGCTTCTCAGCCCTTTGGATTTGGCCAATGGAAACACAAGCTAGAGATCAAAACGCAGAAGGAGAGAGACATTGGAGCATTTATTCTCTATTTTCCTCCCTGCTGGACCATGGGTTGACAGCGTCTGTCCACAGTAATTGTCTAAGGTTCCTCTCCTACCCCAGATGTCTCATCAGATGGTCATAACCTCTCCCTCCCCTTGCACATTTTTCCTACTGCTGCTACCCTGGAGTGCCTCACCATCCCTTAGTAGTTTCCCTTAAACTTGTAAACACCTTTGTAAACAAGCCATTATCACAATCTTTTTGAAAAAATCCTTTGTCCCAGTTGGTACCATTACCAAGAAGAAAGGAGTCCAGGGCATTGCTGGCATCACAGACACCGTTCCCTGGGGCTCCAGCCTCCTCTGCCTCCGGGACACATAGCTCCACAAAGGGCAACAAGAAATTGGCCAATTTGGATATGGTGGCTCCTCCCTGACAGAGAAGCTTAGAGACTTTGTTTCTGTCCTCTTGCTGGTACTTAAAATGTTATCTATTTGATCATTGCTCCAGAGATCATTACAGAACCTGAAATTCTGCAGAAGTGCTTAGGCCACAGATATTTCTTCTTTTCATGTGGATACCACGTCTCCTGAAGAGATGCTTAGGCTTTGGGTAACACTCTGGAGCAGAAGGTGTCTGAACTCACCAAGGATGAACACAGGTCAGAGCTAACTGGAAATCTGCATTTGGTAATGAGTCAATCTGTGTCCTCGTGGCTTTGTGTGCCTTTGTGTTCATAGGTGCATGTGTGTGTGCATGTGCTTGTGTTTCTGTTATTTGATAGTTGCATGCATATGCTTGTACTATGTATCTGACTCACAGCCTGATTCTTTTCCTGAGTTAGACCCAATCTGGGCTCTGTTTTAGTGCATGTAGACCAAGTTATCAGATTCCTAATGTGTGAATAGGGATGCCTGATTCATGCCTGTGATCTTAAATATTTGCATCACAGCTGAGAGGATGAGAGCTCAGCATTGGGAGTGAGATCCTTGTCTCTGCTGCTGGAGGAGAAGTCTGACCTCACCAAGGAACTGAAGTGTAAGAGGGCTCAAACCTCTGCTCAGCAGCGTGATAGTGTATGTGTGAGCTGTGTTTGTGGGTGATGCACTCCTGTGTGGGAGAAGGAATGTGTACTGTTTGCTTTTGTCTGTGTGAATGTTAACATGTGTGTGTTACCAAGTGCATGGTTTGTTGGTGGTGGTTTAATGACTGTGCCTGTGACTGAATAGGCTTGACTGCCCAATGCCGATTACATTCCTCAGGGAAGGATGTGTGCCATAAGGTGCTAAAGCACCCTTCTCAGTAATGGGAAGGTGCACGCTGCTTGATATGGTGAATGGGTGGCTGGGTGTGCATGTATGTTTTTGGTGTGTGTTTCTTGTTAGATTTTTGCATTGTATATGGCCTTCTGTGTTTTTGGTGACGTGTGTGTATTGTGATGAGTTGAGTGTTTGTCAGGTGTGTCATGTGTCAGATATGTTTTGTGCATTCTGAGTGCGTTTGTGGGTAAATGGTACATCACTGTGTATTGTGTATGTCTCACATTGCATGTTACTTATCACTTGTATGTATATATTCAATGTTTATGACTGATCTACATACATACTGCCTATCCTTCCCTTAGGATGGGAACTAGTCACAGGTGACTGGAATCCTCAAATCAGCAGAGGGTGTTTGTGTGTGTGTATGTCTGTGTGTGTGTCTGATTTGCATGCATGTTTGGGGCTTCTGATTTTCCCCCATGACCCAAATCTTTCCTTCAGTATCTTCCTCTGAAACATCATTGACTGAGATAAACAAAGCTCCAAGCAACTCACTGTTTCTGAAATGGATCTGCTATGATTTTCATATACCTGAATGTGACTGAGTAACGCAGAGTTTTTTAACTCTTCCCTTAGTTTAGCCCTGTCCCAAAAAAGACTTTAGGCATCAGGCTGTGTGAAGTTAGAGTGAAGAACCCCCACCAAAAGATGGCAAGAACTTGGGGAGATCACTTAACACCATGACTTCAGTTTTCAATATAAAAATTGGAAGTAATTACACTTGTCTCATGAAACTTACAGGTCTTCAATAAATATTTATTGTTTGAATAAATGATAATGAATGTGAGAGTATTTTGGCAATTGGAAAATAGGTTAATATAAGTGAAGGGAACTACCTAGGCAGGAAACTAGGAAACTTTTTACCTACTTTGGTTTCTTTGCAGTATTAAAGGAACAAATAGCGTCCGGTGCACCTAACCAATAGGGGGGAAGTTTCCGTGTGTAGCGGTTACGAGCATGGTCTCTGATAACACAGACATATTATATGGAACAGCATGAAGTAGCAAATATATTATAATTTTCAACCTACAGAAAATGATAATGCATATACTTTATAAATATACATACATGAAATTTATATAATTTATGTTTCTAATTCCTATAACCTAAAATAGGTGCAAGAACATTCATTCTTAGTGCAGCTGAAAAGATCATTTGAAATCTGAGAATGTACAGTTTATGTGTGGATTTTGTTAGGAAATGTAAGCAAAGTCCTTAGCCTACTACACAAATGTTTAACAAAATATTCGTCATTCTTATGGAAGATATTTTGTGGACTATTCTGGTTTGGCAGCTATTCTGGCATCAAGCAGCTTTAAATTGAAACTCACTTCTAGAGTGAAAATGAGTTTGCAGCAGTAGGTCACTGGGACTCAGGCAGGTACACAGTGTGACAATGCTCCAACAATACCACCTCAGCAGTGGAGTCTCACATTATTTGAAGGCAGAAACAAGCGATACCAGTTTGCTGAGACTCATTTACTATTTCTGCCACAGTGACTTATTATGATTTGGCTCTGTCTCGGTGTGGTGAATTATCCCTCTATGCTCATCAAGATCTACACTTACGGAGGGCAGGAACCTTGCCTTTTTGTTCACTGCCACATTCTCAGTTGTCAGTAGAGGTCCTCATTCAGTCTCAATGTTCAATAAATAATAGTTCGGTGAAGCAGTGAATACCCTCTTGCTTCTGTGAGATGAGAACTTGTTCGCTGCCTTTGGGTGTGGTGTTTTAGTGGAGCCATACTGGGATAGAGGGAAGATGTATGCACCCACATGTGTGAGAAATTAATGAGTGTAGTTAAAAATTAATTTTTCCCCAGAGAATTGCAGTATGAAATGTGATGGTCCTGATCATCTTTTCTAGGTTCCTGAGATTCCCAAACTTTCTTCATTGCCAGCATATAGAAGAGAACTATGAGGCCTGAGAACCAGAGCTGTGTGTCTGAGTTCCTCCTCCTGGGGCTCCCCATACAACCAGAGCAGCAGGGCCTGTTCTTTGCCTTATTTCTATGCATGTACCTGACCACAGTGCTGGGGAACCTGCTCATCATCCTGCTCATCAGGCTGGACTCTTGCCTCCACACTCCCATGTACTTCTTCCTCAGCCACTTGGCCTTCTCTGACATTTCCCTTTCATCTGTCACAGTTCCAAAGATGCTCATGAACATGCAGTCTCGGCAACAAACCATCCCCTATTCGGGGTGCATTTCTCAGTTTTATTTTTTGACTTTGTTTGGTTGTATTGACAATTTCCTTCTTGCAGTGATGGCATATGACAGGTATGTGGCCATCTGTCAGCCACTCCACTACACAAATGTCATGAGGCAGGAGCTGCTTATCTCATTAGTAGTGTGGTCCTGGTTCCTCAGTTGTGCACATGCCCTGTTGCACACCCTCCTTTTGGTCCAACTGTCCTTCTGTGCTGACAATAGCATTCCCCACTTTTTCTGTGACCTCACTGCACTCCTGAAGATGAGCTGCTCAGATATCTCCCTCAATGAGCTGGTCATGTTCATTGAGGGAGCAATGGTTGTCACCTTGCCTTTGATTAGTATCCTGGGTTCATATATCCACATAGGGACCACCGTCCTGAAGATCCCCTCCACAAAGAGACTCTTTAAAGCCTTTTCTACCTGTGGCTCCCATCTCATTGTGGTGTCTTTATACTATGGGACCATTGCAGTTGCTTACTTTTTCTCCTCATCAAAGGATTCCAATGACAAAGACATGATTGCTTCGGTGATGTATATAGTAGTTACCCCCATGCTGAACCCCTTCATCTATAGCCTGAGGAACAGAGATATAAAACAGGCTCTAGGAATGTTTGTCACTAGGGCTAATTTCTTTAAGTGACAATCACTAAATTCTTTTATTACAATGATGAGTACAGTGAGATGTATATCCTAAAATTACTGTATGTTTGACAACTCTATATAAATTTAAAAGAATATCTGTTCTTCTATCATCTATAGCGTTCTTAATATGTCAACTAGGTCAAGTTTGCTACTTGGATTGTTAAATATTCTTTATTCCTAAATAAATTGTGGGTTTGTCTTTTTCTCCTTTCAGATATGTCAGTTTTTGCTTATTACTTTTTATACTATATTATTGAGAACACACAGATTTAACGTCACAATCTGCTCCTGGTGGACTGATTCTTTATGTAGTGGTGTGCTGAAGCTGGCTTGCACTGGATTCAAGCTGATTGTATCCATTTCTTCCCAATTCCACATTCAACGACACACTGTTGGTAGATTGAAATCAGTCACATTGGGGATAATTACGCTATGGAAATTGGCTGACTGGGCAGTTTAAGCAGCAGTTTCAGAAAATCAGAGGGGACATGGATTACAGGCATGATGTGAGACTGAATCCAATAATTTCACATCTCAGCCTTCCTCGTGTTCATGAACTGCATCATCAGGGGCCTGAGAATTCTGCCAGGGGAACTTCTCCTGAAATATCATGAGACATAGAGCATATTTTCTTGCCATTTCAAAGGACAGAAGTAAGCAAGAGTCAGTGGCTCAGAGGAGTCTGTTAGCAGTTCATAGTCTATAGAACAGTAGATGTCAATAGAGTGAAAGGAAATTTGTATATTAAGGAGATGAGAACAGAGGAATCCAGGCTTGCAACCAGCTCCTGCTCTGATTATATGACAACACTCTCCTCACCCTGTTAAAGGATTCCTAGAGAGAATATCTGGAAAAGAGAACTAGACAGAAAACTAGAAATCCTGTTCTGGGTCATCAAACAAATGGAACCCTGAAGTACTAAGATGTGGCATGCTGCTCAAAATGATTCATGTTTGCACTCATGAACTATTGAAACCTGGGATAGGTTGATTCTAAGAAAGATACTCAAGAATTAATCATTGAACAAATGCAGGAATCATGAAACATTTTAACATAGGTTGAGTCTGAGAAACTAACTGCAGTAGAGAGGGGTGTAAGAAATCAAAATTGTATG
Source organism: Equus quagga (assembly GCF_021613505.1). Classification (NCBI taxonomy): domain Eukaryota; kingdom Metazoa; phylum Chordata; class Mammalia; order Perissodactyla; family Equidae; genus Equus; species Equus quagga. Next base: position 84,039,930 of record NC_060267.1, read on the forward strand.
GTCCTTAGTTTTCAAGAACAACTTGTTTTTTCATATTTCTAAAGTTCCTGGAAGCATAAGAAAATGTATATGCCTTTAAACATATTTTTTTCTGTCTCTGTGAGTAATTTAAACTGCTGGTGCCCCTTTTACTTCTGAAGGTGAATAAGGAAAGAGAGTTGCAGTGTTCACACTTTCTAGTCACAAAAATGATGCTGGCATTAGACATTTCTGACCGGCAGGGGGAAGAGACAACACAAGGAGCACTAACATTCTTCCTGGTGATATCTTGGCAAACCATGGGAAATGGGGTAACCAGCCTGGAAATGTAAACATTGAATTCCAATCTTCTGATGAGGAACTCTTGACCTATTCTGCATCTCCTAGTATGTAACCGCCATCCTTTATTTACTTTGTCTTAACTTTTACTTAGTGCTATAAATAAGACAGATGACCCACAATGTTGTATGACTCCCAAATTAATAATCCAGAATGAAATTGTCACAAAAGCAGGGACTTTGTGTTGTTCATTGCTATATCTCCGGCACTTTAACAGCTCCCAATAAACAGTAAGTATCTGGTAAATATTTATAGACAGAATGAATCTCAGAGAAATAATTTTTTGACTTTTTGAGTCTGAGCAGAGATAAAGAATGAACACTAATAATAATAATAGCTATCATTTATTGAAAACCTACTATTACAGTTGTGCATTGCTTAACAGTGGGGATACAATCTGAGAAATGCATCACTGAGTGATTTTTTCTTTGTGCAAACATCACAAAGTGTACTTACACAAACCTAGATGGTATAGCCTACTGCACACCTAGGCTATATGGTCTTACATTGTGGGGCCACCATCATATATGTGGTCCACTGTTGACTGAAACATCATTATACAGCACATGACTAGCCACTATACTAGATGCATTTCATAGTTTATCTCAGTTAATCTTCAAAGTCACATTATTAGATAGAGATTATTATCTCCACCTTACAGATGACGCCAAGAAAAATATATAGGATACAAGAATTTAGTTAGGAAAGCTTTATTTGCTAATATAGTTTGCAAACCAGAAAGATGCATATTCCAAAATAAACAAAAAGTCTGCTCCAGGGAGGGTGTGGAGGGCAGAGCTTAGAAGGCAAAAAACACAGACCACAGGGATTGTTTTGAAAGCCCTCCAAAAGCAGGACCTGCCAGCCTACAACTATTTGTCACTTTACCTTCTTACTGCTACCCTGGTTACAGAGAAGAAGATATTGCAAATGTCCTTAATTTTGGAAGAGGGAGGAAAGAGCTCAGATTCTTCTTGACAAACTTCGTGATGGGATTACTGGAATCAGGGTTCAGAGTCAAGAATAATAAATACAAAAATTCTGTAACTGCATATGGTCATGGATGTTAACTAAACTTATTGTGGTGATCATTTCACAATATATGCAAATATAAAATCATGTTGTATGCTTGAAACTAATATAATGTTGTATGTCAATTATACATTGATTTAAAAAAAAAGAATAAATTTAGATAGCAAATCACCAGAAGCAAAAGTCAGATTGCTAAACTGAGATTTAAGACAAGTTTAGCAGGGGGAAAGTGAGAGACAGAGAGAGAGAGTCACCAGGATTCCAGATCAAGAACCCAAGAAATCAACAAAGGATTGCAAAGCCTAGCCAAGGCCAGATCTGAAGGGGAAGTTAGAGCATCATAGTTATTTCATCAGCTGGAACACAGAAGACTAGAAAGAAGAAGGTCTGAACTAAGTATTTAAGATGATCTAGGATACATGGTACTCTGACCCCACTCAGCTAAGACCTTCAGGAATTGTGAAGTATTTTGTATTTGTATTTTGAAATCTGAACTGAGACACTCAGAAACAGGGAGCTGCTGGCTCTCAGGCTAATACCAGGAGGCTAATACCAGGAGGCTAATACCAGGCTGAACAGGGCTCTACTTTGGACGTCTGTAGACAGGGAGTCATGGAACAGAGTTGGCTTTATCAGTACGGTGATGCCCTCATTAAAATATTGGAAGTTTTACTTCTTTCTTCATGTTAAATGGTAACCGTAACCCATGACAAAAAGGTACTTTCTATGAAAATAAATCACCAAGCTGCCCCCCCGCAACAAGATTTCTATCACTAAGCTCCTCATTTAAAGACATTTGAAAGTTGCCAATATCCACATCTGCAAACAGTTTAGTGGCATATGACGTATCTTTCATAAAGGATTCCATACTTCTGGTTAAAGATGTTATACTAAAGCCAAGCATCTAATTTCACTCTCTCCTAAAACTCTATCAAATTAAAGTAATTTTTTAAAAAGAAATAAAACCCGTATGGACAAAGAAGAGTGGGAAGCAAGCAACAGTAACAAAATTTCAAAAGTGGAAAACCATATGGATGAGGTAGAGGTCATCAAGATAGTCTTAACATCACCCTCAATTTGACTAAACTTTAGAGAATTGTTTCCCGACTATGGACCCCTGATCTCCATTTTCTTAGAGCTTTACTTTAGAAAACTTTTTATCTAATCCTTGGAAATGTAAATCATCTCCCAGGCTCTTTCCACCCTTAAAACCTAGGAATGTCTTTCTCAAGGACATGGGAGCCATCCCTTTGAAACTTAATCATCAAGAAAGCACACCTATCTCCCAGTCTCTGTGGAAGGGTAAGAGACTCACTTCAATGGACACCAATTAGCAAATAGAGATGGCCTAATCACATTGACCAGCCTTCTCTGGTACTTTTCCTGTAGCTCACCCCAGCCCTTAAAAGTTCTCCTGCCTTTTGTTTCTGTAGAGTGGAGTTCAATCTCTCTCCTCTATTGCAATATTTGTGAATAAAGTCTTCCTTGCCTGTTTAACTCTGCGTGGTACAATTTTCCTTTGACAATGATAACTGAGGTTACAGACATGGAAACGCTGAATCCTAAACTGGCAGTATATAAAATAAAAGAATCAAGCTTGTCAATACCAAAGAATCGTATGATTTCACGCATATGTGGAATATAAATAAACTTACACATAAAGAGAACAATTTAGTGGTTACCAGGGGAAAGGGGGTGGAGGGTGGGCACAAGGGGTGAAAGGTCACACTTATATAGTGTCTGACAAATATTAATGTGCAACTGAAATCTCTCAATGTTATAAACTATTATGACCACAATAAAAAAGTATGTATTACTGAAAATAAATGTAAAACTGTAGTTAATGTAATTATAGTTAAAAATACTCTATTGTATATCTGAAAGTTGCTAAGAGAGTAGATTTTGAAAGTTCTCATGACAAGAAAAAGAATTGGTAACTATGTGTGGCAATGGATGTTAACTAGATTGATCGTGGTGATCATTTTTCAATATATACAAATATCAAATCATTATGCTGTACATCTGAAACTAATATAATGTTATATGGCAACTATATCTCAATAACAAAGTAAGTGTGTATCATTTAAAAGAAATGTAAAACAAGAGACTACATTGTCAATAGCTCAGGGCAGGCAGATACTCCATTCATGCCTTAACTGTATCTAAGTTTTAGTAGGCTTTCTTCTCAGAATCAAATTTTGGAGCACATGTCAGAGAACCCCATGTCCAGGCTGATATCCCAGGTCCTAGCCATCCTCCTGGGATATGCTGAGCTGCCAAGCCACAGTCACTAATACTAAAATTGGAAGCACTGCCTCATGAGCTCCACTCCCCAGAGAATGCAGCGAATTTGGACAATGATACACTTAGGACTCCATGCTAGTGAGAACCGTGGAATTCTTGAGGAAGCACATGATAAAACCTCCCAGCACGTTTCTCAGATTATGCCTTCCTGTCTCTGACAAGCAGAAGCACTCCCAGGAGCCTGGCTGTTCTTCCCCTTCAACTCCTGCCTGATACCTTTCTTTCTTCCATGCTGGGCAACTTCCTCTGTCTTCCTTGAGTGGATAGTTCTGAGCTGAAGTCAAAACAAGATATAATTACACATGCTGCCAGAGGGAGGATGGAAGTGCCAAGCTCAGCCTATTCCGGTCCAGTTTATGATGGAAGTTCTTTTGTTTGGGACTGACTCTAGAAATCTAGAGTCAGAGAAAAAGTTCAGACAGGATTCTGGAATAGGAGGGAGAAATCATTAGCAACTCTGTAAGAGACACATGTGGAGGGCTCATAACTCCTTATATTACTCCAGCTTCAGGAGCCTAGGATTGGATTAATCATGATTCTTGGTTCATGCTACACTCTCTTCATTGGTCCAAGCATCACCTGCTTGCCTGTTCCCTTGGTTTTGAATATTACTATAAATAGCCATTAACTTACTGTCTGACACTGAAACAAACATTGATTACAATTCATGTCTACTTATATGAACCTTCTCCATCACCTCTTTCTCTCACTCCCTGCCTAAGGTAACCAACCTTGTGATTCTTGGGTTAATTTTTCCCCTTCTTTTGTTAATGCATGTTTATATTTGAAATATATCTACTATAGATATTCCAAGAAGAATATTAAGTTTGAGATGGCTTGAAATTTGTAAAAGGGTAACAAACTTTAAGTAATTTAGAATGAGTTGAATTTATGCCTCAATATCATATTACCTTGATTCATTGATATTATTGGATATTGCTATGGTTCATTTATTTTTAATTACTATATAATAGCCCTTTACATGAATATAGCATGATGTGTTCATCCACTCTCTGTGATGTGTTTTTGGGTTACTTAGTTATTTCTGCTACAAAATACAGGTTCATAATGATAGAATTTATATTTTTTGTGCTCCAATTTACTAACTCCCTTGCATGAGCAAGTATCTTGACTTGTCTTAGTCTTGGATTTCTGAACCATAAAATGGACATGGAAACCACTTTCACAAAGTTGTTAGAAGAATTAAATAAAATACCTATTAGTGTTTACAAAATTATCGTTCATATCTTACCATCTATCAACTATTTGCTCCATTTCATATACTTAGTATAATTAAGTGTAGCTGAATTATAAAGTAGCTTATTCAAATTTTTGCTTCCAATGTTATCAAGAATCAGTTCTCACCATAAACAGAGATCTATAACAATCATAGTAGCAGCAGCAGTAGTAACAGATAACATTTCTAGAGTCCTTTATATGTGCCAAACACAGTATGAAGCACTCTACATGGATGATTTTATTAAACCTATACTCTATGAGTAAATACTATTTTATCCCCATTTTATAGATGGAGAAACTGAGGCACGGAGAAATTAAGAAATTTGCTCAATATTGTACAGTTAGTAACATAACTAGACTTTTAACACAGAGAAGTAGACATCTTGACAACTGCTTTTCTTAACCCTTCTTCATTTTCCTTCTCTACTGATGGCTTTATTAACCACAATCACCCACATTCTGGGTTTTTTTTGGATGAGGAAGATTTGCCCTGAGCTACTATCTGTGCCAATCTTCATCTATTTTGTATGTGGGTCGCTGCCACAGCATGGCCACCTATTAGTCGTGTAGGCCCATGCCCAAGAACCAAACCCAAGTTACCAAAGCACAGCAGGCTGAACTTAACCACTGAGCAATGGGGCCAGCAATCCCACATTCCTGACATTTTCTTTTTCCAATCTCCTTGATACTGCAAATTTACGAATTTCATCCTCCCTCTGTTGGTGGCTAGCTCTTTTATATGTCTTTTTCTCACTTTCTTTCCCATTCCCTTCACTTTAGAATAGTATTCAATCCTAGAGCCAGATTTGTGGTGATTATTCATATATATACATTTACAAACCTGAAAAACCTCACTACTACAGTATGGAGCTGAAGTATCCATCCTATAGTTCTGGTTATGAAAAATGAAATACATAATGAATGAGAGTGTATAAAGGAGCATTAATAATATGGATGATTAATCCAGAGAGAATAACGATGACTGGAGAGAAAAGAAGACAGAAAGATGGTCAAAAGACAAGTAGGAAAGGAAGGGAGGAGTATGAACCAGGGCATAAAATGTAGGTCAAATCATTATAAATCAATCACACTGGAGGGTTTTAAAAAATAATTTATAAGAGCAATTGTCAAAGACTATTTTTCTCATGAAGTACAATTATTACTTTAAATAGTGAGTATCAACTGGAATCTATGCCTCTGGAAATATCTGAGAGGAGAAAGAAAAGAAGGCACAGAGTTTTAAACAACTGATCTGAATGCCTGAACTTGCCTATGGTCCCCAGAAAATAATTTTGGCTAGCTCAAGGGCAGAAGTTAATCACATGATGGAGAATATGTTTATTTATTTATCCATCTATTTGTTAATTAATCCATCTGTTCTACAGATATTGATGTCTTACCTGTGGTGAGACATTAAGAAAAAACATGCAGGCACCAGCCTGGTGGCACAGCAGATAAGTTCACACACTCTGTTTTGGTTTCCTGGAGTTCGCTGGTTCAGATCCTGGGTGTGGACCTAGGCACTGCTTATCAAGCCATGCTGTGGCAGGTGTCCCACATATAAAGTAGAGGGATATGGCCACAAATATTAGCTCAGGGCCACTCTTCCTCAGCAAAAAAAGAGTAGGATTGGTGGCAGATGTTAGCTCAGGGCTAATCTTCCTCAAAAAAAAAGAAAAAACATGCAGAGACTCTGACATGAGAAAGACACAGTGCATGAAAAAATAAAAGATAAACATTGGATGAAAACCAGTGTGATAAGTGACATGATAAATATAAGCAAAGGAGCTTGTGGAGCTTCTTTGGAGCAGATCCCATCTCAGTCTTACGTAGGGTTAGAGATGGGCTGAAGTCATGAAAACACTCCTAGGGGATATCAAAATCATGGCAGGGTGTAACAAGTAAACACTCTCCTGGCTGACACCAAAACTACCCTCTATTTTATTCAGAGAACAGCTGGAATTCTGAATGAATAATGTAAATATGATACAACTGGGTGTGTGCATGTGTATGCATGTGTGTGTATGCTGCATATAAGCTGTATGTATGCAACAAAAATTCAGAAAATAATTACTGAAAAGTAGAATTTACTCTCAACTTGAATCTTCTTCTAAACCTTCCTTCCTAAATTTCCATATTTCTAAAAATAATTGTTTGGAAAGAATCATGCAAAGTGGTGGTGGAAGAGAGAATATGCAAATGTAGGATGGAAAGAGAGCACAGATTGAAAGAATGAAGAAAAAGAACATAACGAAATAAGTGGAAGAACTTTTGAAATGAGAAGAGAGAGGAGCACAATTGAAGATAGGAATTTTTAACGATTGGGACAGAAATAATGAGCAGAAATAAAGATTTTGGGGAGAAAGGAGAAAGGCAGGTAGATGATGAATGAGAGAAGGGTGAGAATGTATAAACAGCACAAGGAAAGCAGAATGTAGAGGGTCATGATATGGTTTAAATGAAAGAGAAGTGTATGAGAAAAGGAACACCAAGAAGGGGAACAGAAAGGAGGGCTGGTGAGAGAGATTATCAGGGTGAGGAGAAAGGGTGTAATGACTGTGAGGACATAAAGGAGAAAGGAGAATGTTAAACAGGATAAGTCCACAGTGAGAGATGGCTTATTGATAGAGAAAAACAAGATTTAGTCAGGGGAAAACAAGATGGAGAATGGAGGCTAGGGCCCCATTCACACATTCACTCGGCGAGAAAGGACTTCTCTGACTCTGTGGCTGGAGGGTTATATCACACTCTAGAGATCTGACCATGGTGCTGAAGGACAGATCCTTGTGTGGCTCTAGAAGTCGGGGCTACTGAGGTTAGATGAGATTTAGAGATTGTGGGGCTCCAGAGAGCTTTCTTCTAGAGGCATCTGGGGAAGTTCAGGTATGACCCCTCCCATCACTACATAGAGCAAGAAAGTAGGACCCGTACTCTCAAGGGCAGGTAAAAAGCACCTCAAGTCCCTGGCAACAACTCCATGCAACTGATCCTAGGGAAGACTAATTAATCAATGCTCAGGAATCCCAAATGGCAGACACTTGTGTTTCATTACCCAAATAACTCACTCAGTCATCACCTTATTATCTTCCTGTGATATAATAAGTATGGTATAATGGCCTAAAATTGAGCTTTAGAGCCAAATAAAACTGAATATAATTCTGAGCTATACTTCTCAGAAACTATGAATTTGGCAATTAAAATCTCTGAGTTCTAGTCTATTAATGCATAAAGTGGTAATAAGACCTAATTTTTAAGTAAATGCTTTAAAGATTAGAATCTTACTTATAAAATACTGAATATAGAGACTGGCACATGGTAAAATGGCTCAAATAACAATTGTACTTGTTGCTGCCACTGTTACTGCTACAATTATTGTGGATATTGCATAGCCAAAGTTAATTGAGGTTTTTCAGATGTTGGTAGGATGCACTTTGCATAGCCCAATTCTTCTATTTGACTGTGTGCTCCTGGAGAGAAGTGACTGTGATAAATTCCCCTTGTATCCAGTGCCTAGCACAGTACCTGGCACAAAGCAAGGACTCAAGAAAGAGTGACTGGATCTGGTCATGGTGCAGCCAGCAAGTGACAGTCCTATTCTTGTTAACACTCATTCCCTGACCCAATGAGATGTCCTATCTTACATATCATTCTCCAATACAGTGTTTACCAAGTGTAAATATTTATGAGATGAAGGTGATTTTTCTCATTATTTCCTTTGTCTTCACAATCAGTTAGCTAACCCATTCTCCAATCTAATTACTAGGATAATTTATTTTTTTAAGTCTTTAGTTATTTTTTCTTTCTTTCTTTCTTTCTTTTTTTTTTTGAGGAATATTAGCCCTGAGCTAACATCTGGTGCCAATCCTCCCCTTTTTGCTGAGGAAGACGGGCCCTGAACTAACATCCAGGCCCACCTTCCTCCACTTTATATGTGGGAACACCTACCACAGCATGGCTTGCTAAGCAGTGCCATGTCTGCACCTGGGATCCAAACCAGTGAACCCCGGATAGCAGAAGAGGAATGTGGGAAGTTAACCACTGTGCCACTGAACTGGCCCCAGACTAGGCTAATTAAGCACATATAATCCATAAAAAATTAGGGATCAACATGTCTATTAATGTATTTTATAATAATAACATATACTATCACCTACTATATGGTGCTTTAAGCCTAGTAACATATGTAAGATAAAATAGAAAAAGTGCTCAGTTGATTAATCTATGGGAGGCAAGGACTCAGGCTTATACTGTGAACTCTGGTAGCAAAGACAGTACTGGACTGTGGAGGCCTTTTTTAGAAGTCTCATTAATGAAACTCCAAAGCCTGTGTTTATATATTTGCCATGGCAATTGCAACAAAGAATAACATAGAAATGAGATAATCTGATTTTGATGTTCCTAAGGAACTCTAAATAGCATTAAAATGTCTTGTTCCAGGGGTTGGTGTCAAGATAGTGGTGTAGGCAGAGTCTGAACTCACCTTCTCTCACAAACACAAACATGTCACAACTATTTTAGAATGATTATCCCTGAGAGTGAACTGAAAACTGGATAGAAAGAACCTCCACAACAAAGGACAGTTATGACGGAGAGGGAAGCAGCAGAAATTCCTTTCCAGAGAGAAAACAGCCACCTACATAAGCTGCAGCACTCCACAGCTGGCCTGGAGCAATCCTAAGGTATGCAGCCTTCCCTGGAGGAGCAGGGAATCTCACCAGGAGAACATTACCACTATAAGCATCCTTCAGACTCAGAACAATTGAGACAAATGTCATAATATCTGGCATGGCTATCTATTAACAACAACAGTGATTATACCCAGAATAACTTGGACATAAATGGCAAAAAACTGGCTCTTCAAGGGCCCATACACAAATTCACCCATTTCAGAGCAGCCTAAAATCCCAAGAAAGTATGGTGCACAGTCTTTTGGTGAAAAGAGACTCACTTGATAGGCTCTAAGTGCATCTCAGTGAGAGGTGAGACCACTCTAGAGACTCAGACATTGGTGGTGACCATTGTTGTGACCTAGTACAGATGTGTTGACAGAGACATTGGCAGACACCATTGGAATTCTTCCCCTGGGGTGTTACAGTCTACACTGCCCACTAGAGCACTGATTTAATCCAGCTCAGCTAGGGCAGGCAGCTAGCCCTAGGGACTGGTCCCACCCAACAGAAAATCCTTGGGTGTCTTCTGGGTCTGCATAGATTGGATTCCTGTATCTGCTGTAGGCAGGGAAATGAGTCTGCCTCTGTAGGGCAGGGTGTGTGTGAGGAGTGGGCAGAGTGGGGGGGGGGGGCTTCTGCAGTGAGGCAACTGGGTCTGCTTGAGAGGATCAGGACATGTGCAGGGGCCAGGACTGTGTTGATGGTGAGTGTAGACCTGTGGGCTGTGTGGGTTATAAGTGGCAGAAGACCTGTGCATCTCAAACAGCCACATAAGGGATCAGCCACACCTTCCAAAGCCTGAAACAATTGGTTTGTCCTATGCCTGGGGCAAGTCACACTCAGCTGCAATCCTGAGAGTTCACAACAGCCTTGCAGGCAAGAGGTCTACAACAATTGCAAGCCCCTCAGACTAGCAACCAGTCACAAAGGGGGCCTACTCGCTTAACAGGAAAACTGCAATAGGAATGTGCTATTAGACCTTGCAGCCAACTGTGCTGGGGCTCCCCAACCTAAAAAAAATGACTGAAGGGTCCATAGTAGGCACACATAGCTGAGCATTACAACCAGCTGACCAGGGGGACAGCTTAGACTTCCTGGGCACCTGCAGAAAGAACAACCCTGCCACAAGAGAAGGATACAGGTAGCCCACACAGGGGTCACTCTTGTAACATTTGGAATTGGTGACAAGAGGGAAGCACACTGCTGGGCATAAAAAGGTGTCTCTTACACAATGTCACTTCTCCAAGATCAGGAGACATAGCTGACCCCCCCCCCCCATTACACAGATATAAGGGCAGAAAAAGAGGTAAAATGAGGAGGCAAAGGACTATCTTCCAAGCAAGCGAACAGGAAAACACTTCAGAAAATGAACTAAATGAAATAGAAATAAACAGTCTACAGGACAAAGAATTCAAACAAATTGTCATAAGGATGTTCACTGATCCTGGGAGAAGAATGGTTTGAAAAGAATGAGAACAGTCTAAGGGAACTCTGGGACACCATCAAGCACACTGACATTAGTATTATAAGTGTCTCAGAAGGAGAAGAGAAAAACAAAGGGGCAGAGAGTCCATTTGAAGAAATAACAACTGAAAACTTTCCTAACCTATGGAAGGAAACAGACATCCATGTACAGGAAGCACAGAGAGCACCAAACAAGATAAGCCCAAAGAAGCCCAAACCCAGACACATTATAATTAAAATGTTCAAAATTAGAGATAAAGAGAGAATTCTAAAAGCTACAAGAGAAAGGCAACAAGTGACATACACAGGAAACCCCTTAAGGCTATCAGCTGACTTCTCAACCAAAACCTTTCAGGCAACAAGGGAGTGGCATGATATATTAAAAGTGTTGAAAGGAAAAGAAAAAACTAGAGTCAAGAATACTTTACCTGGTAAGGCTGTCATTCAGAAAGGAAGGAGAGGTAAATAGTTTCCCAGACAAGCAAAAATTTAAAGAGTTTATCATCAAGAACCCAGTTTTACACCAAATGCTAAAGGGACTTATTTAAGTGGGAAAGAGAAGACCACAAACAGGAATGAGAAAATTATCTAAAAAAGAGAGGCAATAAAATCATTGGTAAAGGCAAAAATACAGTAAAAATAGCAGATCGACCACCTATGAAGATAATATGGAGGACAAAAGAGATAAGTACTAAAATTACTTATTTCAATGATAATATGGTAATGGCCAGATCCACAAAATAAGTGATTAGATATGATATCAAACACATGTGGGAGGAGGAGAGCAAAAGAGTAGAGCTTCTAGAAAGAGGTCAAACTAAAGAGACAATCAACTCAATATAGTTTGCCATACACAGATATTATTATGTATGAACCTCATGGTAATCACAAAAGAGAAACATAATAAATATAAAAATAATTAAGAAAAAATAACCCAAACTTAATACTACAGAAAGCTACAAGGGAAGAGAGTAAGAGGCAAACAAAAGGAACAGAAAAGAACCACAGAAACACCCAGAAAAAAATGTAAAAAATGGGAATAAGTACATATTCATCAATAGCTACTATAAGTATCAGTGGGCTAAATGCTACAATCAAAAGGCACAGGGTGGCCGACTGGATGAAAAAACAAAACCCATATGTATGCCGCATACAACAGACCCACCTCAGACCTAAAGACACTCACAAACTGAATGTGAGGGGTTGGAAAAAGATACTCCATGCAAATGGCAAAGAAAAGAAAGCTGGGGTAGCAATACTTTTATCAGACAAAATAGAGTTTAAAACAAGACTTACAAGAGACAAAGAAAGGCACTATGTAGTGATAAAGGGAACAATCCAACAAGAGAATATAATGCTTATAAATATTTATGCACCCAACATAGGAGCACCTAAATATATAAAGAAATTATTAACAGACATAAAAGGAGAAACAGACAGTAACACAATAATGGTAGGGCACTCTAACACTTCAATTACACCAATGGATAGATCGTCCCAACAGAAGTTCAATAAGGAAACATTGCCTTAAATGACACACTAGACTAGATGGACTTAGTAGATATATCAAGTACATTCCATGCAAAACCTACAGAATACAAATTCTCATCAAATGCATGTGGAACTTTCTCCAGGATTGATCACATATTAGGCAACAAAACAAGTCTCATTACATTTAAGAAGTAAGACATGAAACCAAGCATTGTTTCTGACCAGAAACGTATGAAACTAGAAATCAAACACAAGAAGAAAATCCGAAAAGCCACAAATATGTAGATAATAAACAAAATGCTACTGAACAATGATTGGATCTATGAATAAATAAACAAATTTCCCCAGAGACAAATGAAAATGAAAATACAACATGCCAAAATCTAGGGGATACAGTAAAACCAGTTCTAAGGTGGAAGTTTATAGCAATTCAGTCTCACCTCAACAAACAAGAAAACTCTCAAATAAACAATCTAACAGTGCACCTAAAGGAACTGCAAAAAGAAGAACAAACAAAGCCAAAAATCAGTAGAAGGAAGAGAATAATAAAAATCAGAGCAGAAATAAATGAAATAGGTACACTAACAGGGATGGTTCAACATCCACAAATCAATCAATGTGATACACCACATTAACAAAATTAAGAATAAAACTCACATGATCATCTCAATAGATATAGAGAAAGCATTTGACAAGAAACAGCATCAATATATGATAAAAACTCTAAATAAAATGGGTATAGAAGGAAAATATCTGCACATAATAAAGG